>NC_136463.1:5886269-6266269 GCF_902686455.1 Sciurus vulgaris | reverse complement strand
CCCCCTCCTCCGCTTCTCCTCCTCCTCCTTGCAGGCCCTGTCTGAGGAAGTTACACTCCAGTGAGAGAGAGAGAAGGGTTAAGTAAGCAAGGAAACCAATAAACCAGAGAATTTCAAAGTAAAGAGGTGATGGTCATGGTGGCACAGGCTTGTGATCCCAGCTACTGGAGAGACAGAGGCTGGAGGATCACAAGTGTGAGGCCAACCTGGCATCTAAGTGAGCCCTCTTTCAAGAAATGAAAGCCAGTCAGTCATTGTGGCACAGGCCTGTAATCTCAGCGACTCCAGAGACTGAGGCAGGAAGACTAGACTTTCCAGGCCAGCTTCAGTAACTTAGTAACAATCCCCAGTATACCAAAAATAAAATAAAAAGGACAACGAATCCCAGCATTATGTATGATTATGATGCATCAATAAAAAATGGAAAAACTGAAAACCAATAAAAATAAAAGGGCTGTAGATGTAGATCAGAGGTACAGGGTCCGTTTGGTCCTGCCCTAAATTATGGGGAGGAGTAGGGCATATCAAAAGGAGAGGCTGCTGGGCAGAGGACAGCCAAGGTATCACTAATAACCCTGTCACCTTCAGAAGACCCCTTCAGGGTCTGAAACCCCACTTATCTCATAGTAAATGATGCTTTACAGGGTACTCATGAGTATTTTTGGAGGGGGTGCCCAATTGGGGGATGGAACCCAGGTCCTAGTACATGCTAGGCAAGCATTTTGCCACTGAGCTGTAACCCAACCCAATATTAAGGTTCTTCTAAATGCTGAGCATAGTGGTAGGCCCTGGGAAGTACAAAGACCAAAGCATAGTGCTAGCAGTCACAAGGAATGTTCTAGAACCCCCAAGTTCTTTCTAACTTTCTAGTAGGAGCCAGAATTACAAATGCCTGATTTTGCAGGTGGAGTGGGAGGTGTGGTTAGCAGTTTGCCCTGGCTGAAAGGGTACAGCTCAGAGAAGGCCCAAGAACCTTCTCTGGGCAGAGATGGTAGAGGGTTGTACTTGGTCCTGTGACAGTGGGAAGCCAGTGGATGGTTTTAAGCAGAGAAGTATTTTTCTGTAATCAAAGTTTTTATTTTAATGACACACCATGGATTTGTTTATTGTTTTGATATGAAATGTTTGTATTTTTATTTTGCAAGCATTCTGTAGTTACAAACTTGGTTTCTCATTGATTCATGACTTAGGAGAGAAAAGTTTAATTTTTAAGTGACTAAGTTTTTAAAATTTTTTTGTTACTTTTTTCATACCGTGGCTATTAATTATTGGCTTTGTGTAATATTTGCCCTGGGATCAGTCAATATTACCTATAGTTTGTGATTTTTTTTTAAACTTGAAGCTTTTTCATCTTGTATTATCAATTCCCATAGTTATTCTGTTTGAATGTCTATTCAAACAGAATAAAGTCTATTAAAGTCTATTAAACAAGATGTTAAACTCTTTTTAAGGGAAGAAAAGGGGTGTTGGGGAAGGAATGACAGTGGAGTAAAGCAGACACTATGACCTCATGTGCATGTGTGACTGCATGACCAGTGTGATCCTGCAACATGTACAACCAGGAAAATGAGAGGTGACACTCCATTTATGTATCAGCTATCAAAATGCATAAATGTATTCTAATGTCATGTATAACTAATTAGAACAAATAAAATTAAAATAAAAAAGAAATTTTGGAATGAAAACAATTCCCCTTTCTATAAGTCTCCTTTAATATCATTTGTTTTGCAAATACATCATGCCAAAGTTGTTACAACAGATGCTTCAGAGATTTCTTTTTGACTCTTTTCAGCTTTATATGTATTTGATGGTATTTTTTCACCACATGAAAGTTTGTTGGTTTTTTTGTTTGTTTCATTTTGTTTTGTTGTGTTGTGTTTTGATGCTGGGGTTTGAACCCAGGGGCATTCAACCACTGAGACACACCCCCCAGCCCTATTTAGTATATTATTTAGAGACAGGGTCTCACTGAGTTGCTTAGGACCTCGCTTTTGCTGAGTCTGGGTTTGAACTGGTGATCCTCCTGCCTCAGCCTCCAGAACCTGGGATTGCAGGTGTGCACCACCACACCTAGCTAAAAGTTTCTATGGTTTCTTTCAGTAAATGCCTTCCTTTATTATTGAAGGATGACTTTTGGAAAATCAGTTTGTTTTCCTGTTCTGAGGCTTGAACTACATCTTCATTCCTTTATTTTTATTTTTTTATTTGAGAAAGGGTCTCACATGTTTTTGTCTTGAATTCTGCCTTGCTAGTGATATTGTGACTCCACATTTTTGTCCCTCCTTTGCAAACTGCTTGTTATAAAATTTTCAAATATGCACAGAAGTGGAACAGGATGCATCCTCCTGTTCCCATCACCTGGTCTCTTCAGTTATCCTCACTATCTTACACTTATTCTCATAATCCCTCCTCTCTCTTTTTCCTCTTTCTGTTCTTTTTCTGAAGTATTTTAAAGCAAACCACAGACATCTTTTCAGTTCATTCCTACGTGTGTGTGTGTGTGTGTGTGTGTGTGTGTGTGTGTGTTTGCGGTGCCGGAGACAGAACCCAGGGTCTTTTGCATTCCCGGCAAACATCCTACCACTGAGCTACTTCTCCACCACCACAAGGTCATGACTGCACTCACACTAATAATAGTAATTCCTTGGTATGCTTTAATACCCAGTCCATATTCAAATGGCTCCCATTGTCTCAAAGATATCTTCTCACAGTTAATTGGCATAAATTAGGGTCCAAGAGAGGGCAACACCCGCATTTTGATGTTGGTCTCCTCAACCTTTTATCCTAATGCTGCCTTCCCTTGCAGAGACCATTGACTTATGGAAATCTAAAGGATGGTTTTCCTAATTAATGCCCCACATTTGAGATTCATCTATTTTGGTACCAGGGATTGAATCCAGGGGCACTACCCACTGAGCCAGGTTCCCTTTTTTATATTTATTTAGAGACATGGTCTCACTGAATTGCTGAGGGCCTCAGCTAAATTGCTGAGGCTGGCTTTGAATTCACAACCCTCCTGCCTCAGCCTCCTGAGCTGCTGGGATTACAGATTTACACCACCAAGTCTAGCTCTCTTCATTTTTCATGGCGTTATTTACCTGTTTCATTCTCTGCTATTTGCTCTAAACTAGAAGTTAATTTTAAAGCCTTCAATAAATTCAGATGCGATTTTTGGCAAAAATTCTTTCAAAGGATGCTGTGCATTTAACAGCCTGTGGAAAAGACACACAGTGCCTGTTCAAGTCTTTATGGTTGTAGGAGGTGATGACCTGATCTATCATTGCCAAGTTGCCGATTCACCTTTCACATAGTGGTTTCATCCACTGATAGAATCTGTGTGAATAAATATTACATTAGTGATTTCAAAATAGTAGGTTTTGGGGCTGGGGTTGTGGCTCAGTGGTAGAGCGCTTGCCTAGCACGTGCAAGGCACTGGGTTTGATTCTCAGCACCACATGTAAATAAATAAAGGTCCATCAACAATTTAAAATATTTAAAAAAAACAAAAGTGGGTTTTAAATTTTTTTTTCTTTCTACATTTATTGCCTGGAATACTTTGTAAAGTGCTTTCCCTCACCACTTTGAGCTATTTGTTTATCCTGAAATACAGTTGCCTGAGGCAGGACAAATGCCTCATCTTTTTTTTCCTTCAGTGTCAGTTTTTATAGTGAATCAGCTCCCCCAATAATTCCAACCTACTCAAAGATGGATAGCTTGTACTTGGATTTTGGATTGCTCCAGTTTGAATTTTGCCTCCTATGTGTGCGCGTGTGGGGGGAGGTCTTTAATGACTTGTCATAATTACCTATTTTTGTTTTCATTTAAATGTATAACTCTGCTATATATGCATATATATTATATGTGTGTGTATATATACATATAAAACTTCCTCCCCTACTGTGCAAAGCAAATCCTATTTTGCTAGTGATTTATTTTTAAATGTAAAATTCAGAGCTGAGAACATTGCTGAGTGGCAGAGTAGGAGCGTACCACGAGTGGGGTCCTGGGTTTGACTCCCAGCAACAAAAACATAAAAAATTAATGTAAGATTAACGCGTGTGCAATGCAAAATTTTCAGTCTAGGAGGGCATAAGAGAAAAAATTGAAGAGTCCCCTACCCATCCAGATGTCTTTGAGCGCCTGAACACCATCATTCACTGTTGTGTTATGGGAAATCCTCCAAGGGCTCTCTCACAGCAGGACGCCTCCCCTTCATGTTAGGGTACTTCACAGCACTCACACGGGGTATTCCTCTAATCACTGAGGTTTCCTATGCCCTAAAGTAAACTTTTTGGATTTTTCTTTTCATTTCTTTCTTTCTTCGATTTCTCCATGTTTTCACTGGGCTGTTGTCTGAATCCCTAGATCTTCCGTTGGATGGCCAGGTGACAATCGAGCAATTCAGCGGTCTGGGGTAAGGGGTACAAATGTTAAGACTGAAGCAGCTCCAGGTAGACTAGACCCTGCCTTAAAACCCCTGCAAATTGGGAGGGTCGCACCTGACTCTCATGCTCACGTGGGCTAGACATTAGCTTCCCAAGAGCTGTCAGCCATCGCAGCTCTTCTCCAGTGAAGTCCATCTGCAGCATTTGAAGAAATGTCACAGGTTTCTGCCACATGCATGCTACCCTTCCATACACACTTTTCCTACAGGATTTCGGCCATAGATGGCTTTATTTAGAAACTTCCCAGGTTACCTCATTTACTTCTGATGTTTGTAAATAAGAAAATCCAAGGCCCAAGACTGTAAACAATTAAGTCTACAATCAGCAATTAAGTCGTAGGCATACCCAGTCCCTTGATGTCAAGGGCAACTCTTCCCATCATCTCATCTGAACTTTTTTTTTGGCAACAGGGTCTCACTATGTTGCCCAGGCTGGTTCCAAAATTGTGGGCTCAAGTGATCCTCCCACCTCAGGACTGTAGGCATGGGCTATCAGCTTGTAGGATTTTTTTCCCCCCTTTTTCTGCAGAGGATCTCTCTACCACTTAGTAGGAATTTTAAAAATTTCAAATACCAAAAACTCCAAGTTAACTTTGTAACAAATTTTCCTTTTCTATCACTTCTGTGCGTAAAAGTTGCCCCAAGAATCAGTCCCGGCAGTTACACCTACAGTTTGGACCTGTTGTTGACAAGTAGAAGGTAGCGCCTCCTTGTGGTTTGAAAGCAAAGAGGAAGTTCAAGGGCCTTAGTGGACAATTCCTCTTTACCCCACTGAAAAACACTATTGTATCCCTACCACTCTGTTAGAATTTCAGCAGCCCTAAGGCCTCGGTAATTGGCTCCTACATAGCCTGAATTTAGATGACTGGCCTGACACATTTGGGCTCACCTTTCCACACCTAAGAGGGAGGTGTAAGCATCTCAAACACAAAGATGGCACACTCAAAACTATACAATTATTATTTTTTAATGTCTAAAGTTTGTAATACAAGGGCAGAGCTTTCTCCTGCAATTTTTATAAATTCTCAATGGGCTGGTGAGGCCAATAGGGATACTTCTTCTTGTCTAATTTGGTTTCTGGGAAGACTTCATTCAAGTCCTCAATGGTCATCTGATCAAATGGAATTATGTTCTTCATTTTCTCCAGCTGGAAAGAGCAGAAATGTGTTTAAAGAAAATAGGGCTACAAGATGCAAAACAAGAATTAAGAAAGACATAAAATATACCAAACACAAAGCCCGTCGGTTCGTTCTTACCTGTTTCTCATATTCTTCAATCCTGGCCTTTGAGAGAGAGACAAACTCAGCACAACTTTTTACCTTTAAGAGAAGCGATAAATAAAAATAAATTTTAAAAAAAAAGGAAAAAAAAGAAAATACCAAAAAAAAGTAATAAAGAAACATTTCACAATATATATAAAAAAAAAGAGAGAGAAGCGAGAGATTGTGCTCTGAAACCAGGGTGTACCCTGATCCTGTAGCTCCCAAGGTATGGGAAGTCCCCAGCCTGCCTTAGCCCTCCGGTGCCCTATGGAGATGTGGTTGCCCTGACTACTGGGCACTCCCACTTTGGAAGGCAAATCATAGTTGTGCTAACACCCAAAAAGAAGCCCAGAAAAAAAACAGGTTAGTATGGCCTGTTTCATAGGGGCTAGTCACTGAATAGCCAGGACAAGGCACCTGACCATCAAGCCAGACTTCTCTCTAGTGGTGTCATCAGGTCCCAATATTTCAAACAATTAAGTATCTGAACATCTAGATAATAGTTCTACCTCATTTCAATACCTTGTTTTTAACAGCTCTGTTCAGGTAAAACTGACATACAATAAGATGCACATATTTAAAGAGCACCCTTTGATGTATGTGAAATCATCACCATGCTCAAAACAGTGAACATATTTATGGTCGCTCTCCTTCCCATCCCCAGACAAACCCTGATGTGCCTTCTGTCACTGTAGATCAGTAGATTCACACAAATGGAATGATACAGGATTTGCATTTTTCCTTGCTGGCTTTTTTACTTGGTACTAGGGATTGAACTTAGGGGCACTCTACCACTACGCTTCAGTGCCAGTCCTTTTTTTACTTTTATAAATTTTGATTCATTGTACACAAATGGAGTACAACTATCATTTCTCTGGTTGTTATTGTCAGTCCTTTTTATATTTTATTTTGAGAGGACCTCAGGAAGTTGCTTAGGCTGGCCTTGAACTTGTGACCCTCCTGCCCCAGCACCCCAGTCACTGTGATTAGAGGCATGCGTCACCACACTTGGCTTTTGGCATGATCATTTTTTAAATTAATCCATGTTGTAGCATTTATTAACGGTTCATTCTTGTTTATTGCTGTTAACGCCTTAATTTTCAATTTAATTTCTTCTACCTTATACTAGCTGCTAAGAAATACAGAGTTATCTGAGTAACCCAGCTCCACGTTTTTATAGATGTCCTATATAGGAGATGCTGGGGCATAATGGGTTAAAAAACTCAAGACTAAACATCAGGGCCAGGTGCAGTGGTGCCCACCTGTAATCTCAGGGGCTTGGGAGGCTGAGGCAGGAGAATCTCGAGTTCAAAGCCTCAGCAAAAGTGAGGTGCTAAGCAACTCAGTGAGACCCATCTCCAAATAAAATACAAAATAGGGCTGGGGATGTGGCTCAGTGGTTGAGTGCCCCTGAGTTCAATCCTCAGTACGGAAGGAAGGAAGGAAGGAAGGAAGAAAAAGGAAGGAAGGAAGGGAAGGAGGGAGGGAGGGAGGAGAAGGAAGGAAGAGGAAGGAGAAGGAAGGAAGAGGAAGGAAAGAAAAGAAAGGAAGGAAGGAAGGAAGAAAAGAAACATCAACTACTTACATCTTCCTTTTCTTCAGCATCCACCTGCGCAGTGTATTTATCCTCTGGCATAGGAACCTTCAGGGCATTAAACTATAAACAGAGACAGTGAGTTGTCACCAATATACCCAGAAGCCCAAAGAAAGGGCTCAAAGTTATTCCTTAAAGATCATATTAAAACACATTCTCCACCCCAAGAAGAAACCAGTATAATTTCAGAAGTTGTAGTGGAGGGAATACTTTACTGGGAAGAGGAGCTCAACCCAATCACAGACTGACTGAGAACCTTGGATAATTCTTTATTATAAGGAGCTTGCTTCTTCATCTGGAAAGATCAGCTGTATTTGACAAGGAAAATGGCCTTACATTCTAAGGAAATCCTGAATTGTCTTTGATATGAAACCCTAGAGAACTTATCAGCAAAAGTAATGTTATATGATGGAGACAGAAGTGGTCTTTAGAAGACTGCTTAGTGTTACAGTCCCAGCACTTAACACTGCCTGCACAGAGTAGGCTGTCCACAGTACCTTCAAATGAAGAAGCAAATGAACTTCAGATATTGAGACTTACTGTGTAAGTATCAAGAGAGGCTGAGTGAATAAGAAATTATAGCTCTAAGGGGTAGTAAAAAAAGAGCAGAGAAAAGGAGGAAACAGTAAAAGAGTAGAAAACATGTTGGTCAGTATCAAAAGGAGATAGCAGAAAGCTAAAACAACTCAGGAAGAGCTGGGCAGAAACTCTTAATAGCAGTCTGGCTCCTGGCAGCAAGGCCATACTGTACCACTAACTGAACAGACCCTGGATTCTCTGCACCTATTCACCACTAAAATCTACCACTGCAAGGCCTCTGGCCACATCCATCTTTCCTAAATGTCCTTTAGGATCTGAGTGCTAAATCACTCTTCTTCCCCAGTTATCATCTTGCATATGACATATCTACCATATCTACCCTACCTGTCACCTCCCATACATATCTACCTGCCTGCTCCCCATTCACAAGCCATTTAACAAGATCAGTGCTTTAGTTATCTGAAGTCTCACCTTCTTTTCAAAGTCATCCACCAAGCCTGCCTTGGCAACATTGGCCTTGTAGTAAGCCCAGTCGATAGCTGGCGGTTTCTCAGGCAGAGTAGCCAACCTGCTCACATGGAAACACAAGTTAGGTTTATTCCATGAGAAACAGAAATACAGTGTAATTTCCATATTCTTTATTCTTGTGGTCTAGGGGGTTGTCACAACAATGCCCCAAAATACTTTCATTTGGAAAATGCAAGGATTTCTTTCTTCTTTTGTTAGAAGAATATCAGAAATTCATATGCAATCCCAAAACATTGTGTCTAGATTCAATGGAAAGTATGGGGTTCCCTCTCAGGAATATACTGACCTGGAGCTGAGGGTCTCATTCCAGGACTTCAGGGAGTTAGCAACAGCCTTTTGGTTTCTGGGAATGATCTCCCCAAAAGCTACCCAGTCAATGGTTTTTAGAGCAAGTTTGCGCCCAGCCATCTTGGGATCCTGGAAGATATGTCAGATCAAAACAGTGATCTTGAAGTAAACCCTCTGAAAAGGGGCATTTTAACAACATGCAAGTCTTTAAAATAGATCAGCATTCTTTTAGTGCGTGGTGGATTTATTTTATCAATTAGAGGAATGAGTGTTAACAGAAGCAGGAAAGGGCAGTTTACTTTTTCAAATTAACTGTGCAACCCAGCATATAACTGCATTCTCTCCCACTAGAATGCCATTCTTCCATTCCCCTAACTCCTACTCATCCTTAAAAGCCCAGCTCTCATTCAGATGTAACAGTGCACACCTGTAACCTCTGGAGGCTGAGGCAGAGGTCCACGAGTTCCAGGTCAGCCTAGGAAACTTAGTGAGGCCCTGTCTCAGAATAAAATTAAAAGCACTGAGGATGTAGCTCAGTGGTAGAACACTTACTTAGCCTGCATGTGACCCTGAGCTCAATCCCCAGTACCAAACCCGCCCCCCCAGAATTGTGCACATCAATTTGCAGTATAGTCTTATATCCTACCACATTGGTCACGTACCTGCCCTTTCTTATTAATGTCTAATCATCCCCCACAGCACTCTTACATGCCCTGCATTTTAAGAGACATTCCATACAGACATGAATGTGGGAAAAGATGGAAATTGGTTGCAGCTGTCTTTAAACCAAAGCAATACAGGAAAACAGTCCAATTAAATTAAGTAAGATCAGGGTCAGAAAATAGGAAGACAATGCAAAGTCAAAGGTCTCTATAAGCTATGGGATGGATTCAAAAAAAGTGGAAGAAAGTTTCCTCAGAATCTTAAAAAGAAAGTTGGTAAACACCTGTCTCCCAGTGGCTTGGGAGGTTGAGGGAAGAGGATTGAAAGTTCAAAGCCAGCCTCAGCAATTTAGCAAGACCCTAAGCAACTTAGGAAGATCCTGTCTCAAAATAAAACATCAAAAGGGTTGGGGATGTGGCCTAGTGGTTAAGGGCCCCTGGGTTCAATCTCTAGTACAAAAACAAACAAACAAAACTCTCTTCCTTCCCCTCTCGGAAGGGGAGGGGAGGGGCTAAGACTGTTCGGAAACGTAAAGATGCCAGACAATACCCACGCAGAAGTTCTTCCAAGCACCAGAAGACAGGGTCATAAATGAAAAGGACTTTTTTTCTTTTGTTTACTGCTTTTTCTCCATTGCCTAGAACAGGTCACAAGTACAGGAAGTGCTCGATGAATATTCGTTCAATCGGTGAAGGAACCCTGTAGCTGTTAGGTCCTGAACGCTGCACAAACTGGAATCCTGGAGCGCTCCAGACGGAGGGGAAGGCGCAGCCAGCCCCGCAGCCGCTAAATGACCCTCAGTATTAAGTCTATGCCATACGTCCCTGATTCACAACCGCAATACTGAGATCGCCGCGCCAGGCGCAGACTGCACCAGTTTGTGGCAGCGCCTACGCTGGCGGAGGCCGGGTCACAGCCCGGGCCCGCGACCTCGCGCCCCGGGGTTCAGTGAGCAAGGGAATGCGGGGCAAAGCGCAGCTGCACCGCGGGCGCTCTGCAAGCGGGACACCCCGAGCGCCCGGAGTCCTCGACGGGCTGCAACAAGGGTCAGCGCGAGGTCGAGAAGACGCAAAGCAGAGGAAGCCGGCGGGGCTCGCACTCAACGCCCTGAACCCCACTCACCTTCACCGACCCCGGAGTGCGCAGTCCTCAGCGGCCAGTAACGGAAGTGGGTCACCGGAAGACCTCCCCTCTCCAACCCCCAAAGGCCAGAGGGCAGCCTCACTTTACATGCCAGCCAATAGGAACTGGACTGGTTCCGGAAGTCCCGCCCGCAGGGGCGGGCACAGCGCCTGCGCCGCCGGGGTCCCTGCTAGTTAGGGGCGCTCCCGTCCTCTCCCCCTGCCCCACCCCCGCCGATGGGCCGGCCCGGCTCTCCCTGCCGAGAAATGGGCCGGCCCGGCGGCGCGCGGGCAGCGGCGGCGGCGGCTGTCCAAGATGGCGGAGCTGCAGCTGGACCCGGCGATGGCAGGGCTGGGAGGGGGTGGCGGGAGCGGGGCGGGCGACGGCGGCGGCCCGGGCCGTGGGCCCCCCAGCCCTCGCCCGGCTGGCCCCACGCCCCGCGGGCACGCCCGCCTGCCCGCCGCCGTCGCGCAGCCGCTGGACCCGGGTCCTGGACCTCCCGAGCGGGCGGGGGGCGGCGGCGCGGCCCGCTGGGTCCGGCTGAACGTGGGCGGCACCTACTTCGTGACCACCAGACAGACTCTAGGCCGGGAGCCCAAGTCTTTCCTCTGCCGCCTCTGCTGCCAGGAGGACCCGGAGCTGGACTCGGACAAGGTGCGCCCCGCCCTCGGGCGCGCCCCCGGGCCCGTGGACTCCCTGGCTTCTCCGAGGCACGCTCCTCGCGGGCAGGGCGCTGGGGCCGGGGCCCCTTCCCCTCCCCGCCCCCGGGCCGCCCCGGGCCTCAGAAGGACCTCCCCTCCCCAGTCCCCGCATCCTCAGGCACGCCCCGGTCCTCTCCCGACCCCGCCCTCGGTCCTCAGCGGCGCTTCCCCACGCTGCCCACCCGCACCCGAGAGCCGGCTCCACACCCTCTTCCCTGTCATCCCAGCCTCTCAAGTTTTTCCCTGGCTGCCTTTCCGCCCCTCACTGCTGATGCCAAATACATCCAGAATTGGGTCAGGGCGAGTGAAGGCATCTTTGTAGCTTTCTCACACTTCTCTCGGACCCCCGTGCCAAGCCAGGTTAAAGCCTGGGTCTGACAATGCTTCCATCGCTGCGGGAAAGTGCTTCTTGTTATGTTACACTGTTCTCCTAAAGTCCTGGTCCCAGGACTTGTATCTGGTTACAGTCGCTATTTAGGTCCCTATCTGAGATCAATGCGTTCCTTGGAAAAACATTACATTTGCCATGCAAACCTAGGTTGACTTGGTTAAGACAGGAGAAATGAAGACCAGGAATACTATTGGGACTGGATGCATGGCTGCTAACCAAAGGTTAAGAGGTGATGAGACACTTCGCCCCGTTTCCAGTTTGAACTGTTGAATTTCTTTTTTAACTTTTACAGATTCGTCTTTAATTTCTAACTTAGAGCCATTAACTTACACCAGCTATATCAATAGGGTGCTCAGCTAGTTAACTTGTAACAGAATAGGAATTGCATAAACGTTCATTTTGTTTCATTTTTCCTTTTCCCATAAATCTCTGGTTGAAGGAAACCTATCTTGCCCTAACTTTAAAGAAATTTCAAACTCTTGTTTATGTGGAATTATTTTTATATACCTGAATCTTCCTTATAGCTGTATAAGCCAGTTTCATCTTGTTCCTTTTACTGTAAAGATGAGTAGGATTAAAGCTGCTTGGAGCCAAGTTCTGGCAATACCACACTTCCTCTGGGCATAAAGCTCGGGTGTGTGAGATTACAGCTGGCAATGCAGAGACTCTCACTGTTGTTGGCCTGGAGCTCAGGAGTGTTGCCAGCTGAGCAGAGGTTTTCTTAGAATCAGGAATGTGGATCGGGGGCAATGGAGAATGAGAATGTCCATCTCAAGCAAAGATTTAAATCACACAGTCTTGGCATTTTCTTCCTCCCTTGTAAATAGTATACCACTGAAGAATGTTGGTAATTGTCCAAGCAAAGATCGTAGAAATTCAAGGCAGTAAATAAACACCTAGATGATGGCTATGACTGTGCATCTGTGACACCTGACCTGAAATGATCTTAAAGCACAAAGATGCATGAAGCCAGCCTGCCTGCCAATAGTGTGTAACAAGCAAATGTCCAGCAAAATTTGTCCTCACTAAATTTTTTCAGCTGAAGAAGTGAATTTTCTTAGGGTGTTGGCAAAGAGGAGGAGCCCTCTCAATTTAAAAATGTTCTGAAAGTTTCAGTGATACCCTTGTGCTTGGTTGACAGGATGAAACAGGAGCCTATCTGATTGACAGAGACCCCACTTACTTTGGTCCTATCCTAAACTACCTCCGCCACGGGAAACTCATCATTACTAAGGAACTGGCAGAAGAAGGTAAGAGCTCTGTTTACACTGAATTTTTCAAAATTCAGGTCAATTAAAGCTGTTGGAGACTTGAGTTTTGTTTGAGGTTTCTTTGGGGCTCATGTGCAGGTGTACAGGTTTATGAAAGTGATCAGGAATCCTCCAGTTACCTAGTCTTGTCCGAGAGAATTCTGTTGAAGGAAGCCCCTGAGGCTTTGCAGCTTTCTCGGCTAGAAGGAAGATAGGTGCTCAGCTTTGCAGATAGCTTCAGGAGTTTTTTCTGAGCTTCCACAGTTGTCACAATCCTTTTTTACATTTACTTGTGTGCTGGCAGTGAGAGTCCATAGCCTGAAGCAGCACATCTCTGACATTCAATTATTTATATTTTCAATTTTAGTTTGAACTTGCAGCTGTAAAAAAATAATAAAGTCTTGGCCTCATTTCTTTTTCAGACTCTGGTCTCATGCGTCCCTGTAAATTTTTGAGGCTGACCTAATTCATTCTCCAGTTCATTGTTAGGTGTGTTATTTATTGGTTGCCTCATCTTTTGGGTTTGTAGGGCATTTAGACTGTAAGTGGGTATAACTCTCCTTCTAAAAGGCCTGGCTTGGTCTCACTAGAAGCATTCATCTGAAGACTGGGGCCCCTTTCTAAATCTAGGGCACTGATGTGGGAGCTTGAGCTCTGAGTAAGAAAGCTTGTAATGGCTATACTCATTAATGAGGTGATGGCAAGACAGTTCTATTTCAGGCGGTAAAAAGAGGAGTTGCCTCCTATCTTTTTGTGGGGGGCAGTTTGGAAACATTTTTTTAAACATTTCAAACTTGTACAAAAATAATGAGGCTGGTTGTGGTGGTACAAGCCTGTAATCCCAATAACCCCAGTGAGGCAGGAGGATCCAAGTTCAAGGCAAGTCTCAGCAACTTAGCAAGGCCCTAAGCAATTTAGCAAGACCCTGTCTCAAAATTTAAAAAATAAAATAAAAAGCACCTCTGGGTTCAATCCCTGGTACCAAAAAAAAAAAAAAAAAAACAAATAGTATTAATATATTAAATTCCGTGTACTTGCCCTCCAGCTTCAACAATTACTAACTCCTAAATAACATTTTCTAATGCCTTTAATTAAAAAGAACACTTTATTTTGAAATTGTTTTGAACTTACAAAAAGGGCAAGAATAATATAAAGAACTCTTTACCCAGATTCACCTATTCACACCCCCATACCCTGTATGCTAGGGATTGAACCCCCAGGGGCGCTCTACCACTGCGTTATATCCCCAGCCCTTTTTATTTTTTATTTTGAGACAGGTTCTCACTAATTTTCCCAGGCTGAACTGTAATTTGCAATCTTCTTGCCTCAGCCTTCTGAGATGGCAGTGCCACCAATCCTGGCCACATTCACTGATTTTTAACATTTTTATTATATTTACATTAACATTCATTCTCCCCCTCTCTTCTTTTCATCCTCTGTTCTTCCTCCTTTCTTCCTTACCTCCTCCCATAATTCTAAATTTCTGAACTATTTGAGAATAGATTGCAAACTTTACCCCTTAATATTTCTGTGAGTTTTCCCCAAGAACAAGGATATTCTTACATAACAATACTTTCAAACTTAGAAAATTTAATATAGATAAATATTTTTATTTGCAGCTTATATTTCATTTTTACCAACTGTCCTAATAATAGCTGTTATAGCAGTTTTTTTTTCCTGATACAGGATTGTACATCCCATAGTTTTCCTTTCTAAGGTCTTTGATTTTATTTAGCATGAAAGTTTTTTAATGATTTCCTTTTATATTATTCAAATAATAAGCATCCTATTAAATTCAGTACACATAAGGTTATACACACCTATCCACCAGTCCCTTTGAGGGAAAACTGGGTAAAAATTGCAGACTAAGGAAGTGACCAATGTGACTAGTTCCAAGAACTAAGTGACATATGGGAAAGGTGTCCTGCAGCTAGTGGGCATGGGCAGGTGCCGGAAATAAACAGTGGGGGTGACACAGTGAGCAAAACAGTCCCTGATGCTTGACTTAGATTGGGGAAGAGGTCATGGGTATACCCTAAACATCAGAGATGTTTCCGAAGCTGAAGGAGAGACTGAATTTATATATGACAGATACAGTTTGGGGCAAGCCTCTAGTTGCTGTTTTTCTGGCAAGCTCGAATATTTCTGACCAGTCTGGTTCTTCTTCTAGGTGTGCTGGAGGAAGCAGAGTTTTACAACATCGCTTCTCTTGTGCGGCTGGTTAAGGAAAGGATACGAGACAATGAGAACAGAACTTCACAAGTAAGATGTTTTGAACTGTTAAGGGGAAAGCATCCCCAGAGGCTCTCTGTGTATGTGTGTCTGGCTGTGACTTGAAAAGGATGCCTTTTCCCTCTGAGCTTAAGATCTGCATAGAACACTGTCCGTCTGCTATGCAGATGGTGCCTACTTGGCCAGGGTTGTTTAGAACAAGGAGAAGAAATAACAACAGAACAACCCCATGTACCCGGAGAAGAAAGTGTCATTGCTCACCATATGGCCAAGACCACTTTAAGTCCAAAGCCTGCTCCCTGTGACCTAACGTCCATCTCTTTCAACATAAAGCCTAAACAAGTTCTTGCTTTTACCTGCTGGCTTCCCTTCTTTAGGACGAGTCTTTAATGTGTGAACATGTCACATCCAGCTCCTGCGAGCCCCTTGAAATCAACTATGAATCAAGTGCTTCCAAAAAAATAAGCATTTATTAAGATGTCTGGATCTTCATATTAATTCAGTAGATACAGTAACAAATGAAGCAGAATTTTCCACAAGTTTGAGGGAAGGGAAGATAATAGAGCACACTTAACTTGTTATTTCTCATGTCATTCATCATATGTCTGCATGGCCACTCAGCATCTATTAGTCCTTGGGATTCTGTGTGTAACAGAAGGACCTTGACCCCAAGTCTAGCAGGAGAAACAGACCCTCCCTTTTTTTTTGTTTAAGAAAGAACAAACCACAGAGTTGCAGAAATGGGGCTCAGTTTTTTTTCCACCACAGCCATTTGCCTCATAGCACGATTGCCTCTTTTCCCACCAGCTACTGGTGGTGGATGTTTTCTTTAATCTGTTGCAGCCTAGGACTTGTCTGCCATTAAAGAAGAAGGCAGTCAGTTTCTCTTTAATAGTGCCTTGCTCTCTCTGCATCAGATTTCATGTGTCACCATTTCCTGGCTCTCAGTGGAATATCTGGAGGAAAACTGACGGGAGTGACACAGAAATGAAACCTCTCATCCACTTTATCACCAGCTGTTTGCAAAGTTAGAAAGAAGACTATTGCTAAAAGGTTCCGTGTTGATGTTCACAGGTGAATCTGTAGTTGGTTTGTAGATGTCCACATGAGACACAGTCTGGTGTCACCAGTCCCTTCGCCATCGTACAGTCTGTATCTTCACTACCATGGATACTTAATAGCTTAGACATTTTGGAAATCTCATTTTATCCTACTTTTTCACATTCTAAAAAATACTTGAGTTTTTTAGTAGAAATGTTGATGGTACCGTAATGAACTACATATTGAATGTTTTCAAGGTCTTGGTATCTGACATTCTCTGTTCTTGCCATAAGCTAATTCCTTGAGAGTATTATAAGATTTCTATTTGATGACAGCAACTAGTAATTAGTCCCTAGATCCTAAGGCTTGTGGATTTATACCAGTTGGAAGCTTGTTTGTTCTGGGAATGTCACGACCTTTTTGATGTTAATTAATCTTTCCATCTGTCCTTTTTATTAGTGAATTCTGAGAAGGGATTTGATGTTGTTCAAAGACACCCTCTTTTGCCCTTGTGCGCATTGTTCTCATGAGATTGGCTGTGTGTGGATTTCCAAACATCATCTCCTCGCCTCACACACAGCAGGCATTCGGCAAAGCCCAAGATGTGGGGATCCTAACCCACCTTTTCTGTCATGGCCTCCTAACTCGTTTAGCGGCCACCGCCATTCTAACTGCTTTACTGTCATTAATAATATTTTTGTAGGTGATTAATCTTGGCACTTTTTGGAGCATCAGTGTTTTACTTTGGAGGAAGGAAAAACAAAGGCACTAAGATGCCATATTAAATACTTGGGTCTTGGGTAACTGCAGCCAGTATCACAGATCTTTGGTGATGCTTAAAAATTTTTGTAATATAAATCATCTGTCCTGTCCGATACAGTGGCACACACCTGTAATTCCAGCAGCTTGAGAGGCTAAGATAGGAGGTTTGAAAGTTTGAGACCAGCCTCAGCAATGTAGTAAGATAATATCTCAAAACAAAAAATATAAAGGATTGGGGATAGCTGGGCATGGTGATACAAGCCTGTAATCTCTATGTCTCTGGAGGCTGAGACAGAAGGATCACAAGTTCAAAGCCAGCCTCAACAAATTAGCAAGACCCTAAGGAACTCAATGAGATCCTGTCTCTAAATAAAATACAAAAAGGGCTGGTGATGTGGCTCAGTGGTTAACTGTCCCTGAGTTCAATCTCCGGCACAAAAAGAAATCTTTGTTAAATAAAAAATAGAATATAAAGGACTAGGAGTGTAGCTTAGTAATAGAGCACTTGCCTAGCATGTGCAAGGCCTTGGGTTTAATTCCCAGCACCACACACACACACACACACACACACACACACACACACACACACACACATCTGATTTACAGTTAGAGCCAATTGAAATCGGGGTTTATCATATATTTTATATGGGAGAAAATTTTTAGTACCTTGGTTGATGATAATTATACAGTACTCTTTTTAGTGTTTCATTTTTGTTTTTGTTTTGTTTCATTGGAATCCAGGGCCTCAGCTATGCTAGGCAGGAGCTCTACACTGAGCCACACCCCTAACCCCAAAAGACTTTTAGTGCCCAGGAAATTCCAAGGGTTTGAGAAGCTCTGCCAGAAATGCAGACAAAAATCAAATATTTATATTAGTATATTACTAATTTATATTTATATTACTCCTATAATCACATATCAGTCTGAATAAACCAAAATATGCTTTTTTATTATTAGTATATACATTAGTTTAAACCACTTCAAGAAAAAGAAATATGACTTTCTTGTGCAAAGTTATTGGGGAAATGAATGTGATCTTAAGTTTGTTGCCATGGTTGCTCTCATAATTCACCCTCCCAAGTTAGAACTAGTTCACCCAATGATTGATGTTCTTGGATCCATTTTCCCTTCTTCCCTTGGGTGAGTTTTCATTGAAAACCCAATGCTGGGATAGCGGGGTAATGGGTGGTCAGGAGCCTCCAGAGGCCTCTCCAAGCAGTTGCCTCCTCGTGCTGCTCTTCTCAGTCTCCCTGCTTCTTGCAGGGCCCTGTGAAGCACGTGTACAGAGTCCTACAGTGCCAAGAGGAAGAGCTCACACAGATGGTCTCCACCATGTCTGACGGCTGGAAATTTGAACAGGTATACTTCTCAAAGAACAGTGATCCTGGCACCTCAACCCATGGGCCAACTCCTCAATTGCTGTCCAACCAGTTACTCGCCCTGGGAAATGTGAAGGTCCAGTATGATCCCATTCCTAAATGTGGGAAGAGAGCAACTCAGTTCCCATTAATTGCTTGTAAAACATGATGGGGGGAAGGTTGGGAGGAGGAGGCCACATCTCCCAGCTTCACATTCAGAGTTTGAATTTGACAACGTGCAGAGGAGCAAGCCAGCTTGTCTGGGCTTCAAAGAGCTTCCCTTTGGTTTTTTCTTCCCTCAGAGAGAGATTTGTTTCAAAAGTGCTCTGTTGACATAGTCTGTAATGAGTCCCTAAAGGAGATGGTTCAACAGCAAGCCTTTCTTCTCCCATAAATGCTTGGTGAGCAGGTAGCCATGAGGCCCAGTCCTTCTCTCTGCTCTGGTTCTTTCAGCTTTGTGCTCACGTCTGAGGTATCAAAGCAAAGCTGCTGAGAGCGGGGGTTTTACTGTTTTCTTCCATTAGATGGCAGAAGTGTTTAATTCTTCGATTGTCTTCAAAACACAGGAAGGCTGAGGGTGAATAGAGGGAATATATTTTTTTTGTAGAGTTGAAGAGGCCAACTGAGCTGTCACTATAAGCTCACCTTCTAAAATAAAAGTTAGAGTCTGCGTTACTGTTGTCAGGCTAGAGATCAAATGCAAAACTGCCTCTGGCTTCAGATCCAGTGCTGGATCTCTGCAGAACCAGTGGGCCTAGTTTTCACTCAGGTGTAGACGGCAAAATATTGTCCCGGTTTACTGCCCTCCACCCCCTATATTTGCTCCAATACAGTCTTAAACAAAGCTTATATATATACATATATATATATATATATATATATTTTTTTTTTTTTTTTTAACAAATCATAAATGAGTGTTCTTTTGTGAAGCCAATGGACACTTTATGTTGTTTTCTCATCTTGTTAATGCCCTGTGGGAGGACAGTCTGTTCTTGCTTCCATGATCTGGAGAGGACGCTGAACACGGGACTGAGGTGCCCCTGCCCCAGTGGGCAGCAAGGAGTTCCTTCCTGACTTGCGGCCTTGTGTGCTTGTGAGGATGACCTCACCCTGGGCTCAGCTTCTCCCTCTGCATGTGTATTTCTTATTTAGGAATAAGCACCAAATTCAGTTTTCCAAAAGGGTTGAAAGGATCAGCAATTGCAGCTTTGGGGAGCTGTTCAGTGATCTGTGTGTCCATCTCCTGTCTAGGACTGCCACTTACAAGTAGCCAGTTCTGTGTTTTGACTGGGTCAAGTGTCCATTTTCATTCTCAGAAACGTTCTGTTTCACCTCGTTTGACAGAGACAGTGATTGTATTAATGCAGCCACTGCCTTTAGGATGATTTCAAGTACTAGGGTAAGGGACAGTGACAGGATTCAGACTTCTCTTCTGGGCAAGGCTACTTGATGGTGTCCTGATGAATAAGTGAGAGGGAATTAACTAACCCCTGGAACTTCAGTAGTGTCAGAGGATTCTTCATCCTTGAGAAGTAAAACTACGAAGTCCAGTCAGGGGAAGGGTGTGACGTGCATGCACACTTGAGTATCTTAGATCACTGCCTGTTTGATCACCGTCTTGTCTTGCCAGCTAATCAGCAATCGGATCCCTCCTATAAATATGGAAATGAGGACCAGGCAGAATTCCTCTGTGTCGTCTCAGAGAACTAAATAATTCTACCAATGGCATCGTCATAGAGCCGAGCGAAAAGGCAAAGGTAGAGCTGCTTGGGCCAGCACTCTGCAGGGGCCTGGCTGCTGCTCCTCCCCTTCTCCGCTCCTGCAGCAGCTCTGCGCTTTCCCTCATTGTGCTTTTTTGTCTGCTGAATTTAAATCAGGATTTTGGGAGCAACATCAGGGGTTTCAGTTAGAAAATGTGAACCTGAAGAGGTTTCTTTGACTTTTGTCAAGTCAGTGAAAAATCAAAGTTTTATTGCACTGATTACTCTGTGGAAAGAATTCAGAACTCAGTTCCCCACCTTAAAGGCAAAGGTCTCTTCTTATCATTCTTCTTCTTCTTTTTTTTTTTTTTTTTTTAGATAGATACAATACCTTATTTTATTTATTTATTTATTTATTTCTGTATGGTGCTGAGGATGGAACCCAGTGCCTCATATGTGCTAGGCAAGTGCTCTACCACTGAGCCACAACCCCAGCCCTCTTCTTACCTTTTTCCACCTTACATTCCTAGAAAACTGTTTTTCAGTGCTACCTTCTTGCCCTCCTCTGTGCTTCACAAACGTGCATGTGTGTGCATGTGCTGCCCCACACACACACATACATGCACTTCTGAAGTGTGCAAGGAGCTTGAACTGTTTCCTTTAGCTTGGGAAGACTGGTCCAGTGGCACAGAAACTCAGGACCAACTGTTCAGCAAGTGTCCTTGAACAGTCAGGGCTCTGTGCCTGCCTTAACACCATGTCTGCCCACAGGGTCCAGTTGCATGCAGCTCTGCATCTTTCCTTTTTTCTTTTTTTAATCATTTTATGATAAATTATAACTTCACTGTAATCAGATCATATATTCTGGTTTAAATCCTTTATTATTTATTTTTAGTGCTGGGGTTTGAACCCAAGGCCTTGTGAATGCTAAGCACATGCTCAGTCACAGAGCTATACAGCAGGCCTCTGTGGACTATGGGTCTTTCCTTCCCTTTGCCGTCTTCTCAGCACCTCAGCCTTCTCCCCACTTTCACTTTCAGATTCTTCAGGAGAGAGGATCTCGATGTAAGCTGAGATTCCAAAATTTCAGAATTCTGAAGAGCAAAGGGCAAATTCAGCAAGAGCAGCTCCACGCAGTTAAGTCTTACACCTGTATAGTAACCGAGCTACTGCAAAGCAAAGCTGAGCCTGCCCCGGGGAAGACGTGTCCTGGTTAAAACCAAAGGAACCCCACCCACCTTTGGGACTCCAGACAGATGCACCTCTGGCTGCAGATCCCCTTTTCAGAACCTGCTTTTGTTATCATAGCCAGTGTTGTGACAGATCTTTACAATAGCAGCCATGTTGGGTCCCCAGTTGGATCCTTTTGGGGATCTGGGGGAAGAAGGAAGAAGGCCTAGCTCCTTGGAAACAGCCTAGACATCAAGGAAGCTGGAGCAGACAAAGGAGGACTGTCCCAAACTGTGCCCTGGTCTCACCTGCGTGTGCCACTCTTTCCCCCCACTAGGCACCCTCAAGATGTGTAGCAGATGCAGAGGGTTCTAGCTTCAGTGTGTCAAATTGAGGTTTTGACAGAGGATGGAGTCGCCAGAGGCCCACATTCCTGTGACCAGAGCCTCTCAGGCAGGGGAGGCTGGGGTGTCCTCCGCCCTGGGAGGGTGGCAGTTCCTGCTTTCCCACAAGTGGCTTTGTCTGGTTTGTCTCCAGAAACTGGGCTCAACATGACCTGCCCTCCTCAGGAGGAGGTTTGAAGCAGGTGGCATCCTGCACCACGTCAGACAAAGGAGTGCCAGTGGTTGTTATGGCTGCTTCTGCAGCCTCTTCTTAGACCCATTGACCCCGTCTTCCTTCCCCAGCTTTTTAAACTGGATCAAAGATAAAGGACTTTGATGACCCTTTGATGGCTTGGGGTGGGGAAGACTGTCTGTTTTGAAGTTGCCAAATGTGTCATGTCGCATCTTAGAGTGTTGTTTCTGTGACTGTGTCTTGAAAATGCCCTGACCAAACGTGCCATGTTCGTGTCTCTCCTTGGTGTCTGACCTTGGCAACCTGTCCCAGTGCTGCAGTGACTCCAACACCACCCCAGCAGTGTGTGCAGCTTGGTGGGCAGTCCTGCCGACTTCCTGCGTCTCTGCCCCGCCATGGCTTCTTCCTGGGGACCGCCACGTTGGTGAGAATGAGGTGTTTGTCTGACCAGCATGCATAGCGGCCTCCTTTGGACGGTGACTGCAGCACTTGTAGTCATACTTCCTCTGCGAGCCTCCGAGTCTCTGTGAGCGCTCTTGGAAGGCAGAGGGCTGGAGAGACCCTTACTTTCCCTACACGGCTTTCAGAGGCACGTGGTGAGGGAGGGTGCGCCATCGAGGCTCTCTCTGCTCCACACTTCAGCTCTTTGCAGGGGCTCAGGGTCAGTGATTTCTGGAGAGACTAGACTCTCCAGTGCCTATTGATCGTGTGGCCTGGCCATGCCCAGATGGTTTAGCTTTTCTTTAGGAGTCTCACTGTTTGCCTCTCCGTAGAATAGTGTAGAAACGTGTGTACCGGGCTCCCACTGCACCTGCCTCAGCACCAGTGTAAATGCACCTGTTGGCGCCTCTGACGTCTGTCTGCCTGGTGTGCTCACAGCTGTAACATGTTAGCCAAATTTCTTCCGGCAGGAGGAGTAGACGCCCCTTCTTCCAGAGGGCCACAGGCATCCACCCCATCACATCTTTCAGGAAAACAAAAAAGGGTTTGGGTGTAGTCAAAGACAAATAGAGATGTTCTGCTCAGCGTAGGACAGAGGACCCCGGAAGAGAAGCCTTTGGCCAAACTGGATTAAGTGCTGTCAGACTGGCTGGGAGAAGCAGGTTGGCAGCTGTGCGCTCATACTGGTATAGGCCCAGTGCCTCCGGCTCCACCGCAGCTTTGTCAGTGGGGAGGCTGGAGGGCAGGTGTGGAGCAGGCACCCCGTGAATGCTCTGATACCTTCATTTAAGCTAGCACCGTTCCACAGCTGGTCCAGCCCGGCACTCTGGGCGCAGACAGGTGGTACTTCTGCCCCTTGGGGGCTGGTGTGAAAAGCTCTCCTCGCTGCAGCCCATTCAGTTTAACTGTTCCAGGAGTCTGAAGATGGCCCGTTTCTTGTGGTTTTCTGGGAAGTATTTTCCCGAATCCTTTATGAGCCCTGCTGGTGTTCTTGCTTGTCAGCCTTCTCCCTGGGATCTTGCTGGACTCCTGCAGCAGGGCAGCCTGCCTGTAGATTTGGTGGTGTCACATGACCAGTGACCCACACTTTGCGTGCCCAGACTGCCAGTGGGGAACATCTTTCTACCTTCATCTCTGCCCCAGGCCTGGGCCGGGGATGCTGCTGGCTGGGCCCAGGAGTGCCTCCCTCCCTGAGTGCGAGGGGCCCTGCCTCCGTCTTCCCCTTGGTGGTGGGTGAGGCAACCCAGCTCCTGGAAAGTGACTTCATTTCTGTGTAGTCACACAGTGCTTGGGTGTCAGCAAGGCGTGGGGGAAAGTGGTGGAGATGCCCAAAGGACACCCACACCTCCAGCATGGCCTTTGGTCTGGACCTTTCAGACCATGCCTGGTCACTTGTGGGTGCCCTTTGTTACTGCTCACACGTCTGAACAAAGTTTAAAATGCTGTGACTTTTTTTTTTTTTTTTTTTTTTTGTCAATAAGATGTGAAACGAACGCCTGGTCTGGCCTCACTGCTGCCATCACTGCCAGCTCCCAGCCTCCCCTGCCACTTCCTCCTGACTCAATCTGGTCCCAGGAGATGGCCGGACTGTCCCTGTCCTCATTTCTACTGCTGTTAAAACTGCCTAAGGGGCGCTGGGCCTTCTTCCACCTCCCTTTCCTTTTGCTGAATCTGAAAAGCCCCGAGAGTACTGAGGAACAGAAGGTGGGGGACAGATGGGCTGCCCACCAGAGAGCTGGAAGGGACAAGGGAGGAGCATGCGAAGGTTTTTAAGGATATGTCCCCCTGGAAGAGAAGCGACTAGGACCCACATCTCTGCAAGGAAGAGAACGAGTCGGTCATGAGAAGCAAACTGACAAAAGCTCACGTCCATCACTCAGTGTCATGGGGGTGTTGGGAATATAAAGTTTACTGTTTGTTAGGGTATTTTGGTACAGTTGGAGTCCTTAAGAGATCAGATGCCCTTTCCCACACGGTCTGCAGGTAGGGAGACCAGATGCTCTCGGACTAGTGACTGAGGTGGGCAGGTGCCTCCGTTGGGGACCATTCAGGAAACAGATCTGGCAGTTGGCAACCAGGAGTGGAGGAAGGAGGGCCAGGATCAGTGAGGCGCCACGGCTGTGGGGACTGCAGGGTGCGTGGACTCCCAGGACGGAAGTATTGGGTATGGACTGGGAGGAGGGCTGCAGAGGAGATGCAGGCCAGTCAGTGCTGCTTCTGAGGGGCTTCGTGAGGCTGCTGCTGGGCCAGGAGAAGTGCACGGAACCAGTGGCTGCCCTGCCTGGCTCTCAGCACAGCAGCATCGCTGTGATTCTGCTGCTAACAGGAAGCACACGGGAAAGAGGACGGCCCTTCTTTTTTTCCTTCATCTTGCTGCACCCCAGCCCCGCAGCTGGAGCGGGGTGCGGAGGGAGGGATCAGGCTCAGCCTCGCTCTTCAGCAGCTCAGCGGGCTCATACCAACACATTTGCATTTCCACGTGGTGGTCAGAGAATGATTGTCTCCCTCCCCAAAACAAGATGTAACTGTCCTCTACAGAGATCCCACCTGCTCCGAAATGAGACAAAGGGCCAAGTCACCGCAACCCTGTCCAAGAGCTGATCACCACCTACTGCTGGCCTATGCTTTACTCCTCTGTGGCCTTGGTGGGTCAGATGACACCTGGTTGCTGATGGCAGCTTCGGCCACAAGGTCGCTTGATGGCCTGTAGTTAGGTTTCCATCTCCACCAGGTCCCAGGAGCAAGGCAGAAGCTCTTCCTCAAAGTCAGGGCGGTGCCTGAAAAGAGGGCCTGGAGCAACTGGAAACCCGGGAGTTCTGCAAGGGGAGGGTCCAGGTGGGGATTGCCAGGGCCTGATGCAGCAGCAGCTTTGCAGCAGATAATTCAGGGATCCCGAATCTGCACCATCATGAGACCAAGGTGGTAGCCCTGCCACACAGGAAGAGGTCTCCCGAGTGCACATCATTCTACCAAGTGACTTTAATTCCCTGGCCATTTCTATACAATGAAATTAAATTGCTTCTACATTTTCCATTTTAATTTTTACTTAAACATTTTCATGAAGATCATTTTCCATAAGATTGTACAGCGAGCATTTAATTCAACTGAACCAATTCTGGTATTTGTCTCTTGAGTTGCATGCAGCTTTGCCTATATATTTATTTTTCCTAAGTCAAAATGTACACATCAAAATCAAAATCTTATACATCTAAATTAGAATATCTTAACTGATGTAGGTTTTCTCTTAATTAGAACAAAAAGTTACAATGTAGATAGAAAGTTAGATTGATACTTTATATGTATCCCCTGGCTTTCCTATAAGGAAATTGTGAGCATATCCCCTCATTTTCCTGGATTGCTTTTTATCCAAGGTTGGGTTGTTACTTCTACTCACATTTCATTCTGATAACCTTGCACACATTGTACTGTCTACACAGTTGGTGAATCAAAGAGCAAAACATTCTTACCTGGTGGAGCACACCTATAATCCCAGCCACTTGGGAGGCTGAGGCAGAAGAATTACAAGTTTGAGGACAGCCTCTGCAATTTAGTGAGGCCCTAAGCAACTTGGTGTGACCCTATCTCAAAACATAAGTCAGGCATGGTGGCAAACACCAGCCATCCCGGTGGCTCAGGAGGCTGAGGCAGGAAGATTGAAAGTTCAAACCAGCCTCAGCAATTTAGCAAGGCCCAAAGCAACTTAATAAGACACTGTCTCAAAAAATAAAAAGGACTGGGGCTGTGACTCAGTAGTTAAGTGCCCCTGGATTCAATCCCTGGTACCAAAAGTAAATAAATAAAAGATGAGGCAGGAGGATCTCGAGTTCAAAGCTAGCCTCGCAAAGGTAAGGCACTAAGCTACTCAGTGAGACTCAGTACAAAATAAAATACAAAATAGGTCTGGGGATGACACTCAGTGGTCGAGTGCCCCTGAGTTCAATCCCCAGTATCAAAAAAAAAAAAAAAAAAAAAAAAAAGAGCAAACATTCTCATAATATGCCTGATTTGCTCAATTGGGGTGAATAGCTGAGAAGCACCTATTTGGAAGATGCTTGTTTGAAGTTCTTGTTTTCTTTCCAGTCCCATGGTGCTAGGGATTTGAACCCCAGCCTTCCTGTTTGGAAAGCCAGCACCCTACAGGATGGGCTATATCGTCAGCACGCCACTGAGTTCTTGAACTCCACCCTTAGGATGGGGAAGGATCTGACCAGAAGGCACAAGAAAGCCTGGGAACTTTGGCACCCACCCAGCATCACTGGGGCCTAGCACCTGGATCCCAGGGCCACAGCAAACATGCCCTTACTTGCTGTTGGGTGCCACACATGCCCAGCTGCTATAGACACTGAAGTCTGAAGGCTGAGTCCCCAGGACGGCAGAACACCAGAGGGGAGGGAATGCTGGGGCCAAGGGTTGGGGGCAGGCAGCCAGGAAGCTGCTGTCACAACCAGGAAAGAGCCACAGAAGCTGGGCAGAGCTGCAGGGCACAGAGTGGCAATGCAGACCCTGCTCAAGCCCCACCCAAAACTCAAAGGCAGACTGTAGGATTTAGAGAGGAAGATCAGGGTGTCAGAGGAGCCTGGAATCATGGGCAGGTGAGGGCTGGGGAATGAGGTGGAGCCAACTTGGTATGAGATAGAGTTCAACTCAAGACCAAGGGACAGAGGTGAGGTGTCCATAAGGCTGGCCCTCAGAGGGTGGACTGACTGTGATCACCATCACTGTGGACTTGGTACTTGATTCTTTAGGTATTTCTATTAATGTTCTCACTTAACCCCGTGGCCACCTGCCTGATAGAAGAAAGCCGTACCCACCAAGTTCTGAGTTCTGAGCCACACCGCTCTGAGTACATTCTCATAATTGTCACAGCAACCTCATGAGTTATTTTCATTCCCATGTTTGAGATGAGGAACCCTGGGCATAAGTGTTAGGTAGTTTGACCCAGGTCACATAACTCTTGGATTTATGTATTAGTCTGTGTTCTCTAAGAATAACAAAATACCTGAGATTAGGTAGCTTATAGAGAAAAGAGTTTTTTAAGGTTACATACAGTTTCAGAGACTGCTAGTCCAGACAGCATGGCAACAGTACTGGTAAAACCATCACATCATGGCAGATGGCACCATGGCACATAATAAGAGGGAGAGAGCATTTGGTGAGACAGGAAGCCAGGGGAGAGGCCAAGCTTACTCTTATAATATTTGCTCCCTTGAGAACTAACACAGGCTCCCTTGAGAAGGATCTCAATCCCTTTCCAAGGGCACACCCCCATACAGGACAAAACTCATACTGTCCCCAACATTATGAAAATTCCCAATACATACAAAAAGTTAAAAAAATAATACAACGAACACCATCTGCTTTGATTCAACCATTACTGCTTTTTTCATATTTGCTTTGTGTTTGTATTTCAAGGGTTTTGCTGAACCATTTGAGAGTACTTTGCGGACAATAGGACATTTTGCCATTAAATACGTCAGCAGGCATCTCCTGAGAATGAAGACAGTCTGCCCCATGACAGTAGTGACCAATGTCACACCTAAGAAAATTAATAATTATTCCACCATAGTATGTAAATATCTGGTTCACATCCAATCTCCCCCAACTGTCCCAAAGTTTGGTGCATTTTTTTTCCTTTTCAAACCAAAAATCCTATCAAGTTTCACACATCACACTTCAATTGATATCTCTGCAGTTCTTTAAACAGTCCTACCTTTTGGCATTTTAAAAATGTAACAGATAAGAAAATATCACTGTACACTGTGTGCACATAGTATAATAATTTATTAAATTATTATTTGTTATTTAACTGAAATAAAAGTTCAACTACCATCACAAAACCCAAAGTAGCAATGACTTAAATACGATAGAAGTCTATTTTTCTCATAATAATCCAATCATATGACCCTCTCTCCTCTCTCTTATCTCTCTGCCACTCTCAAACATAGCATCTGCCCCCAGATGGAGGGTGACGGCTCCTTCCTTCCTCCTGGTCTTCATTGCATCCAGCAAGCAGGGGAGAAGGAAATAGGGAGGGCATTACACACATTTCACTCTTGTCCCATTGACTCAATGTCACACAGTTTTAGTTTGGTGGCATATTTGCCTTCTTGAATCTTTCATGTCTCATTATTAAAGGGATACAGAAAAATGGGCAGACACCAGGGGGTCCCCAGCCTGCACAGCTACAAGTAGGCATGTGAGGTGTACTGAGTTAACTGGAACATTCCTTCTCACTGTGGTTGCAGGTAGAGTTTGAAATCTTCAACCACTACATCATACCGATACATAACAGTTAACATCGGGGGGGTAGAAGCCATGATGGAGAGTATTCACATTTAAAGGAACTTTCCTAGGACAGAACTCAGAGAACAGAAACCTGTAAAAGAGGCAACAGAGGAGGTTGTTGGGAATGTAAAAATTAAGAGCCAAAAGACGCATTCAAAAATTATATGAGGAGATATAATTAATGAGGAGATATTATTCAAAAATTATGGGGAGATAGCTCAGTTGGTAGAGTGCTTACCTTGCAAGCACAAGGCCCTGGGTTCAATCCCCAGTACTGAAAAAAAAAAAAAATATGTGAATTTAGTGAGACCCTGACTCAATATATAAAATAAAAAAGGGCTACAGGTGTGACAGAGATAGAGTGCTCCTGGGTTTAATCCCCAGTACCCCCCCCAAAAAGAAAACATCATATGAAAGTTAGACCCAGTGGCCCACATCTGTAATCTCAGCTACTTGGGGGGCTGAAGCAGGAATATTACAAGTTCAAAGCTAGCCTCAGCAACTTAGGGAAACCCTATCTCAAAATTAAAAAAAAAAAAAAAAAAAAAACAGAGAAGGACTGTAGTTGTAGCCCAATTTGTAAAATGCCCCTGGGTTCAATCCCCACTACTAAAAAAAAAAAAAAAAATCAAACAAATCCTCCTCTGAGAGTATGCCTGGCTCCCAGCGGAGAAGGGCCTCTAGCTTCCAATGCAGAGCTACAGTGCATCAGTGGGCGGGGTGCTCAGTGCTTGAAACATGCAAGGGCCTGGGATAAACAGTGGTTGGGAGGAGTTCAGAGGCAGATCCTGAGCTTTGGATGGCTGTGAGCAGAGAACACACACACACACACACACACACACACACACAGAGGAAGTCTAGTAAAGAATGACAAGGCCAGGATCCAGGGGAAGAAGGAAACCCAGAGAAGTAAATCCAGTGCCTAGAGCTGCTTTTCCTAGTAGTAGCTAATAATTTAGGGAGAGGCATCTGAGAGTGACAAAGCTTTCCTCGGCTCACAGGGATGTAGAGACGTATCGGGAAGCAGGGTGTGCCAAGGAAGGACCCCTGATAAAAGCCCCATGCTGCAGGTGGGATCCTCAGGGAGCGCATCCTAGCAGGCAGGATGAGCCAGACACAGATCAGAAGCCACTGGCGCACCCTGGGGCATCTCAATCCCTGACTGGGAGAGGCGACTGGACAGCAGGCTCCCCTGGCCTGCCAGAAGCAGCCATAAATCCATTCTGAAGGACTATAACATCATCCAGCCTCAAATTACCACTCCAATTTCTCACATGCCATGTCCAGA
This sequence comes from Sciurus vulgaris, assembly GCF_902686455.1. NCBI lineage: Eukaryota > Metazoa > Chordata > Mammalia > Rodentia > Sciuridae > Sciurus > Sciurus vulgaris. The sequence goes on along the minus strand of NC_136463.1, from coordinate 6,236,633 downwards.
TCACAATGGACCAAGGCCAAGGTGGCCAGACATGGGGTACACCCGACATTAGGGGACAGGAGCCCCGTAACACCGCAGGAGAGGCATGTGAAAGAATTTGAACCAGATTTTTTTTTTTTTTTTCAGTGCCAGCGATCCAACCCAGGGCCTTGTACGTGCCAGGCAAGCACTCTACCACTGAGCTGTGCCCCAGCCCCCTAAACCCGAATCCTAACAGCTTACAAGGAATACAGGGAAGAGAGGAGCATGTTAGGTGAGAATCTGCAGATGTAACCAGCCACGCCCAGAATGTGGAAACTGGGGAGGACAAATGCCTCTTCAACAAGAGCAGGGCAGGGAATAGAGGGAAGGGAGGGAGTTGGGAGAGGGAGAGACAGTGGGATTCATGGGACATAACGTTCCCACATTTACATATGGTCGCTCCACCCGTGTAACTCCACATGAGGTACGACCACAAGACTGGGACGTTAGACTCCATGTAGGTATGAGATGTCAAACTGCATCCTACTGTCATGTACAACTAAAAAGAATAAAGATAAAGCTTAAAAAGAAAGTGGTGGGGGAAAGTGGGAGGAGGAGCGTTTCAAATTTAAAGAGACTTTAGAAGAATATCAACCAAAGATACCATGAGGACCTCATTTGGATCCAAATTCTAGCCAAAAACAGTAAAAAAGGCATTGATGTGACAATTGGGGACATTCAAACCTTGACTGATCAAAAGGAATATGTGTGAGAGAGAAGTCTCATGGTTTGGTTTTATTTTTATTATCTGTTTGTTTTGTGACAAGATCTTACTGTGTTGCCCAGGCTGGTCTTAACTCCAATGATCCTCCTGCCTCAGTCTCCTGAGCAGCTGGGACCACAACCACACCCCCTGGGCCTGACTCGTGGTTTCAATTATTTTTTTCAGAGACAAAGGTTTATTTAGGGAAGCAGCGGTATCTTCACAGGAGAATGTGAACCATCTGCAGAGGAAGAGACTGCCCTGGTTTTGTTTTAAAAGGAGAGAGGGGCTGGGAGTGAGGCTTAGTGGTTGAGCACTTGCCTAGCATGCATGGGCCCTGGGGTTGATTCCCAGCGCTGAGGTGGGGTGGGGTGGGGAGAAGTTTTTTCTCTCTTAAAAGGAAGTAAATAAGTATGTGTGGAAGATAATGCATGTTTGGCATTTGCTTTAAATGATTCAGTGGAGACCGGGTGTGTTGGTGCACACTTGTAATCCCAGTGGCTCAGGAGGCTGAGACAGGAGGATGGAAAGTTAGAGGCCAACCAGGGCAATTTAGCAAGACCCTGTCTCAAAACAAAGCTTGGGCTATAGCTCAGAGGTGCAGCACCCCTGAGTTCAATCCCCAGTGCTGAGGAGAAAAGAAATACATGAAGGAAGCGCCACTTTCTGAAGAAGAGTCACACATCAGCATAGCACTTCTGAGTCCAAAAGAAAGGGCCAGAGAAGGCGGTCTAATGGGAGGGAGCCACGGTGAATCACCAGGACACTTCATGTTTAAGATTCAGCCAGGAGCCAGGCGCATTGGCATGAGCCTCTTAACCCAGGGGCTCGAGAGGCTGAGGCAGGAGGACGCAAGTTCAAAGTCAGCCTCAGCCACTTAGCAAGACCCTAGGCAACTTAGTCAGACTCTGTCTCAAAATAAAAAATAAAAAGGGCTGGGGATGTGGCTCAGTGGTTAAGAGCCCCTGGCTTCAATTAAAAAAAAAAAAAAAAAAAAGTCACAGTTAAACAAACTGTACAACCAGTACTTTTTTCTCATAGTTCTAAGGTTGGAGAGTCCAAGATCAAACCACCAGCAGGCTCCATTTCTGGTGAGAACCCTCTTCTTAGATCTTACAGTGTTCTCAAATGTTGGAAAGGGGAAGAACTCTATGGAGTCTCTCTCTCTCTCTTTTTTTTTTTTTTGGCACTAGGGATTGAACCAAGGGACACTTTACCACTGAGCCTCATCCCCAGCCCTTTTTAAATTTTATATTTATAGACAGGGTCTCACTAAATTGCTTTGGACCTCACTAAGTTGGTGAGGCTGGCTTTGAACTCACAATCCTCCTGCCTCAGATCTGGAGCCCCTGGGATTACAGGTGTGTGCCACCATGCCCAGCGAAGGTTAGGATTTCAATATAGGAATTTTCAATAGGTACAAACATTCTATCTACAGCAGTTATAGATAGTGGTGATGGTTGTACAACACTGTGAATGTATCTAATATCATTGAATTATACACAAAATATGGTTAAAAGAGCACATTTTATGTTATATTAAAATTTAAGTGGCTGGGGGTCTCTCACTCAATGGTAGAGCATTTTCCTGCCATAGACTGTTTAACCATAAAGAAACACTCTGAACCACAAACACAGAAGATTGACATGGGATTTTGACTTTCAAAGAAGCTTCCCTGAGAACCTGCACATTTCTTCCCAGGAAAACCACAGAAAAGGCTGGGGACACAGCTCAGTGGTAGAGTGCTTGCCTAGCATGCTCAAGGTCCTGGGTTCCATCCTTAGCACCGCCACCCAATCATATATAAAGTCAGAAAGCTCAGTCCCTGTGTGTCACTCCTCTTCTCCAAGATTCGAGAGATGAGGGATGCCCACAACCTGCCTTTGGGGCATGTACACTTTTGCTGGCCTTTAATTAATTTAATCTTGGCTGTGCCTTGCCTTATTTATTTATCTATCTATCTATTTATTTATTTATTTATTTATTTGGGGGGTAGCAGGGATTGAACTTGGATACTTGACCACTGAGCCACATCCCCAGCTCTATTTTTGTGCTTTTATTTAGAGACAGCATCCCCCTGAGTTGCTTAGCACCTCACTTTTTTTGCTAAGCCTGACTTTGAACAGCGATCCTCCTGCCTCAGCCTCCCAAGTTCCTGGGATTACAGGCATGCACCCCTTCACCCAGATTTGTTTGTGCCTTGCTTTTGTCACATCCTAGAATTATTTTCAGCAGCATAAATACCCACCTAGGCCAAATCGAGGTTCTATTGCCGCTTGGAAGGACCTCCCCCCACCCCTCTCTCTCTCTCTCTCTCTCTCTCTCTCACAAGGATCAGAATCAGAGTGGAAGAAACATTCTTTAAGATCTCTGATTAGGGCTGGGGTTGTGGCTCAGTGGTAGAGCACTTGCCTAGCATGTGTGAGGCCCTGGGTTTGATCCTCAGCACCACATATAAATAAATGAATAAAATAAAGGTCTATCAACATCTAAAAAGATTCTAAAAAAGAGAAAGGTCTCTGATCAGGTAATGCTTGGATCAACATACTTTAGACCAAGAAGGGGCCTTGAAATGTCACCTATACATCCTCCCTGTTGATTCACAGGAGAAGAGACATGAATACATGGTCCAAAGAGATCAAGCTTGCTGCCCAACATCCTGCTGTGACTCATTTGCTGTTTTTCCCTCTCTGGTCAGAAATATGAGAATCTGATAGATCCACCGCACGTGACGCCCAGTGCCACTGGCTACTGTACCTCCAGGGTCGACGGAACATCCGCTGCTCGTGAGGGGGCAGACTGCACCAGCACTCAGGCATCTCTGGTGGCACAGGGCCATGCTCTGCTGACATCACAAGCAGAATGCAGGGGCCGGTTGCACTTGAATTGTGACGTCGGGGAGCAAAGCTGTGGCAGTACTTAAGGAGGGAGCCACCTAATCAAGGAGACCACAGACCAGCAGCCAAAGGAACGTGAGAGAGCGGCCACTAGACTCCAAGAGAAGTGAGGCCCTTGGGGTTGATGAGGACAGAAGAGGCTGGAGCCCAAGGAATTTTCAGGAAGCAGGTTTATTTAGCTACCGTGGTTCAGAGTATCTACTGCCTAAAAAATCTCTGGACACTGAGTCTGGAAATTCTTTAAACTTTATACCCAGTGGGAGGAGGGGCTTGAAGGTGTATATGAAAAGTGCTTTTTGTTCCTTTTTTTTTTTTAGACTAGACAGAGGTTTTGCAAGTTTTTTAAATTTTTCTGCAAACCTGGCATTTATAAAAAGAGGAAGCTACAAACCCTCTGCAGAAGTTTTTTGCTGATATCCTATGTAAAAATCTTTCTGACAAGTAGAGAAGCTTAACTATGGCAAGGGTCTTTTGGGTGGGGTACTTGGTGAGTGGGGCTGGGCAAGGTGCCCACACTGAGTGCCCCAGGGTCTTCCCTTCTTGACACAGGGCAGCAACGTACCTGGCTCTCCTTGACATGCAGCAAGTTGCACGTGAGTTCTTGTGTTCTCGCTTCCTCCAAGCACCAAAAACACAATCCCCAGGGTACACCTCCCACTGGGTTGACTGGTGACACAGTCCGGGTACCCCATGGGCAGACAGCGCGGGTGTACCCCCTGAAGCATGACCCCAGGGTGGCTTTGCTATGTCTTCCCAGGGCCAGCCCAGGACCAAGTCCCAGCCCCACAGCTCCCTGCCCCGCCCTCGAGACCTTCCCAAGCCCAGCTCCTGATGAGTAACAATGCTCTCCGTACATTTGAGGACCAAGTTCTATGTCCCATTTGCCTGGAGGTGTTCCACAACCCGGTCACCACTGCCTGTGGCCACAACTTCTGCATGACCTGTCTCCAAAGTTTCTGGGACCACCAAGCTGCCACAGGGGAGACCCACTATTGCCCCCAGTGCAGAGAGAGCTTCCCCTCCAGGCCCCGGCTCTGCAAGAATGTCATCCTTGGGGAGATGGTGGCCTGCTTCACCCAGTCCAAGAACGAGGCCTTGGGGCCCTTGTGGAACACAGCTGGGCCCAGGGACGTGCCCTGCGACTTCTGTTCCCCCCAGAAGCTCCGATCTGTCAAGTCGTGCCTGCACTGCGTGGCCTCTCTCTGCGAGAAGCACCTGCGCAGCCACTTTGAGGACCAGATGTTCCAGAGCCACCAGCTGCTTGAACCTGTGCGGGATCTCAAGACCCGTTTGTGCCGCAAGCACCGCAAGCTGCGGCAGCTGTACTGTCGCACGGAGGGCTGCTGCGTGTGTGGAGCCTGCCTGCTGGAGGAGCACAAGAACCACGAAACGGCCCCGCTGGAGGAGGAGCGAGCCCGCAAGGAGGTGAGCTGGCAGGAGAGGAGGAGTCCGTCACATTGCCTAAGAGGAAAAGCATGCGTGTGGTGGCGTGTGCCTCTAGCCTCAGCTATTCCGGAGGCTGAAGCAAGAGGATTACAAGAGGTTCCAGAGCCTGGGCAGCATAGTGAGAACTTGTCTAAAAATGTGTGTGTGTGTGTAAATATCACACAGCTGATAGGCGATGGTCACTAGGATTGTGTCATGACATGAAAAAGCACTGTTGAGTTAAATGAATAGGAGGCAGAATTGTATTGGGGTGGGGCCCAACAACTTTTCAGTCTACTTCAACATTATTAAGTACAAGTAAAGCCAGCCATGTTGGTACAGGCCTATAATCCCAGAAACTTGGGAGACTGGGGCTGGAGGATGGCAAGTTTAAGGGCAGCCTCAGTCACTTAGCAAGACCCTGTCTCCAGTTAAAATTTTAAAAGAGCCGAGGATGTAGCTCCGTGGTAGAGAGCCCCTAGCTTCCATCACCAGTACCATTAAAAAAATAAGAGGACAAAAGCATCAGGTTAGTACAAACACACCCCTGCTTTTCTCTACTTCTGAATTTTATTTAATATAGTTGTATGTGTTTTTATAGAAAATCCTTGTATTTTTAAATACCCTGTCTTACCTACTCTATAACAGTGCTATTCCAACAGAGCCACTGCTCAGCAGTCTGCAGCAAGACAAGGCCCTTGTGTCAGAATGTAAACCAACTTCATCACGAAATGCACCATTTAGTTTGAGGGACACTTTCTTTTCCACTACAACACTTTCTCAAAGAAAGAAGCACTACGTCACTTTGCGGTCTGCCCAGCAACAGTCTGTGGACAGGCACTTGCCAGAGCACCGTTTTGTAATCTAACAATGCAAATGCCAGTTGCTGGAAGGGGTAGAAGCGATGGGCTTATGTAGGATGTGGGCCTGGCAGCATAGCTCCAGGGAACCCCGGTGACTGTGGACTGCTATCCCTCACCTGGCCCCACCACCTCCCGCCTATCTCAAGCCAATTCGCAGCCCCCTCCCTGTGACCTGAAACCGTGGTCATCGCTGTTAGGAGCAGTGAATGGGCACAGGCTCTCAGTGGTTGACAGACCAGGAGCAGAGGGGCGGTGGACCAGCACCGTCCACCCTTTGGCTCTGGTCTTCTTCATTCTCCTTGAGGTCAGCAGGTGAATGCAAGAGGTACATCTCTTCTGGGCTCAGACAAGGGGCTGCTTGCAGCAGGGTTTCTCCAAGGCCCCTCTCTGAATCGGGGCCCCTCCTCTTCCCTCTTCCCTAGGTGGAGGTTCGGAAAGTTCAGGCCAATGTGGAGAATGAGATGCTAATCATTGCCTCTGATAGCCAGAAGCACCAGGGGCGAGTGACGTTTCTCTCGGTAAGGTGGACCTTCCCCTAGCCAGGCCCAGGATGTTCCAGCGTCCTGCATCAGGCTGAGGAAACCTCTTGGGTCTGGAGGGGCTGGTGGGGTAGCAGGTGGACAGACAGGACCATGACAAGAGGGCACAGAAGTGGGGTTCAAAGACGCCTGTCTACTAACCCACCCAGAAACTGATCCAGACAATGCGGGATGAGGTGAATACCTGCTTCTCAGAGATCATTCACGAGGTCAAACAGCTGCAGATAAAGGTCTTGGATTTCGTGGAGAAAGAGGAGGCGACCGCCCTGGGGAAGCTGGGCAGCTCCATCCAGCAGAGTCACAACCGGCTCCTGAAGCTGGAGGGGGACAGCGTCTGGCTCCACACCCTGCTCACCAACCGAAGTGATGAGCAATTCCTGCAGGCAAGACCCCACTCTGGCTCAGGCCCTGTCACTGTCTCCATGTTCCCTCCGCCCACGAGCACACCAGACCTGCCCAGACCTCAGACCAAGTGCGCAGCAGGTGGCGCTGCATCACTTTGTCCATCCCCTGCCTCAGGAGCCCCAGGTCAGACACCAACACTCTCGGCCTCTTGCTGGTCCACATGGCACAGGCTCATCCTCACTTTCCCACCTTGAATCCCCTAGAATAGGTGGGGTGTGCCCTCGGATTCTGGGAATCTGACACGGTCTAAGTTTTTCCAATGTCAGAACTGAGAGTAGGACAATCCATATATCAAAATCCCTTCTCCTGGGCTGGGGGTGTGGCTCAGTGGTAGAGCGCTTGCCTAGCATGTATGAGGCCCTGGGTTCGATTCTCAGCACCACATATAAGTAAATGGATAAAATAAAGGTCTATCAACATCTTAAAAATATATTTTTTTAAATCCCTTTTCCTCCCTAGCCCTGGCCACATGGCCCAGTCTGGTGCTGCTGCCAAGGGTGTGGTATGGGTTGGAGGGTAAGGAGGCAATGTAGCTGGCCAGAAGGTGGCAGCAGTCCTCTATGAGTGGGGCTCAAATCCTGCACTGGGGACCTCCTAGCATAATAGACCTTTCTTAAACTGCCATCACACAGATTTCGAGGAATATTTTTCACCTTGCCCCCCACTCCTGCCCACCACACACACACACAATAAGACACACTTGGCAGTGGTTTTCATTAAGCAAAATCCTTCAGTTGTTCACTCACTGCCCTAAGCCAGAGTCCTGGTCCTTGGCAGAATCCCAACCTCAGATGTCCAGACCACTAGGAAGAGGGGAAAGAGGTGTCCAGGTTTGAAAACAGGCCTACTGGGCCCCTCCTGTAAGCGAGAGTCCCTGTGATCTGCCTGGGCCCTGGCTAACGTGGTTGACCCCTGCCCCTCCCTGCATGCCAGGAGTTCCCCAAATTGAAGCACATCCCAATCTGCATGGAACCCCTGATGGGCACCAACTGTGAGGAGACCCAGAGCTTCCTCCAGCTGCCAGAGACCCTTGCTGAGCTCCGGACCCAGCTGGTGGACATGGGCCTCAGTTTTATCAACCAGCTCCTGATGAAGGGTCAGTTTCCGGTGGTCTGGGGCCTGCATTCCGGGTGGTGGGACTGCCCTGCAGGGCAGTGGTTGTGGAGTCTTTCCTGCCCGGGTGCACCTTCCCCAGGTGACACCATCTCTTGGATGCCCCTGCCTCTTTCTAGAAGGATAGGCTATGAGAGGGTGCTCAGCAAAGCTCCTCCATCTCCCCCAGGCATTAGAATGAACTCCTATGAGGTGCTGCCGCTAACCATGGACAGGAAAACACTCCTCCAATGTGAGTCCTTGGAACTGGGCCCAGCCTGAGGGGGAGGGGGAGGGGAGTAGGGTCCCTGATGCCTCAACTATCCAGTCCCACCTGCATTCAGGCCAGGGCCTCCAGAGCATTGCCTGACCTCTCACTCCAGACCGCAGATCCCAAAAGGACTTGTCCTGGGCCCTCGGTCCTGGTTGTAAAGGGAAGAGACCCTGTCCCATCCTGCCTCAGAGCCAGCTCTGCTGTGGCTCCCTAGACCTTGTGTGGCAGGACATCTGCCTTCAGCTGGGGCTCAAGCCAAGCCCAAGTGAACGCCCTCTGTCCATGTCTTCCTCAGACACAAGCTCCCCATTCATTGGCTGCTCCCATAGCCCCTCATCCAGGTTGGGCCTGGGGCCAAATCCCAAAGGCTTCTCTGAGAGTCTGAGGGTAAAGTTTGTACTGTCTTTGCTGTCCCCCTCTGGCTCATTGTCCCTCAGTCCTACTCAGCTTTGTTTCCTAAACAAATAAAATGGGAGATTACATTAGGATCTGTTGGGAGAGGCAGGGGGACTCCTGCCCAAGCCCCTGAGCCCCTTACAGAAAGTGGAACACGGGCAAGTGACCAGGTCATCCTGCCTCCAGACAGTGTTGCGGGGACCAGACCAGAGTTGGAGGGTTTAAAGGGGCTGGGTGGAGAGGCCACTCCTACGAGCCATGGAATTTAGCACCCCTCTCCCTCAGAGACCTCCAGCCCTCTGCCCTGCGGGCGCTGACCCAGGTTCCACTTGCCCCGCCACCAGGTTACTGCAACCTGAACTTCGACCCCTCCACCGCCAGCGAGGAGCTGTTCTTGTTCAAGGAGACCCACTCGGTGCTGAACCTGGGCATCCTCCTGGAGCCCACGGCCGCGGGCAGCCCGGTCCCCGGCTTCAAGCAGTGGCCACAGGTGCTGTGCTCCCGCAGCCTGTCCGAGGGCCGCCACTACTGGGAGGCGGAGGTGTCCAACTCGTGGATGTGCCTGGGCGTCACCTACCGCCGCAGCCCGCCGCTCAACGGCCTCCCGCGCCGCAACATCGTCTACCTGCTGGGCCGCAACCCCTACTCGTGGTGCCTGGAGTGGGACTCGCTCAAGTTCTCCGTGTGGCACAACAACACGCAGACGGTGCTGCACGGCGCCTACCACCGCACGCTGGGCGTGGCGCTCGACTGCGGCGCCGGCTGCCTCTCCTTCTACGGCGTGGCGGGCGGCGTGAGCCTGCTCTACCGCTTCCTCGTCACCTTCCTCGAGCCGCTCTTCCCCGCGGTCATGGTCAGCAGCGGAGCCTCGGTCACGCTCAAGCAGCGCCCCGAGGCGTAGGCGGCACCCCGCCGGCTCAGGGTGACGGCCAATAAAGCTGGACTCTGAGCGCGGGCTGGGCAGAGCCGTAAAGGGGTGGCCGGCGCCGCGTGGTCCCTGGCGTCCAGGGTGCAGGGTGGGCGGCCCACCTGCTTCGGGCTGCAGCCCCTGGCAGGCAGTCCCAGGAGTTGCCAATGGGCTGATCCGTTCTTTGACATGGCCACAAGAACCAGGCTGGAGTTCCTCCGGGGATGGGGACAAGCCTTGGAACCTTGGAAGAAGCCATTTCTGCCCCTGTGCTCAGCCTAACACGCATCTCCCACCCCGACAGAGGCTCCTGGCCTTGGTCCTCAGGCTGATCCTTGTCCCTCAGCTCTGGGGCCTGTCCGCCAATGCCTTGGTGCCTGAGACCGGGCCAGCTGACTTCTGACTTCTCCCTCCCCAGATGGCCAAGCATAGAAGTGGCACTAGGCAGAGTGGGTAGGGGTGGTGGGAGTCCTAGCTTAGCGGGTCCCTAGGGGGTTAAGATGGAGGAATCCAGGACTATCTCAGATTCAAAACTGGTAGGCTGAAGACCAAGGGCCAGGCAGTAGCCCAGCCTGCGGACCCCACTGCCCAAAGCAGGGCTTCTCCCACCACTAGTTTTCAAGTCAGCTGCCGTGCTGGGTGGGTGAACTTAAACTACCTCCACCCCGCCTAAGGCTCCTAAGACAGGCTCCCTACCCCACAAGTCATGAGCCCACTCCACTCAGGGCTCCAGAGGAGTAGAGCCCCTGCCATCTGACCTGCCCAGTGGGAAGTGTGGATGTCTGAGGACAGGCTGGATCCAGGACAGTTCTCTGCCTAGGGACCTTGGCAGGGCCAAGACTTGGGGGTCTCGTCTTCCCTGGAGAAGCTGAGGACTCTGGCCCAGCAGAAAACCACCTTGGTATTTCCAGCCTCAACCAGCCCCAGTTCCTGTGGTTCCAAAGTGAGGGTTCTAAAAGTTAATGTTTGACTCTGAAAAGGAAATGGTGCAAGTCACGGGAGAGAAAATCCCTCGGGGCAAAGTAGTTGGCACCCAGGTTAGATGGCACCCACAATTCCACCCCTGCTCACCTGGTTTCTGGGGAAATAAGTGACCCTATTTTCTCCTTGAGGCGTTTATTTTGGAGGAGGCAGAGCAGGAAGAAAACGGGTGTGGGGTGCGCTCTGAAGGTCTCTGGGAGGTGCAGCTCATGGTGACCTTTTTTCCTGGAGTCTTCACTCAGCTCGGCTCTCCTGACTTTCTCTTTTTAGTTGCAGATGGACACAATACCTCTATTTTATGTATTTTTATGAGGTGCCAAGGATTGAACCCAGTGTCTCACACATGTTAGGCAAGGCTCTGCCACTGAGCTACAGCCTGGGCCCCTCTAGTGACGTTTATTCCCCACAGGCTGCTGTCCTGCGCATAACAAGTAGTGAGATGAAAGTCTGTCCCCGTGTTGGAATTTTTTGCCCCCACAGCTCACCCCATCTTCCTTGTTCCTGACTCAAAGGGGAAGCCAGAGGAGGGCTGAGTCTTTTTCATGGCTGGGCTGAGGTCAGAAGATACTGAGGAGACTAATGAACACAATAGGGCCACATGGATCTCCAGGTCTCCCCCAGCAGGGGGCTGCAAAGGAGGGCTCCCTCTCCCCCAGCTCCAGGGATGCCTATTCTTAGCAGCAGGGTGTACGTGTATGGTTTACTGGATTTCTCAAACAGCTGGGGGGTTTGTTTTTTGTTTTGGTTCTGGGGATTGAACCCAGGGGTGCCCTACCACTGAGCTGTGCCCCAAACCCTTTTTTTAATTTTGAAATAGGGTCTTACTAAGTCGCCGAATGTCTTGCTAGGTTGCCCCGACTGGCCTCTAACTCACGATCCTCCTGCTTCAGCCTACCGAGTCACTGGGATGACAGGCGTGTGCCACCATGCCAGGGAGCAGCCTACACTCTTCACCATTATCAGCCTCTTGTCTAAAGTGGTGTTGTGGAGAACTCGCACAACAGGGAGACAGAGAAAACCACCCATATTCTCCTCTCTCAAGACCCTCCCTGGAATATTTCCTCCCAGACTTATGCAAACAGAGCTACAGGCCAGCTGGAGATGTAGAAAGCCAGGAAACAGTTATAACCTATATGCATTTTCCTAAGTTACTTTCAAAATGTAAAAATAATGTGTTCACTTGTACGATGCATAATATCACAAGCTGCAAATGTGTCCTATGGCTTTATTTAATCTTTTAAATCTTTTTCTGGTTCCCACTAAAGGTGGTGGCAAGAAGCAACCCAGCCAAAGCCACAGATATTGCTTTCTCCGTGTTACACCAAGTTTAATCCAGACTTGGGAGAGTCCCAGCAGGGCCACAGGATGCTGGCGGCATGCCATCATCCTATTCCCACAGGTGGACAGGGTGGGAAGCAGGAGCAGATGACAAGAGACTTAGGAAGGAAGTGTTAGTCTTCCCCACACCAAAGGGCAGCCTGCTCGGGCGAGCGTGGGAAGAGGGGTCCGGGAGCCCTGGCGGAGGCCCTGCCTCACGCAGCGGGAGCATCACCCCTGCACTCTTCCTGGAAGGAAGGCAGTTGAGGGGAGGTATATTTCCTCCTTTCTGTGCCAAGAAGACTCTCCACATCCGCCCCTCCTGGCACCCACATTGCAGGTGTTCTGCGCGTGAATTTGCCATCAGACTTAGGGTTGGCATGGCTCTATCTCCCGTGCTCAATGCATGCCTGACCCAGCAGGTGCTTAATAAGAGTTGACACAAGACTGAAGGAATTCCCCTCCTTGCCACTGAAGGGCGGGACCACTTGGATCCTTTCCTGGATTAGGTAAGGCTGGGCATGGGTGGCCCAAACATGGGGCTCCCCTACTTCCTTCACATCCCTCACTACGCCTTTCCTCATGAAGCTAAGAACTGAGCCTACTGCAGCCAGGTGGGGGCAAGGGACCTGCCTGTCTCTCCTATCTCCATCTCCGCCTCCCCCGTAGCCTGAAGATTCTACCTCCACCAACCTATTTCCTGGCTGCAGAATGGCATGCGCAGTAGCTGGGCATGATGGCGTGTGCCTGTAATCCCCATGACTCGGGAGGCTGAGGCAGGAGGATGGCAAGTTCCAGGCCAGCCTCAGCAATTTAGGGAGGCCCTGAGCAACTTAGTGAGATGTTGTCTCAAAATTAAAAATAAAAAGGGTTGGGGATGTGGCTCAGTGGTTAAGCACCCCTGAGTTCAATCCCTGGTACCAAAATAAAAAGGTATGCACAGGGACATATTCATACCTGTTGAGGACTGTAGACTCCCTGGGCTTCTCAGATCGGGCAGTTGGGAAACAAGGGTTACTTTGGGCAAGGCAGGGACCAAGGGCGAGGCCAAGGAGGGTGTGAACTCAATAATCAAAAAAAAGTAATATGTTAATGTGACATTTCTCAGAATTAATCAAAATATTAAAAACACAAAATATCAAAATAAAGACCAAGTCTGAACTGGTGTTGGCACTCCATGCCTCGCTCCCTGAACTAATCCGAGCCCTGGTTCCAATGAAATTTATTCGCCAAAGCAGGGAACCACTTCAAGGGCCATAGTTTGCTGGCCCGATTTTCTAAAAACATTGCATGAATTTTTCAACTTTGATTACTGAGATGTTTGGTGTCCCCTTAAATTTTGAGCCCCAGGCAAGTGGCTTGGTCACTTCGACCCAGCCGGAGGCGTCACAGATCTGGAGGGTGCTCACAGAATTTAGTGGCTGGACAATGGGGCGGTTTCAGGGATGTGGAACGTCCTGCAGGGCAGAGGCCACACCTGAGGGCTGGGGATGTAGCTCAGTGGTGAGGCACCAGCCTAGCATGTGTGAAGCCCTGGTTTTCATCCCCAGCCCTGAAACAAAAAAAAAAAAAACAAAACCCACCCGAAACGCTGAGAGCAACTCTGATGTTACCACCGTGCGTGTACGCTGCTACTCTGAAGCCAAGTTAAAATAACATCCGTTCACAGGTCCCTTTGCCAAAATAAATAGTAGTGTAAGTGGCAGAAGTCCAAGGGCATCGTTTTAAAAGCTTCTGGTGCCTTGCCAGGTGCTTCTGGAAGCAGCCTCTGCCTCGTTAGCGGCTGCAGACTCTTCCACCTGCAGGACGATGCCTTTGTGGCTTTTATTTCACACAGGAACCCCTGTGCTCCATACGCGTCCCCTGAGTAGCTCCTGGCCCATGTCCTCCAAGTGACACAAAGCTTGACAAGGGATGTGGCAGGGAGCAAGATAGACCCAGTCTGTGCCTCAGGACAGCTTAGGGGGTTGGGGGGGGGCACACTTGACATCAGTCACCATGGTGACGCCACTGAGATGGCCAAGGAGCCATCCGACTGCAGGGGTAGGAAGGACTGAAGGTGACCTGAGGTATGGAGGACGTCCGTGCTGGGTGAGAGGAGATATGGTGGGAAAGCACATGGACTACAACCAGACAGCTGGTTCAAATCATGGCTCTGCCACGGGCAACTGTGTGACCTCAAGCAGATTGTTCAACTTCTCTGTGCCTCGGGTTTCTAATCCGGGAGTGGATGATGATGGTATCACCGGGCAGCAGATTTAGTGAGCTGATGGTATACTGATTGGACTTACTCACTCAACGGAAGTGACAGGGAGAGGGGATTGTGCTTTCAGACCCCGAGTCAGGCAGTAGGAACACATTGGTGAGCTAAGACAGACGTGGTCTGTGGGGAGCCCTCCTTATCTAGCAGAATCAGACCGGCTGAGCCATGGGACGCTGAGGCCTGACTCCGAGGAACTGGCAGCCATGGAGGACTGTCCCAGATCGCCGGGCGGGGGAGTATGTGGCACTGTGTGGGAGCCGTTCCCTGTCTGCTTCTGATAGCTTCCCTGAGCAAATGGCTGCCCTGACTCCACCCCCTCCTGTCCATCACAGAGGAAGCCCCTCCCCCAGCCCTTCACCTGTGTGACTGTAAGTAGAGTTGGGCTGCTCCATCTTGTTGGAGGCCAGACCTGGTGTCACGCCCCCTCCCATTTGAAAAGAGTCTTGGCTCTTGTGTGATTATTGATTAGGTAAATTTATGAGTAGTTGATTTACAGCCAACATCGCCCTCCGGCAGTTAACCCTTTTCTCATCCACATGCAGCGTGGCAGAAACCTCTACAGTGGTCCCTGTCCTCACAAAGCTTATGATCTAGTGGTGCAGAAGTTAATCACAGAATTCTTTATATCAGGGATCAGCACGTTATAGACCACCACTTGTTTCTGTGTGACTTGTGAGTTAATAATGGTTTTTATATGTTTTATCAGTTGGATGAAAAATTCAAAAGCAGAATATTTTGTGACACATGTGAATAATAGGGAGCTGGTAGCTGGGCATGGTGGCACATGCGTATAATCTCAGTAACCTAGGAGGCTGAGGTAGGAAGATCTCAGGTTGGAGGCCAGCTTCAGCAACTTCATGAGATCCTGTCTCAAAATAAAAAATTAAAAGAGCTGGGGATGTAGGTCAGAGCACTTGCCTAGTGGACACAAAACCCTGGGCTTGGTCCCCAGCAACACACACACACACACACACACACACACACACACACACACACACACACACAACTAGAGAGAGAGAGAGACAGAGAAGCTGTGGCAGAGGAGGACAGTGTCCATGCAAGTTCTGGTCAGGCTGAGATTTAAGCACCTCCACAGCACACAATTACAGGTGCAGGTTGGATATCAGGTCCAGACTTGTAAGATGTGGAACTTGTCAGTGTGCAAGTGACATGCGAGTGACGGCTGAAGCTGGGAGAGGGATGGTGAGTGGGCTGAGAGGAGGGAGGGTGAAGGTCAGCTGCTGGTTCACCTTGCAAAAATCAAGCATAGCTGGGCACCTTGGGGCACACCTGTAATCCCAGCGGCTGGGGGCTGAGGCAGGACAATCGCAAGTTCAAGGCCAGCTTCAGCAACTTAGCAAGGCCCTAAGCAACTTAGTTAGACCCTGTATCAAAAAAAATAAGACAGATAAATAAATAGGGGCTGGGGATGTGGTTCAGTGGTAAGAGCCCCTCAGGGTTCAATCCTCAGCACCCCACCACCACCTGTTATGGGGTGCATGAGAATTACAAACCATCATGCATATTGAGCTAAATCAAAAGGAAAAAGGGTTTTTTAATGAGCGTGCCAGGCAAGCGGCGGCTGGGAGCAGGCTAACACCTCAAAGAACTCCCAGCCCCTGAATTTTGAAAGTACAGAGATTATGAAGGCAAAACCCACAAGGACAACTGAGGCACATGTAGGTCAGAAAGACCTGTAGAGACAGCTATTTTGACTACATGAGAGAATTGTTTTGATTACACATTTCAGAGTCATTTTTGTTGTACCTCAGGCCCGTGGTCAGGAACATGGGAAGATCCCACTGAACTGTCAACACGGACACAGCTTCAGGAGGCTGAAACGAAAACATTACAAGCAAGCATACAAGGGAGTCAGAACAAAATGGTGTTACTTTGGTTATTTTTCCGTTTCACACCAAATTAAGAATAACCAAGAGGTAGGGGGCAGTGACCAGTGACCAGACCATTCTGGTCTCTTCTGGAGGAGATCCAGAAGAGAATTATTCCACACAGGAGAGTGCATCTTAAGGAGGAGGAGGAGGAGGGCTGGCATGGAGACCC
The DNA here is from genome assembly GCF_902686455.1 of Sciurus vulgaris. Lineage (NCBI taxonomy): Eukaryota > Metazoa > Chordata > Mammalia > Rodentia > Sciuridae > Sciurus > Sciurus vulgaris. The sequence goes on along the minus strand of NC_136463.1, from coordinate 6,220,489 downwards.
AGGGCCTGTAATCCCAATGACTCAGGAGACTGAGGCAAGAGGATGGCAAGTTCAAGGCTGATCTCCGCAACTTATCAAGGGCCTGTTTCAAAATAAAGGATAGAGCTGTGGCTTCGGCTCAGGGGTAGAGCCTTTGCCTAGCATGTACAAGGCCCTGTTGACCTGCAGCACCTGGAGGGAGAAGAGAACACAGGCCTGGGAGGTGGCTCAGTGGGTCAAGTGCCTCTGGATTCAGTCTCCAGTAAAAAAAAAAAAAAGAAGAAGGAGGTGAGGAGGGGAGAAGTCTGTGGTGTCAGAAAATGCTACCCCCCCACAGTTCCTAGGGAAGAGGGAGACTGAGAGAGAGGGCAAGGCCGGGGACACTGGGTAAGGCCCCTCAGGAAAGGTGGGTCTGGGGTTGCATCCTGAAGATGGGCAGCTATAGAGCCACAAGTGCTCACTGGACACCTGTAGGGGACTGGATAGTGTCCCCCTCAAATTCATTTCTACCTGGAATGTGACCTTATTTAGAATAGGATCTTTGCAGATGGGATTGGCAAAGATGGCCTTCTGGTTATTGTTTTTTATAAGACAATAATGATTCTTTATAAGAGAAAGCCACATCCCCAGCCCTATTTTGTATTTTATTTAGACACAGGGTCTCACTGAGCTGCTTAGTGCCTCACTTTTGCTGAGGCTGGCTTTGAACTTGTAAAGCTCCTGCCTCAGGCTCCAGAGCCACTGGTATTACAGGAAAGCACCACCAAGCCCAGGTAACACCCTTGCTTTCTTGACACTATGTCCCCTGGCCTGCCTTCTCTTTCAGTCAGCCGCCTTCTGCAGGTGTATGGTGTGTCCATGCTCCAGAACCTCTGCTCTGACTCCTTTGCTGATGTGAGTAAGCCTGATGACCCGCTTCCTACAGCTCTGAGGATTATGTCCATAAACAAATTCAATAGAGAGGGCAGGAAGACTCTTCCCACTGTCCAAGGAATCACTGACTATGACACAGAAAGGAAACTAGTGGGACCATTTAAGAAGGAATTTCCTGCAATGGTGCTGAGCATCCGGAATATGGAGAAGAAATTCAGCTCAGGGGGACCAGAACCAGAACATCCACCAGGTCTGACAGAGGCTGCACTGGCCCCGGATGATCAGCTGGCGGTTCGCGGGTTCTAAGAGCCTGTGGCTCCCTGCAGCCTAAGTGAGGTTCCCTTGCAATGAGAAGAGTTTCCCTTCAGTCCCTTGTCACAAGTTTCAGACCCTCACAGCTGGTATCACATAACCATCTGGGGCCTGCTTTTGACACGGACTAGTGTACCTCCTTCATGCAATAAACTGAAGAAAAACCCAAGAAAACAAAAAAGGTTTATTATTTTGGGTAGGTGGCTCTCTCTTGCTTTGAGCAATTGTTATGCAATTGTCTGTCAGATGACGACCCTTCCAACTCTGGGTCACCGGTTACCCACCCCTTGTGGACAAGGGCCATGACCCTAATGAAACACGGTCTGGTGACTAGGCTGCGTTGAGCCCTGCACTAGGGCACAGAGGAGGTCCAGGGAAGGCTGGAGGGAACCTCTCCTGAACCCTGAAGCCACAGTGACCAGGCCACAGCCCAGTGGCCTGACCCTAGAGAGGCACCCAGAGTCCAGGAAGCAGGGAAAAGGGGCCCCCAGAGCTCTATCAACTTCATCTTGATGAAGCAAAGGTCAAAGTTCAGGGTGGGGCTGGTACAGGACAGTGGAGAACTGGGAGAGCTCCCCTGCTTGATTTTTTCACGGAGGGGAAGGAGTCTCTAGGGTGAGTCCCTGAGTGCTGTGAGAGCAGCCAGGCTCAGGACGGAGGTGGCCGAATCCAGCCTGTTCTGAAGCTGTCCTCACAGGACTGGGCCAGGCTGGAACAGGGGGTGGGCCTGCGGTGCCAGTTGTCCATACAGGAACCTGGGACCATCTCTTTAGGACGATGGGGCAAATCTCACAGGGTCCCACCACCCCCATGGAACTTAGAACTAAGGTGAATATCTCTCATGTGAAAGCAACTCTTCTTTGGCCATTTAAGATCAGAGCAGGGGCTGGGGTTGTGGCTCAGTGGTAGAACACCCACCTCGCATGTGTGAAGCACAGGGTTCAATTCCCAGCATCGCATATAAATAAATAAATACAATAAAGGTCCATCAATAACTAAAAAAAACATTTAAAAATAAATGAATAAAAAATAAAGGTCCATCAACAACTTAAAAAAAAAAAAAGAGAGAGAGAGAGATCAGAGGAAGTCAAGCGCAGTGGCACACGACTAATTCAGCACCTTGGGAGGCTGAGGCAGGAGGATCACAAGTTCAAGGCCAGCCTCACCAACTTACTGAGCCCCTGTCTCAAAATAAAAATTTTAAAAAGGACTGGGGATGTAGCTCAATGGTAGAGTACTTGCCTAGCATGTGGGAGACCCTGAGTTTGGTCCCCAGTCAGTACTGCAAAAAAAAAAAAAAAAGAAGAAGAAGAAGAAAAAAGATAAAAAGAAGAAAAGAAAAAAAAAAAAACACAGGAGCACCAACAGCCAACACTATCCCTGAGCGTGTCAGCAAGAAAATGAACCCTAAGAACAGCAACGACCTCTGACTAATAAGGTCCTCACCACACTCACTTTGGCAGCACACAGAACAAAACTGAAACAATACACAGAAGATTATCATGGTCCTTGCGCAAGGACAACGCACAAATTCATGAGGCATTCCATATTTAAAAAATAAAAATAAAATGTTCCTTCAAGCCAGATACAAGTACAGCATCTCCTACACAATAGCCCAGAGTTAAACCATCCCACTGGTGTGAAGTGCTAGCTTTTTGTGGTTTCGATTTGCATTTCCTTGTTGCCTAATGAGGTCGAACATTCTTTCACATGTGCCTAACACATTTGTGCAACTTCTTGGGAGAAACGTCTATTTGGGTCCTTGGACCACTTTTTAATGGGGCTATTTTTTTTTTTTATTGTGTTATAACAGTTCTTTATTTTATTCTTGATACAAGTTACTTATCAGAAATGTGATTTGCAGATATTTGCCCCCATTCTGTGGAGCAACTATCCACCTTCTTGATGATGTCCTTTGAAGACCAAAGCCTGATTTTTTTCTTTTTCTTTTTCCCTTTTTTTTTGTACTGGGGATTAAACCCAGGTACACTTTGCCACCGACCTACATCCCCAGTTCTTTGTATTTTTTATTTTGAAACACAGTCTCACTAAGATGTTTAGGGCCTCACTAAGTTGTTGAGGCTGGCCTTGAACTTGTAATCCTCCTACCTCAGGCTCCTGAGTTACTAAGATTACTGGTGTGTGCCACTGCACCCAGCCAGGCCTGAAAATTTTGAAGGATTCTAGTTGATGTGTTTTTCCTTTGTCACTTGTGCTTTTGGTGCGGTATCTAAGAATCCATGAGAGGAGGATCCAAGATGGTGGACTAGAGGGAGGCTGCTTTCCTTGTCACTCCGTAACTCCGGTTTCAAGCACAGGATATCTGTTTCTTGGTGAGCCAGTTTTTGCTGCTTATTGATCCCCTGCTGTTTACCCCATTTGTCTGCTGTGATCACCTGCAGCCTGCCAGCATATCAATGCCTTTTTTTGAGTACAGATTGCTCACTGTCAGACGTCTACATCCATCCACCATTTGCCTGCCCCTCACCTGTCCATCGCCTGCCTTACCCCTATCCATCACCCAACGCACGAGGTTCACCTCCCGATCATCCAACAACAGTCAGCAAACTGATCGCCGACTGCCAGTGGAGCACCAGCTGCCTGCTGCTGCCTGGAAGTTCACTGTCACAGTACCTGCAGGTTTGATTAAACATGGCTGCCGCCATTTTGAGACAACAGCCAGGCCCTGTAGGACCCCTGGTCCGACTGACTGAGCCCTGTCTCCAGGATCCCTCAGCCTGACCAATCACTCCCTGCCTCTGGACCCTCACGTCGACTGACTGCTCCCTGCCACCAGGACCCCCAGATCAACTGACTGCACCCTATCACCGGGACCCCAGATCGACTGATTGCACCCGACCCCCAGGACCCCTGCCGGACCAACCGCATCCCACCTCCAGGACCTCCAGCTGACCACATCCACACCTTGAGCTGCAGCTCCCCATTTGCCAACACATTTTGAAGCCAGAATGGCCATCTTGGATAATCCTGGAAGCCGGAGCTCCAATCTTCGGGTGGGGCAAATCCCATTCTGAGACACCTGCTGGAGGCTTGAAGTTCATTGTCAGGTACCTCTCATGCATCAGGCTACTGAACACTGGGAGGTTTCATTACTATATGACTGTTACACTGTAGATTTTCTTTTTTCTCCTTATTGAAAAATTTGTTTTTATTTCTTTACTTTTCCTGCTCTCTTTTCCTTTTGTTTACCTGTTCCCTCAGAGTCTCTTTCTCCCTTTTTTGCATGCTAACATCTGATTTCTTTTGATTACACTCTCACCCTTTCTATTATCTAGAATTTCTGTATATTCTTTTCTTATCCCATTAACAGCCACATTCTACATCTCTCTGCATCCTCTTTGTCCTCCATTTGAAACTGCAGACCTTATTGCAAATTTGTTTGTTTTACTGAAGATAATATTTGAACTCATTCTGTTTACTATGACAATTTTGTTATTGTCCTCATAGGGGCTATTTGGTCTAGGATTGCATAGTGTCTGAATTGGGCACTGCTAATATTGATCTCCCCTTAAAGAAAACGTTTTGGAAACCTATAGGGCCACTATAAGCCTATAGGGGGAAATCTGCAATACCCCAGATCTGCACTGCTAGAGGGGAAGCTACATGAGCAACATGAAAAAACAAGGGAAGAAAATGATCCAAACAAATCTAGATTCTATAGTAATAGAATCCAATGACAGTATGTTAGAAGAAATGTCAGAAAAGGACTTCAGATTATACATGATTAAGATGATTCGCGAAGCAAAGGATGAGATAAGAGAGCAAATGCAGGCAATGAATGATAATACCAATAAGCTGAAAGAGCAACTGCAGGAAGCAAAATATCATTTCAACAAAGAGATAGAGATTCTCAAAAAAAAAAAAAAAAAAAAAAAACCAAACGGAAATCCTTGAAATGAAGGAAATAATAAACCAAATAAAAAACTCAATGGAAAGCATCACCAACAGACTAGACCACAGACAATGAAGACAAAATATTTAATCTTGAAAATAAAGTTGCCCAAACAGAGAAGATGGTAAGAAATCATGAACAGAATCTCCAAGAACTATGGGACATCATGAAAAGACCAAATTTAAGACTCATTGGGATTGAAGAAGGCATAGATATACAAACCAAAGGAATGAACAACCTATTCAATGAAATAATATCAGAAAATTTCCCAAACCTGAAGAATGAAATGGAAAATCAAATACAAGAGGCTTACAGAACACCAAATGCACAAAATCACAACAGGTCCACACCATGGCACATTATAATGAAAATGCCTAACATTCAAAATAAAGATAGGATTTTGAAGGCCACGAGAGAAAAGCATCAGATTACATATAGGGGGAGACCCATATGGATAGCAGCTGACTTCTCAACCCAGACTCTAAAAGCTAGAAGGGCCTGGAACAATATATTTCAAGCTCTGAAAGAACATGGTTGCCAACCAAGAATCCTATACCCAGCAAAACTAACCTTCAGATTTGAAGATGAAATAAAATCCTTCCATGATAAACAAAACTTAAAAGAATTTACAAATAGAAAGCCTGCGCTAAAGAATGTTCTCAACAAAATATTCCATGAGAAGGAAATGAAAAACAACAATGGAGGTCAGCAAAGGGAGGAACTACCTTAGAGAAAAACCACTCAAAGGAGAAACTAAGCCAACTTAAAAACCAAAAATAGAGGCTGGGGAGATAGCTCAGTCGGTAGAGTGCTTGCCTTGTAAGCACAAGGCCCTGGGTTCGAGCCCCAGCACCCAAAAAAAAAAAAAAAAAAAAAAAAAAAACCAAAAATAAGCCAAATGACTGGGAATACAAATCATATCTCAATAATAACCCTGAACGTTAATGGCCTAAACTCATCAATCAAAAGACGTAGACTGGGGCAGGGGAGATAGCTCAGTCAGTAGAGTACTTGCCTTGCAAGCATGAGGCCCTGGGTTCGATCCCCAGCACTGCCAAACAAACAAAAAAAAAAAAAAAAAAAAAGACATAGACTGGCAGAATGGATTAAAAAGAAAGACCCAACAATAAGCTGCCTGCAAGAGACTCATCTCATAGAAAAAGACATCCACAGACTAAAGGTGAAAGGATGGGAAAAAACCTACCACGCACATGGACTCAGTAAAAAAGCGGGGGTTTCCATCCTTATATCAGATAAAGTGGACTTCAAGCCAAAGTTAGTCAGAAGGGATAAAGAAGGACATTTCATACTGCTTCAGGGAACCATAAATCAGGAAGACATAACAATAGTAAATATTTATGCCCCAAACAATGGTGCATCCCTGTACATCAAACAAATCCTTCTCAATTTCAGGAATCACATAGACCACAACACAATAATTCTGGGTGACTTTAATGTACCGCTGTCACCACTAGATAGATCTTCTAAACAAAATCCAACCAAAGAAACCATAGAACTCAATAACACAATCAATAACCTAGACTTAATAGACATATACAGAATATTCCATCCATCAACGAGTGGATTCACTTTCTTCTCAGCAGCACATGGAACCTTCTCAAAAATAGACCATATGTTATGCCACAAAGCAGCCCTTAGGAAATGCAAAAAAAAATGGAGATACTGCCTTGTGTTCTATCAGATCATAATGGACTGAGAGTAGAAATCAATGACAAAATAAAAAACAGAAATTACTCCAACACCTGGAGACTAAATAATATGCTATTGAATGAAACATGGATAACAAAAAACATCAGGGAGGAGGTAAAAAAATTCTTAGAGGTCAATGAGAGTGATGATACAACATATCAAAATCTCTAGGACACTATGAAAGCGGTACTAAGAGGAAAATTCATTGCATGGAAAACATTCCAGAAAAGAATGAAAAGTCAACAACTAAATGACCTAACATTACAGCTCAAAGCCCTAGAAAAAGAAGAACAGAATCAGCAAAAGTAGTAGAAGACAGGAAATAATTAAAATCAGAGCTGAAATCAATGAAATTGAAACAAAAGAAACAATTCAAAAAATTCACAAAACAAAAAGTTGGTTCCTTGAGAAAGTAAAGAAAATAGACAAACCCTTAGCCACACTAACAAAGAGAAGGAGAGAGAAAACTCAAATTACTAAAATTCGTGATGAAAAAGGAAATATCACAACAGACACCACTGAGATACAGAACATAATGAGAAGCTACTTTGAAAATCTGTATTCCAACAAAATAGAAACTACTGAAGACATTGACAAATTTCTAAAGACATATGCTCCTCCCAAACTGAACCAGGAGGACATACACAATTTAAACAGATCAATATCAAGCAATGAAATAGAAGAAACCATTAAAAACTTACCATCCAAGAAAAGTCCAGGACCAGAGGGATTCTCAGCCAAGTTCTACAAGACCTTCAAAGAACTCATTCCAATACTTCTCAAAGTATTTGAGGAAATAGAAAAGGAGGGTACCCTACCAAATTCATTCTATGAAGCTAATATCACCCTCATACCCAAACCAAGCAAAGACACATCAAGGAAAGAAAATTTTAGACCAATATCCTTGATGAATATAGATGCAAAGATCCTTAACAAAATATTGGCAAACTGTATCCAAAAACATATTAAGAAAATCGTGCACCACGATCAAGTGGGGTTCATCCCTGGAATGCAAGGATGGTTCAACATTATAAATCAATAAACGTAATCCATCATGTTAATAGACTTAAGGATAAGAATCATATGGTTATTTCAATTGACTCAGAAAAAGCGTTTGACAATATACAAACAACACCCTTTCATGCTCAAAACACTAGAAAAAATAGGGATAGTAGGAACATACCTGAACATTGTAAAGGCTATTTATGCTAAGCCCATGGCCAACATCATTCTTAATGGAGAAAAACTGAAACCATTCCCTTTAAAAACAGGAACAAGACAGGGATGTCCTCTTTCACCACTTCTATTCAACACTGTCCTCGAAACTCTAGCCAGAGCAATTAGGCAGACTAAAGAAATTAAAGGGATACGAATAGGAAAAGAGGAACTTAAGCTGTCACTATTTGCAAATGACATGATTCTATACTTAGAGGATCCAAAAACCTCCTCTAGAAAACTTCTAGACCTCATAAATGAATTCAGCAAAATAGCAGGCTATAAAATCAACACACATAAATCTAAAGCATTTTTATACACAAGTGACAAAACAGCTGAAAGGGAAATGAGGAAAACAACTCCATTTGCAATAACCTCAAAAAAAAAATACTTGGGAATCAATCTAACCAAAGAGGTAAAAGATCTCTACAATGAAAACTACAAAACACTGAAGAAAGAAATTGAGGAAGACCTTAGAAGATGGAGAGATCTCCCATGTTCTTGGATAGGCAGAATTAATATTGTCAAAATGGCCATACTACCAAAAGTGCTATACAGATTCAATGCAATTCCAATTAAAATCCCAATGATGTACCTTACAGAAATAGAGCAAGCAATCATGAAATTCATGTGGAAGAATAAGAAACCCAGAATAGCTAAAGCAATCCTTAGCAGGAAGAATGAAATAGGGGGTATCGCAATACCAGAACTTCAACTATACTACAAAGCAATAGTTACGAAAACGGCATGGTATTGGCACCAAAATAGACAGGTAGATCAATGGTACAGAATAGAGGACACGGACACAAACCCAAATAAATACAATTTTCTCATGCTAGACAAAGGGGCCAAAAATATGCAATGGAGAAAAGATAGCCTCTTCAACAAATGGTGCTGGGAAAACTGGAAATCCATGTGCAACAGAATGAAACTAAACCCCTATCTCTCACCCTGCACAAAACAACTCACAATGGATCAAGGACCTTGAAATCAGACCAGAGACCCTGCATCTTATAGAAGAAAAAGTAGGTCCAAATCTTCAACTTGTTGGCTTAGGATCAGACTTCCTTAACAGGACTCCCATAGCACAAGAAATAAAAGCAAGAATCAATAACTGGGATAGATTCAAACTAAATAGCTTTCTCTCAGCAAAGGAAACTATCAGCAATGCAAAGAGAGAGCCTACAGAATGGGAGAATATCTTTGCCACTCATACTTCAGATAGGGCACTAATTTCCAGAATATACAAAGAACTCAGGGCTGGGGAGATAGCTCAGTTGGTAGAGTGCTTGCCTTGCAAGCACAAGGCCCTGGGTTCAATCCCCAGCACCACAAAAAAAAAAAAAAAAAAAAAAAAGAAAGAAAGAAAGAACTCAAAAAACTCTACACCAAGAATACAAATAACCCAATCAACAAATGGGCTAAGGATATGAACAGACGTTTCACAGAAGAAGATCTACAAGCAATCAACAAACATGAAAAAATGTTCACCATCTCTAGTAATAAGAGAAATGCAAATCAAAACTACACTAAGATTCCATCTCACCCCAATTAGAATGGCGATTATCAAGAATACAAGCAACAGTAGGTGGTGGAGATGATGTGGGGGAAAAAGGTACACTCATACATTACTGGTGGGGCTGCAAATTAGTGCAGCCACTCTGGAAAGCAGTGTGGAGATTCCTTAGAAAACTTGGAATGGACCCACCATTTGACCCAGCTATTCCACTCCTAGGCCTATACCCAAAGGACTTAAAATCAGCATACTACAGAGATACAGCCACATCAATGTTCACAGCTGCTCAATTCACAATAGCCAGACTGTGGAACCAACTTAGATGTCCTTCAATTGATGATGGATAAAGAAACTGTGGTATATATATATACAATGGAATATTACTCAGCCATAAAGAATAATAAAATTATGGCATTTGCAGGTAAATGGATGAAATTGGAGAATATCATGCTAAGTGAGATAAGCCAATCTCAAAAAACCAAAGGACGAATGATCTCGCTGATAAGCGGATGTGGGTGGGAGGGGGGCAAGAATAGAGGAAGAAGGGACTGTATAGAGAGAAAAGGGGTGTGAGGGAAGGAAAAAATAACAGAATGAATCAAAAACTATTACCCTAGGTAAATATATGATTACGCAAATGGTATGCTGTACTCCATGTAGAAACAGAAACATGTATCCCATTTGTTTACAATAAAAATAAATTAAAAAAAAAAAAAAAAAAAAAAGAATCCATGAGAGCTGCGGCACACACTTCTGTAATCCCAGCAACCCAGGAGGCTAAGGCAGGAGGATCACAAATAGGAGGCCAGCCTTGGCAAGTTAGTGAGACCCTGTCTCAAAACAAAAAGGGCTGGGGATGTGACTCAGTGTTAGAGCACCCCTGGGGTCAATCCTCAGCACCACAAAAAGAAAAAAAGAAAAAACTATAAAAACAGGATGAGCCCAAACCCCCGATTATAACAGGGCCCTAGAGAGGCTGCCTTTGCTGAAAAGCACCAACTCTTCACTTGGGCCCGCTGATGCCCCGTGGGTCACTAAAAGCTGCATAAAGCTCGGCACCCCTGCCTTCCTTTTGCATCTGTCTCCTTTATTACCTTAAACTGTGGTCAGTGTGTTCATCTAAAGACTGATAAAACAAGGGTTATTGGCCCTACATTTACCAACCCCTCTCCTCCCACGTCGAGGCTGAAGACACCGAGATCAGGGTAACCAAGGCATTTTCAACATTTGCAGGTATCCTCAACTTCCAGTCTTTACGACGTCCTACTTCAGACCTCCAGAGTGTCGCCTAGAGGGCTCCAATCGCTGCCCCATACAGCGGAGCCTTCACCCCACGACGAGACTGCCCCCCAGAAGAGGATCAGCCACCTCACGGGAATGCAATCACCCACTTGCAGGATCACAGGTCTGATAAATAAATACCCTAAAAACAGATGGATACTGCCCACTCGCGTGAGAAGGACTTCGCCAGCGTCACCTGGCAGAACCAGGACAGAGGTAACACCAACCAGACCCCAGCCCACCCAGCAACCCAAGGAAAGGTCTGTCCCTTCCCTATTCAGAGACAACCGCCAGGGCTGCCTCCCCTCTCCTGGGGAGGGTAGGTAACCCCATTGGAGCCCCGCCTGTGTACCCTATTCCTTGGCCTGCTTTCACTTCTGTTGTTACGGGGCCGAAGTTCCAGTCTCCAGTAGCATCAGTGCCCCGCCATCGTGACCATCGTGACTTTGCAGTGATGGAATGCATTTTAAATAGGGCACGTCAAGTGTTGGCTAGCTGGGAGAGAAGCTCCAAACGTCCTGTGGGTCAGAGGGGCCCAAGTGGAAGTGACAGGTGTCCTCTGACTGGCCCAGGGCTGACAAGCCTGCTCTGCGCCCAGAGCTGTCCGCCTGCATTCCAGTGGGTTCTGGCCTCAAAGCGCTAGGCTTTCGTTGGAAGGATTCCTGGGCAGCTGAAGTCAACAGAAGTGATCTTCCGCCTTGGCCTCTGCCCCCATAGCACCCCACCCCAGCTGTGTTCTGCCCCAAGGCCGCAAGTGCTCCCGTGTACTGTTTACTGGGCCCACAGAATTCAGAGGACTCAACTGAGAGGTAGTGGACATTTTATTACTCATGTGCTCCTTGCGACAGCAAGGCTAGGACAAAATGGAGGGCTGCCCGTGCCTACCGGCCTGGGGGACACATGGCCTGGGGGGCTGCCCCTGACAGGTGGAGTTCTGCAGATGTCATGAGCACACTACTCTGCACCGAAAGACTGGCGATAAGAGAAGTGGCCAGTTTCCCCTTTCCGTTTCACTCATTATCACAGTTTATAAAGAGTCTTTATCTCAGTGCAAGCTTTCCTAGGTACTGATTAGTGTTTAACCCAAGAGCCTGAGAGGGATAGTCTCTTTGTGAGTATTTGTGTGTGTGTGTGTGTGTGTGTGTGTGTGTGTGTGTGTGTGTGTAGAGCTGCTATGCTTGAGGGCCTCATGCATGCTAGGCAAGCGCTCTACCACTGGGCCACATCCCCAGCCCTGTAGTCTCCTGAAGGGCTTACTCAAGCCAGGCACTGTAATCCCAGAGACTCAGGAGGCTAAGGCAGGAGGATCACAAGTTCAAGGCCAGCCTCAGCGACTAGTGAGATCCTGTCTCAGAAAATAAAAAGTGCTGGGGATGTAGCTCAGTGGCAGAGCACTCACCAAGCCTGTGCCAAGCCCTGGGTTCAATCCCCAGTACAAAACAAAAGGAGGAAGAGGAACAGGAGGAGGAGAAAGAATAATAAGCTTTCTCACTCCCGCTCCTGGGGCCCCAAAGCTTAGAATGGAGAAATCAGAAACTGTGTTTCTGGGTTATGCAAATCACATGCTAACAACATGCAAACATCCCAGTCTAGTTAGCATTTGGAGCCAGCCTGCTGGCAGGTGAGTGCCACTACAGTCCCTGGCTATACAAGTTGGTCTTCCTCTTTGTCTTCAGGCTCTGTGCAGCTGCAGACCTGGTTTCCAAAGCCTGGGAAGACTAGGAACTCTCACACCTGAGGAGGGGGCTCTCCAGAGCCACCCCTGACCTCCAGATTCAAGGTGGGTTCAACCAGGCTTTCCTGGGTATTCCAGAGCCCCGACACAGAGAGAGATCCCTAGATCCCTAGAGAGGGAAGGAACCAGATCCCTAGGCTGGGATGTCATTCAGTGGTGGTTTGCCTAGCATGCATGAGGTCCTAGGTTCCATCCCCAGTCCAGGAAGAAGGAAGGAAGGAAGGAAGGAAGGAAGGAAGGAAGGAAGGAAGGAAGGAAGGAAGGAAGGAAGGAAGGAAGGAAGGAAGGAAGGAAGGAAGGGAGGGACGGAGGGAGGGAGGGAGGGAGGGAGGGAGAGAAGGAGGAGCCCCAGCGGGACAGCAAGGATGGGTCAGAGTGAGAGGAGGTCATGCAGTTCCCATGGCCAGGGAACAGTAAGGGGCATGTTTTGCGGGCAGGAGGAGAGAAGGTGACTTTCCCAGTCTGCAACCTCTGGAACCACCTCTCTCCTTTCCAGTCCCAGGGAGCTGAGAGTCCCAACTCTCCTGCTGGTGGGAACCCTTCTGCTACCCACCTGTGTCCTGGACTCCAGGCACCAGAGCCTGCTCAGCGGGAGATCTGGAGAGGGAAGGCGTCCCCGGGCGTGCCAGGATGCCGTCCTTTTGCTACTTCCCAGGAGGGTGGTTCCATTGCCTGCCTTGGGGCTGTCCACCAGGGCAGGAAAGAGCGAAAAGAGGCTGCCCTCCTTTCCAGGCAACGGGCGTCCCGAGGCCTGCTTGAGAGCATCAGCTCACCTTTGGGACCATGCTTACCAGCTTCAAGGGGGCGGGGAAAGGATTATGAGGGCCCAGCAGATCAGGTTGCCCGATGGCCCTGCTCATCCGTGTCTTTAGAGTTCTGCCACCTGATGAAGACACACTAGGGACTGTGACATGCAGAGGAACCAGAAATACCATCTAGGCTTTGTTCTGCCCACAAACCCACTTCAGGGTACTTGTCTGTGAAGCTGGTCTCACTGGGCTGGGTGTCCCTGAGAGCTGAGGTCGGCAGCTCCTGTGGCTCGTTTCTCACCCACTCATAGGAAGGGAGACGGAGGAGCCTTGGCTCTGTCTCCCTCCCTATTCCAATCATTCGCCATCAACGCCCATGACTCGCGGTTCCCAGAACAAAGGAAAGACCACTTTCTTGCCAGGGCAGAGGCCAGACCAGCCCCCAGGCCCCCACTTCTCTGCCCCACTTGAGTCTTCTGCAGTGCACCAGCCCTCCAGGGGGCCAGGTCACCCCTGGTGCTGCGCTTGTCTGCCCCCAGGAAACACCGGTGGGTCATTTGGACGTGATCTTTTGTGCTCAGCAGCAGGCCCTGCTCCTAGTGAGAAGAGGGTAGGAGGGACAGGGTGACGAGGAACAAGGGGACGACTCCCACCAGTGGGGTGTGAAGGCCGGTCTTCAGAACAGCAAACAGGAAGGGACCTGGCCCAGCCTGCAGCAGGGGTCAGGTAGGCTCCTAGGGGTGCTGCAAGGGCTGCCTGAAGGACCAAGCAGACCTCTCTGGTAGCCAAGATCCTGAAGAGGGATCAGCTGGCTGAGGGAGGGGACTGGAGGACCAACTGGACATAAATGCCCAAGAATTCTGGCAACACGGGAAGGGACAGTCCCCTCATGGAAGGTGGAGTTGGGGGGGTCCCAGAGGAAGGCTGGGGCCTCAGAGCTGGGACACAGGCTCCCTGCAGGTGCCAAAGGCAGAGCATTCCCCGGCTCTGGTGTCCTAGAGGCCTAGGCCTACATCCCAGGGTCAGGCCTCAAGAGACCTAGAGAGGAGATGCTGGAGAGGAGCCAGCTCCACCCACTGAAAGGTTCAGGGGAATGTGACAGAGAAAAGGTCACAAAAGTATGGGCAAAGTCCCCAAAAAGGCTGCTCAGGAAAGTAACTGCCCGATAAGGCACTAAAGAAGACTTCTCCACCAAGGGGCAGGACAAGGAAGGACAAGAAAGGACCAGAGCAGGTCAGTGAGGAGAGAAAGCCAGGAGGGGCGGGACGGAGCCAGGAGGCTGGCAGGCGCCGGGAAAAGCAGCGGGTGTGAAGGCTGGGAGGAGAGGCGGACCTCAGAGAAGGCTGTGGAACTTGATGTTGGCTTGCACAAGAGGGCCCAGCAGCACCTGTGGCCTTACCATTTGCTGGTGGAACAGAGTGCTTGGAAGAGGCCAGAACCAGTTTACCAGAGGAGCCGCATCTGAGGTTCCCCATCTGCGGCCAACCTGGACCACCAGAGGAAGATGGGGCTGGGATGTCTCTAGAGCCGAATGTGCCCTGCAGGGTCCAGGAGAACAGCAGGCGCCCCTGCCCCACCCTGAGGCTGTGGTAAACATGCTTCTTACCTTGGCGGCTCTTCTGGGGTCCTCTGGGAGGGAAGAGCTTTGGAACCTTGAAGAAGACAGCTTGGTGTGGAGACAGCTTTGATGCTGGGGCCGGGGGCTGGGGCTGGGGCTCAGTGGGAGAGCACTGGCCTAGCATGCGTGAGGCACTGGCTTCGATCCTCAGCACCGCATAAAAATAAATAAATAAAATCAAGGTATTGTGCCCACCTACAACTAAAACAATATTTTAAAAATTAATAAATAAAACCCTGGGGCCAGCTAGTGGGGAGTGCTGAGTGGGTGGATGACTTGAGGAGTTTGACCCGATTTGGGATTTGGGGCAACATCGTAAGACACCGCCTCAAAAAAAAAAAAAAAAAAAAAGAAAAGAAAAGAAGAGAGAATGAAAGAAGGAAAGAGAGACAGAGAGAGAGAGAGACAGAGAAGGAAAGAAAGAAAAGAAAAAGAAAAAATCTCTCTGGGGCTCGTGGGAACGGTATAGCATGCTGGGCTTGGCAGGAAGAACTTCCCTGGAAGTTTCTGAAGTTCCCAAGGCCTGGGGCTACAGGGAGAAGGGCTGTAGGACCGCACAGCAGCAGGCAGGGTCTGCGGTCCTACCTGAGGCAAAGGTTACTGGTTCCTTGTCTGCCACAGCCCAGAGGCCTGCGTGGAGGAGAGGTCTGGAAGCAGAGAGGCAGGGAGCAGGAAGTGAGTCAGGACTGGAGGGAACCGGAAAAGGGCTCTGAGTTTGGCCTTGGACCGTCAGAGCTTCTGTGACGAGGGCAGTGACGCTGAACAGAGGTATGCTTGGCTTCACTTTTCCAGAGCAAAGATGTGAGTGTGTGTGTGTGCGGTGTGTGTCTCTGAGCTGCCTGCAGGTGTTTATGTCAGTGTGTGTCTCCGTGTGTGTGTGTTTGGGTGGAAGTGTGTGAGTGTGACTGCCAACGTGCTTGTGTATCTACTTGTGTGCCTACGGGTATTACATGGCTGCATAGCGTGCGTCTGTGTGTGTCAACCTATCGGTGAAGTACGTGTGTGTCTGGAATTCTCCGTGTGCGTCTACGTGAGTGTATGTCTTCACGTGAGTTCGTGTCCCTGGGTGTGTCTGCGTGACTGTGTGTGTGCAGCTGTGGTAGGGGTGCTGGAGGAGCCCTTGCAGGTGGCAGGTCATTACTGATCATGGAACTTGACTCCTGGCCTTGAGCTCTTTGCAGCCTTTGACTGAGCCTCCGCCCTTATCTTGAAAAGCTGCAGGTCAGGACCCGTCACGTGCCTCGTTAAGCGAGTGTGCACTCCGCGTGCGCTCAGCGCCGCCTGTTCACCCTGGCCTTCCTGGCAGGGTCGACAGTGAGCTTAGGCGATCCAGGCGGACTGTGAAGGTCTGAGTCAGTACACAGGAAGCCTGGTCAAGACTGTCCGGAATGGGATGCTGGGCTTTCACTGGCCCTAGAAGTACGCTCTACTCTCTGAGTGCTTTTTTCTCTTTTTTCTGCTTCTGGGAATTGAGCCCAGAGGTTCTATACCACTGTACCAATATACCACTGGGCCACATTTCTAGCCCCTTTAAAATTTTTAAAAAATTTTGGCTGGACATGGTGGTACATACCTGTAATCCCAGAGACTTGGGAGCCCGAGGCAGGAGGTTTGCAAGTTTGAGGATCGTCTCCGCGAGGCCCTGTCTCAAAGTAAAAAATAAAAAGGCCTGGGTCGCTCAGTGGTTAAGTACCCCTGGGTTCAATCCCTGGTATCAAAAAAAAATTTTTTTTAATTTTTTATTTTGAGACAGGGTCTCCTAAACTGCCCAGGTTGGCCTAGAATTGCGATCCTCCTGCCTCAGGCTCCCTCCCAAGTCACTGAGATCACAGGCAAGTGCCACCGGCGTCCTGCTCATAAGCACTTACTGAGTGGTCTCAGGAGGTTCCACCTGCTGACTGCCAGGTGACATAACTCCTGGAAAGCATTCCACCTAGCTGCCTGGTTCCATTGGTCACTGCCCGCCCCACCCCTGCAGTCCTTCCTGCCACCTCCTGCCAGGCCATCTCTGGGAAGTGGGTGAAAGGAGATGCCAAGGCTGAGGTTGGCCTCTAGCCACCTCCCAGGGGGCGGTGCCCCTCTGTGATCCCTGGTGCTGGAGCACGAGGCAGAGACAGTTTCAGCCACCCAGGGAAGGCGGCAGTGGGCTGAGGGAAGGCTGGCAGCCTGCCCACCACCAGGCTCCATCTGTTCCCTCTCCAGGCAGTGGTCACTAGGCGGGACAAGACTGTGGCCGTGTTGGTAGAAGAGGATGCCCGGAGCCCTGGAGCGTGCGGACGGCAGCTGGGCCTGGGTGGTACTGCTGGCCTCCCTGGTGACCCACGCTCTCACCTTGGCCTTCCCTACATGCATAGGCGTGTTCTTCACCGATCTGCAGCATGACTTCCAGGCCAGCAACAGTGAGACCTCCTGGTTCCCCTCCATCCTAATGGCTATGCTCCATGCCGGGGGTGAGCAGCCTGGAGATGGGGTGAGGTAGAAACAAGAAGGGGCCTGGGATGGGGAGGAGGTCACGGGACGTTCCCTCCTGGGTACATTCCTAAAATTTCACCTCATTTCAGCAGGCCGGCCCCCTGACTGGAATCCAGCTGGACTGAGTAGTGTCCCCGGGAGATTGGGTGGGGATGGGAGAGTGAGGAGGCACCTGAGCTGCAAAGCCAGCCAAGATCCTGGAGAGTCCTCTTGGTGGCCACTGGAGCACTGAGCCAGGGGCACTCAGCACCAGGCTGGAGCCCGCAGACGTGGCCCTATCTCTTGGCACATCCCTTCTCCCTGTGCAATAGGAGGTGACACCTGGCACCCTTCCCAGCTGGATGATAGGGAAGACCACGTGGAAGTACATGGAGCTGTGCATTGTTGGTACTTTACAGACCCTCTTCAGGCTACAGGATGGGAGAAGGGACTCAAGAACAGGGAACAAGAGAGGACAAACCTGGGTAGGGCGAGGGCCTCAGCTCTCCCTGGGGCTCCTGCAGAGGGGAGACCGAGAAGGCTGGAGCCTGGAGGAAAGGCAGCACCCACCTTTCCTGCTCCTTGCTCTGACCACAGGCCTCAGAGGCCCCTGAACCTGGTTGTCAACTCCAGGAATGTGACATTCTCACCCTGACCCCAGCAGCGGAGGCAGGGCAGGAGCTGCCCAGGAGGGTTCTCATGGGAGCCCTGAGTCCAGGTCCTGCCCTGGGCTCCTGGGAGCTCTCCAGGAGTACTCCATAGATGGCAACCTGGGCCAGGGTGACTGCTGAACAGGATCCAGACCTGAACCCCACAGAGCTCTCCAGGGTGCCCGTCTGCCTACCTCGGCAGCCCTGGCTCCCAGGCTGCCTCTCTGCCACTCCCTCCACCTGGCACCAGCAACCTGCTTGTTATTCCAGGTCCTTCCCTTCTTCACACTGGGAGTGAGGAGACCAGGCGGGACCGGCACTCTCCAGGCTTGGTGTCAGGGCAAGGGGAAAGGCCAGGCTAGTCCCACTCAGTGGACCCAAGTTGGGCTGGGCAGTGGGAGTCTCTCTTTCTCATGCAGACAGAGAAGGGCCTGGGCCAGAGGCTGTGAGGACCGCCACTCCCCAGACAGCTTTGGGCCCTGCACCCCAGAGCACCAACATCTCCATCAGCATGAAATTGCTGTTCATCTGTCCCTCTCCCTCACGTCCACATCTCTAGCCCACACCCAGTCAGAGTAGTGTAGAAATCCTTAACTTGAAAGCATCATCCACCCTTTCAATCACCACCCACACACACATCCTAGAGGTACGGAGAGCAGATAAATACCAGTGCCAGGTGCTCCCCAGCTGCGGAGTTCAGGGCGGGTGAGCAAACAAAGGTGGCGCCCCTGCAGAGGAACCGCCTGCCTCCAGGCCCCACCCTAGCCCCACCCCCGTCCATGACTCAGGGCTTTTCCCAATGTCACCTTTCCCAGGTCAAGCCAAAGTCTCCCCAGCAGGAAGGAAGCTGGACCAGCGGTCACATCCACTCCAGCGCCCTGCCTTTCCATCTTCAGAGTGCGAGGGGCTGGCCACAGCTTCCTCTTGATTGCCTCTGAGGACGGGCTGCTCGCTCCCTCTGTTGCTCTCAGGCGTAAACCGGCTCACACCACCTGTCCCCTTTCGACCCCCGCATGCACACACACACTGTCCCTCTGGCTACACTCTGGGAGAGTAAGCTGGTCAAGCTCCATTATGTGTGCCTTGGGGCAGGGCACTCTGTGAATGTGGCCCCTGCACATGAAAAAGAATACAAAAAGAAAAGGGAAACGGAGGGAAACCTCATGGACCAGCGATGCCTCATTCAGAACCAGAGGAGAACATCTTCCGGGCAGGGAGAATGCAGCCCAACTCCAGGAGCTCTGGCTTTTAGAGGGCCTTAGCAGAGCCAGGTCATGGGAGGAGTTATTTTTGGCCGGCCCTTTTGGCCAGCAGGGTCAGGTCATGGAAGGAGTTTAGGGTGGGGTGAGAGGACAGGTAGGTAACCATATCCTTCACCCAGGACAGATGGCTCTACTGGCTGCTTTCTGCTTGGCACGGTGTGGGCTCGTAAACAAACAAACAGAAAAGTCTCTGGGGTTTGGTGTGGTGACTCACACCTACAATTCCAGCAATTTGGGAGGCTGAGACAGGAGAATTGCAACTTCAAGGCCAGCCTCAGCAACTTAGAGAGACTCCATTTCAAAGTTTCAAAAAACAAAAAAGGATAAGAATCTAGCTAAGTGGTAGAGCACCCTCTGGTTCAATCTCCAGTACTGCCCAAAAAAGAAACAAAGAAAACCACTGGAATAGGGTGGACAGGCCCCTCTGGACATAGGGCTAAAATGTCTAGGTGTGGACTTGGGGATGTTTCTTTGGTTTTGATTGAACCACGGGCATTGTGCATGCTAAGCACACTCTCTGCCCCTGAGCTACACCCCTAACCCTAGGAGTGGATTTTGATGGTGGCTGGAGGTGACGGGAGAGGGGAAAAGGTACCTAACCTGATTTTCTCCAGAACACTCCAGACCAGAGCAAGGAGATACAGGGTGGTCCAGGGCCCCACCCAACTGCACAGGTTGGAAGGTGGAGAGAGGATGACCAGACTTCCAGAGGATTGGGGGCAGGGTAGAAGCGGGGACTGGAAGTGCCCACCATGGTTTAGATGTCCCTAGATACCACTTCTAGACAGACCCCAAGCAAGGAGTGGTCATGAACAGTCCTGTTCCAACTGGACAGAACTGATCTCAGGGCAGCACAGTGCATGGCCCGGGTCTGCCCTGTTGGGGATCCTTACAGGGGTTAGGCATCATCCAGTCTGACCCTCATTCTGTAGGGGAAGAAATTGAGGCAGAGAGCAGGACCAAGATTTGTTTAGGCCACACTGCCAGTCTGTGGCTGGGTGGGTACTGGTATCCAAGCCAGTAGATGCCAGGGCAGGTGCGCCGTAAGCCAGTTGGTTAGTTCCTGCTGAAACCCCTCTCCCCAGCCCCAGCTCCCCTCGACTCCAGGCCTTCTCGTTAGCTGCCATCTGTTTAACTATCTCCTCCCCACAGGACCCTTGTGCGGCATCCTAGTGGGACGCTTTGGCTGCAGAGTGACTATGATGCTAGGGGGGCTGTTGGCCAGCCTGGGCATGGTGGCCGGCTCCTTCTCCCGTTCCCTCAGCCAGCTCTACCTTACAGCAGGAATGATCACAGGTAACTGTCCTTCTCTCTAAAGTGGCAGGCAAGTGTGGGTAGGAAGGACAAGCCTCTGAATTCTCTGAAACTGCTTTCAGTCCACTGAGGGAGATGGACGATGGAGAGATACATGAGAATGCTTAGCTGTTCCTAATCTCCACAGTTTGTGTGAAGATTGGATGGAAGATGTGAAGGCACCATGGCCCCGGGTGGGTGTGGGCAAATGTGCAACAAGTCAAGAGATAAATATCTAGCACACCCTGTCCAGGAAATAAAACCAGGCAGGGAGAGTTTGCTATTCTTGTCAGGGTAGTCAGGGAGGGCCTCAGAGAAAAGGTGACATTTGAGTCAGCTTTCTGTTACTATAACAAATACCTGAGATAATCAACTTATAAAGAAGAAAGGTTTCTACTACTGAGCTACACCCCCAGTTCCTTCCCCAACCTTTCTACGTAAAGGGACCAAGGAAAGGGGCTAGTACCCAGAAGGAGTTGTGATGTCAAAAGGGTTTGTTTGTTTGTTTGAATAGGAGAAATACAATAAAGGAGAATGATCTAGTAAAGATAAGGGGAAAGGATGTTGCAGGAGAGGGGGATTGTTGGTCTTGTGTCTGAGGGGACAGGCCGTGAGGTACAAGTGGAGGATCCGCCTCCGACAGCGTGGGTAGGACAGTCCCAGAGGGCCAGCTGAGTGTGAGGCTGGGCAGGAGCTGCAGAGAAAGAAGAGGCCCAGATGGTCACCTAGGGTGGGCGGGTGACTGAACGACCAAGGGAGCCTGTAATGTTAGTAGGAGCTGCCCAAGGGCCCACTAGCGGCCAGGGGTCACATGTCGCCTTGTGCGGGAGCAGAGCAGGCAGGGAGGCAGGAAGGCCCCTGGGGAAGCAGCGTCTGGGCTGGACGGGGGTGGGAAGCTGAGTGGAGACGGTGCCAGGCAGAGGGGATGGCAAACGCTCTCAGGTAGGGGCAACTTGGTATGCAGAGGAAGAGAAAGAAGCCAACGGGGCTTGATCCTGACAGGGAGTGCCTGAGGTGGCATCCCAGAGGTGAGCCAGAGCCAGACCGCGCAGAGCCTTCTGGGGCATAGTAAATATTCTGGATGTTTTTCAAGTGTGACAGGAAGTCTTTGCCAGGTGTTAAGTGAGTTTTTAAAAGGTCATTCTGGTGCTGTCCTGAGGAGAAGTGGGTGCCCCCGGCAGCCCAGGGAGGGCAGACCTGAGGGGTGGGGTGCTTACAGGGAGGTGGCGAGGCTGGCAGACCGTGGAATTTATGGGAACTTGGAAGTAAGTATGGGCTAGGACCGAAGGAGGCAACGTGGGACATGGCCACTCCACAGGTGGAAGGCCCCCAACACCCCTGAGTTTGTCTTCCCCTCACACTGCAGGCCTGGGCATGTGCTTCAGCTTCCAGTCAAGCATCACGATGCTGGGCTTTTATTTCATCCGCCGGCGGGTGCTGGCCAACGCGCTGGCCTCCATGGGTGTCTCCCTGGGCGTCACCCTCTGGCCACCATTTGCCAACTACCTCCTGGAAGACCTGGGCTGGAGGGGCACCTTCCTTGTCTTTGGCGGGATCTTTCTCCACTGCTGTGTCTGTGGAGCCGTCCTGAGGCCGGTGGCCACCAACACATCCCCTGAGACTGAAGAAGATCCCTCCCCACCTTCGAAGACACCTGCCCATGGCTGCCTGGCAACGTGTGGTTTGGTCGTCCGGCACCACCTGGCCTTTGACATCTTATGGCACAACATGGGCTACTGCGTGTACACACTGGGTGTGACGTGGATGAGCTTGGGCTTCTTGCTGCCACATATCTTCCTGGTGCCATACGCCAGGTGGCATGGGGTGGAAGAGGACAGGGCAGCCCTGCTTGTTTCCATCTTTGGTTTTTGCAACATCTTCCTGAGGCCCGTGGCGGGGCTGGTGGTAGGCCGGCAGAGATTTGCCAGCTGCCGCAAGTACCTGTTCAGCCTGGCAGTCCTGCTCAACGGGCTCACCAACCTGGTGTGCACGGTGTCCGCTGACTTCTGGGTGCTGGTGGGCTACTGCCTGGTGTACAGCGTGTCCATGTGTGGCATTGGCATCCTCATCTTCCAGGTCCTCATGGACATTGTCCCCATGGATCGGTTCCCCAATGCTCTGGGCCTCTTCACCATACTAACTGGCATCACTTCCCTCATCTCCCCACCACTGGCTGGTGAGTCCTGGGAGGGTGTACCCAGATGTGGGCCTGGGTGGGCAGGGTAAAGGGTCGGGGCAAAGGGGAACTGTCCAGGCAGATGCGAGCCTCGTCCAGTATCACCTCCAGGGGTAGGGACTCAGAATTCATGGTTTTCCCAGGCACTTCAGGGACTGTGCTATAGCCTGTTCCCCACCTAGTACTCAGGTACAAACAGTTGAACATATGGGTTTGCACACCACTTACCTGAGTCCTTCATCTTCCTCTCTGTTTTCTTATCAGAGAAGTGGGGATGATAACGGGCTCTGCCTCATGGGCTTGCTGTGAAGGTCCCGGCAAAGAACTCAGTAGAGAGCCTGGTGCCTAAGCACTAGGCACTTATTTACTGTTGTGAGCGTCCCGGTTCCCCTACTACCTACCTGTGGGACCCAGGCAAGTCATTCTCCATCTCTGAGCCACAATGTCGACTACAAAAATGCAGAAGAGAGCACCTGCCCTGACCATTCATTCACCTAGGCCAGTCACGGGTGCACATGGCTAAAAGCCATCCTCGTGGGCCTTACTTCCTGTTGGAGTCAGGACTAGAAGCAAGGAGGCACTATGACCCCAGTGATGGCTTACACTGGAAGGAAAGCAGAATTTGGAAGGAGAAACCCACGGAGGACAGCTTGCTGGGCAGCTGAGAGTGACTTTGACAGCAAATGAGGGAAGTGTGATGTTAGAAGTCCCAGCTTCCAAGGGGGTGCCCCAAGCAAGTGGGTGGACAAAACTCTCCAGGAGGAGGGGCTGAGCAGACATCTGAGTCCACTAGCCTTATCTCCTGGCTCCCTGTAAGGGAGTCATGCCCTTACGCTCTCTTCCAGTCTGAGGACTCCTGACCAGGCAAGAGTAGGCCTACTGCTTCCTCCCTTCCTTCCACTCTGTCATCTAATGAGTCCTAGTGGGTGCCAGCAGTGATTTCTCATCCAGAAGAGACAAATCCCTCCTCTCAGAGAGCAGTTACAAGGGGCTGGGGGAGGCCTGGTAGCCACAGGCAGTGGCCTAACTTGCTCTCCTCTCCCCAGGGTTCCTCCTGGACACCAGCAACAACTTCAGCTATGTTTTCTTCATGTCAAGCTTCTTCCTCATCTCCTCTGCCCTCTTTATGGGTGGCAGTTTCTATTCCCTGCAGAAGAAACAGCAGCAAGGCAGGGAAGCCAAGGCAGAAGGAACCATCTCAGAGGCCACCCCAGTGAAGGGTCCTACCCTGGAAGACAAGGACGGTCACAAGAAGCATCTGTGTCCTGAGGTCATGTATGTGACCAGTGTCTAAGCCTCAGGGGTCACATGTGTAAGCAACAACTGAGCCTTGAGTGACCCCTTTCTCAGCCCAGAAACAGGGCTTCCAGCTGCTTGGACAGGTGCTGGTGTAGAGGGCAGCCCCGGATGCCTGAATTGAAGGCTGTCCAGGTTCTGCAAGTTGGGACCCAGCCAGGAGCTGGAGGACAGTCTCAGAAGACACAAAGTTCCTTCCAGTCAGCAGAATCCTGGAATAGGCTTTCCTCCTTGAGACCAAGAAGGTTGGTCTGAACTCTGTTTCATGTAGTCATGGCCAGCTCAACTCCGTGGGTCACTCACTGATGTTCCTACAACCCGACACACTGGCCTTCACGCCCAACCTGCATACCTCCGACATCAGCTCTGCTTGTCCATCCTGGCCTCCGGTCAGTTCTGAAGAGCTCACCCTCCTGTCCCTCTTCCTAAGTGGCCAACCCTCACCCTCAGGGCAGCCAAGACCGTGGGTGTGGCTGCTCTTACACACCTGGCTGGGCTGGGCTGACTGGAGCCCTGGGACCGGCAGTAGCGGAAGCCTAGGCCGAGTGGGCCTAGATGCAGGATGGAGACAGATTAAAATTTGGGTGGGATGTCCAACTGGTACTGGTACCTTTGCAGAGGAGGGGAACCCCGGTCTTGGGTACCAGAACTGGTGTCCTATCTCAGTAGGTTGCTCCAGGGCCTTCCTCTCCTTTGTCTCACCCTATAGCCTTGGTGGGAAGAATAATGCAGTGGTTAGGGAAAAGGAGGACATCTGGCTGACCCAGGGAGGCAAAAGCTCACCAGGCAGCGCAGCATTGTGAGAATGGAGCTGCTTTCAACAGAAGCTTTCCCACTCCCTTCCCTGACTCCAGGGAACCCTCTTCTCCCTGGTGCTTAGAAGTGTCACTCCCGGGGCTGGGGAGATAGCTCAGCTGGTAGAGCGCCTGCCTTGCAAGCACAAGGCCCTGGGTTCGATCCCCAGCACCACAAAAAAAAAGTGTTACTCCTGGGGCAAGTAGCAGGCCAAGCCAGCTGCCAGTCCACCCCTACTCCCTGCTGGCCTGGCCCTGCAGCCTGGAGGCCAGGGCTTTCCCACACACTTTGTTGATGCCCTTCTCTGAGGTCATCGCCCAGAATCAGCTATCATCAGCTTAGGCTTGTCTCAGCAGGATACCCCAGGGAATGGGAAAACAGAGTTTGTTTGAATTATATACAAAAACATTCCCTGCAGCGGGTCATAAACTCTGAACTAATAAAGGCAGAGAACAGGTCTGGAGTAGTTTCCTCCCTCCTCCTTCCTTTCTCCTAGCTTGGCAGGGGCTGCTTGGGCTTAGGACCTTGTCTGTTGATTCAGGTTAAATCAGGCTCCAGCAAGAAAACCTTATCAGGAGAAATTATTTTGTTTTTATGACCTGGTGCCAGCCTTCCTCTTCCACCTGTCCATCTCACTTGAATAACCATCTTTGGGGCCCACGGGTCCCAAGACTCAGTGGCAAGTGCCCCCTTATGGCCAGAGGAGGTAGTGCAAGGCAAGGGAAACGGGCTGGGAGAGAGACAGGTTTGACTGTCACAATTTGCTGTGGCTTTGGGCAAACTGTTTACTATCTCTGGGCCTTGAAAAAAAGGAGATTAGCCTGGATGAGCTAACATCTCTTCCAATCTGAAAAGTGATTCTGAGTGTACTTTAGATTCCTGTTGCCTTTCTGCTCCCCACCAAGTTGAGCTTGGTCAACAACTGTAGCTTGTGTTCAGAAGGAAACATGCTGGGATACGTTTTTCCATCTCAACTGAGTGAAGGAGGGAGGTGCGGCTGGTAGGTAGGTGCTTTGGTTGCTGGTATCCTTCAGGTTTTGAGATGCTCTGCATCCCCTAAATGGTCCACTTCTTGAAAACACTTAAGCAAGAGTAGCAAAAAGCAGGAGGGGTGGAATGGTCCAATAAATATTTAATAACCATCTATTGTGTGCCACAGACTGGGTAGAGAAGACTAAGACCTGGTTGCTGTCCTTAGCATAAAACCAAGGACTGAGAATTCTTTTAAGAGGAGGGTCCCTGAAGCCTCAGGAGGGGAGGGGATATAACCAGACATAAAAGCGGGAGACTGGGGTGGCCCATATGACTCCAGAACCCACACTCAGCTGATTACATGGAAACCCTCAAGAGAGGCTCTGGGACAATTCCTGGAGGAAGGGTAGGGCTCACCCTTTCAGGCCTGAACTCCAGGCCTTTGCTTCTACTGTTCAACGAGAGGCAGAGAAGAGTCCTGGCCACCTTAAGCTGAGATGCACTGCCCAGAGCCTGCAAAGGATCCCGGAAAAAGCCAAAAGGCCTGGGCCCTCCCTGAACAGCCAGGGAATCGGAGCACCCAAACTCCTGCCCTCAGGGTGTGTAACATGCAGAGGCTGATCACAGGGATCTTAAACCTCAGAGGTGGGCACGCAGCAGGCAGGAGTATGGAGGCCACTCTGCTCTAAAGCAGGCCCTCCCGCCAGGCCCAGAGCTGAAGGTACATGGTCCCGGTCCTCAGAAACCTCACAAACGAAGCCTCTACCACCACATTATCAAGCACCATGCAAGTGTGGCAAAGTCACCTCCTTCCTGAGAGCTCTACTACCTCGGTCATGAGACCCTACCACACAAACTTTACTGAAAATCCCTGACAAGGAATTAGGTCAACGGCTCCAACGTCCAGCTCTCCGCAACCCAAAAGCCCCAGAGTGGTACCTCTGGGCGAAAGGAGGCGCTTTCCAGGGCTCATCAGTGCTGCCCCACTAGCTCCTGGTGCGCCTGGCTGACAGTCTTAGGACTGACCCAGTCCCCGTGATTTCTGGCCAGAGGTGACGGATCCTCTCGGGTCCCGATGCGGGTGGGGGAGTTGGAAGGGTCGTCTGGCTTTTTGGCCCGTAAGGGCAAAAGATCTACGGGGACGCAGAGAACCGACCCCCGCGCTCCAGAGAATCGAGACGGCAGGTGCGGTGAGTCTGGACGTGCTTATGCCGCGCCGGCTGCCGATTCCTGCGTGCTCCCAAGCGCCCGAGAAGGGCTTCCCGCCGCTCACCATCCAACAGCGCACACCTCCACCGTGCTCAACTACAGCAGCTCAAGAGCTGGGACCGGAAGCGCATGGCGCACGCGCACTGCGGAACGCAGCGGAAGCCCCGCCCCCAGGCGCGCCGCACCGCCCCTTCCGCTCCCCGAGGGCGGGTCGAGCGCGGCTTCCGCCCGGAGTCCCGGAGTCCTGACCGGTCGTCCTGCAGGTGTTTCCCGCTTCAGTTGGTACCCGCCTCCTTGTTCCCAGTTTTGATTTTCATACTCAACTTCTCATCCTTCACATCCCAGCTCCATCTTCAAGTTACTGCAGAATCTGAACCCAGGAAAGAAACCCACGTGCTGCCTGTCCACCGTGGACAGCCAGGTGAGGTTCTCCCCCGGCTTTCGGGCCTCGCCTTTCCCTCTCTCCCACCAGTTACCCGAAAGCCCTCCACTGCCCCGACCATGGCCCAGAAGCCGAAGGTAGACCCCCATGTCGGGCGACTGGGGTATCTGCAGGCACTGGTCACGGAATTCCAGGAAACCGAAAGCCAAGGTGAGAGACGCCAGGGGAACCCTCAGGAGTCGGGCCGCGACCGCCTCCTGGGCCTGGTTCCAGAGCTGCTTTCCCTTTGCAGATGCCAAGGAGCAAGTACTCGCCAACCTTGCCAACTTCGCCTATGACCCCAGCAACTACCAGTATCTGCGACAACTTCAAGTCGTGGATTTATTCCTCGATTCTCTGTCGGAAGAGAATGAGACCTTGGTGGAGTTCGCTATTGGTAAGCCTGAGGCTGGTCTCCTAGATGCCTGATGAACTGGGGAAAGATGTGTTAGAAATGAGTTCTTGGACCAGGTGCGGTCCAGCGACTTGGAAGACTGAGGCAGGAAGATCTCAAGTTCAAAGCCAGTCTCAGCAACTTAGTGAGACCCAGTCTCAAAAAATAAAAATGAGGGCTGGGGAGTTAGCTCAGCTGGTAGAGTGCTTGCCTTGCAAGCACAAGGCCCTGAGTTCGATCCCCAGTACCGCAAAAAAAAAAAAAAAAAAAGAAAGAAAAGAAAAAGGGCTGGGGATATGACTCAGTGGCTAAGGGCCCCTGAGGTTCAGTCCCCAAAACAAATAAATAAGTCCTTGGGAAAGGACTGGGCTTTGGCTTTTCCAAGCTTGCTTTCTTCTTTTTTTTTTTTTTTTTTTGGTTTCTTCCACTAGAGCTAGGGCCTCAGTCCCAAGTGCAGTGACTGTGCAAATCCCTCCTTGCACTCCTATGCAGATTACATTTCTCCTGTTTTATCATATACAACTGAAAAAGAGAGTCCCAATGGTACTTAGAAGCATGCTTGTGAATGCTGTCATTTTGCTTTCTCATCATCTCTCCAGCACTGTGGAAACACTTTCAGGTGCCTATTCTGCTGCTAAAAAGCACTGTGTTGGGCTTTGGGGCTTTGAAACTTTGAGTCTTTTGCCTCTGGTGGCAGAGGAGGACAGAATGGGATACCTGGAGGCAAGATTCACCCAACGAGTGTGCAGTCCTGGCTGTGACTTGATGCAGTGTCCCTGAACAGGATTGGTCTGGAATAACGAGCAGAGAGAAACGCTGGATCAGATTGTCCTTGGCCATGGCTCACAGAACCAAAACCAGTGTCTGTCTGTTGGCAAGTAGCATAGTGGGTTTGGTAAGAGCTGGGCTTTGAGTCACACAGGCATAGGTTCAGGCCTTGCTCTGCCTTTTTATTGCTGGGTGTGTGATATCCCTTCCCTAATCATTTGTCAGGAACAGTATCAGTAACTGCTTGGCGTGGTTGAGAGAATTAAATGAAATAATGCTTTTTTTAGGGTCAGTGTCTGTAGCCCATCCTATTGGCCCTCACCCAGAACCTGGTTGAGGGTAAACAAATTCCTCTTCCCTCCGAAAAGTGAGATGGAATGAGATAATATCCTATCAAAGGAGCCACCCATCTGTTCTAGGGATTCTTGCCCTCTGGAAAAACATCACTGAGTAATAGGGAAAAAGAGAAGCCTGGTGTTGGGGGTGTTGCTTAGCTTTAAAATTCTTGCCTAGCATCACACACACACACACACACACACACACACACACACACACACAGAGCTCATCCTCAGCCTCACATGAGGCAATGTTAGATAAACACTCTGACTATAGAACATGCTGGCTGCACTCAGTCCCTAGCAAGGCCCGTACAGTGATGGGTACCATTGCTGTTACTAGCTCTGGTTGTGGCAGCTACCTTATGCCAAGCTTTATGCTTCCTGTTCATATTTCCTTTGACCCTGGAGATGACACTAAAAGTAGGTGTGCTTATAACACTCACTTTCCAGTAAGGGTTCTGAGCTTCAGAGGGTTCATTGAGCTGGGACCAGGGACTTAAACTCAAAGCCTTCAGTTTCAGGAAGCTTAGAGAATTCCCTAATTCCAGGGGTTGTGTAGTGAAAACTAGAAAGGAACTTATTTTAGGTCTCTCATTTTTACTGATAAGTAATCTGAGGGGCCAGGGCCGTGACTCAGTGTTAAAGCACTGGCCTAGAATGTGTGAGGCACTGGGTTCCATCCTCAGCACCACATGAAAATAAACAAATAAAATCAAGGTATTATGTCCATCTACAACTTAAAAAAAATATATATGGGAATCTGAGGCACAGAGATCTGCAACTCCTCTGGCTAATGGCAAGGCAGGTCAGAATTTAGGATTCCTTCCATCTGTTCCTGCAGCCCACCATGATAGCAGGTGTCTGTGCCAGTGCTGACAGCAGGGCTGACATCTGCTCCAGGTCCAGGGCTCTGCCTCCTGGCTGAGGTTAGAAGCCAGGGGTCTGCTGGGGCTTCAGTCTCGCTGTAGTAATTTCCATCACTTGGCAATGACCTGAAAGCTGTAGTGGTCACTTGACACCACATACCTTTACAGCCCACCTTGTACCACTGCCTGCAAGGTCTCTGAATCTGTCACCACCTACAAGGCAGGTGGTACTGAGCCCTCTTTACATATCAGGAAACTACTTAGGGACGTTAAGTCTAGTGCCTGAGGGTCACACTGTTAGTGATGACTAGAGCCAATCTACCCTCGTTCTGGGAGATTCTACACCCAGGGGACCCAACTGACAACCCATATGCAGACCCCAGGGCATCAGCTTCCCTTGTCCTTTGTGTCGCACCTGGCCTCCTCCACCTCATACCTGAGCTGGTTCTTAGGGGAAGTCATCCCTCCTGTGCCTGGTAGTACCCACAGTCCCCAGGGCCACATCTTGTCAGTGTCATATAGGAACTGCCACTGGGAGATGGCTTTGGTCAAGCCAGAGATGCCCTGATGGCAAGTGGATGAATTATGGGGAACCAGATGTAAAGCCAGGATTTTAGTTAATACTAATTGATTGAATGAAAGAATTCTGAGCTGAAAACATTGGTGGCCTTTGGTATTCATTTGAGAATGTTTGCCCAAAGCACCTCTCAGGTGCCCTATATACCTGCATCACCTCTCAGGTGCCCTATATACCTGCATCATCCTAGATGCTACCTGGAGATATAAGGGAATCAGGAAATAATTCTTTGCTCCCAGTATAACTGATTGACTCCCAGAATATCATAGAATTCTTGGCAGTTTTTCTACTTAAGCAGGACTTAAATTTAAGTGGCCTCCCAGAATTCATTTTAAATAAATGGCTTTCTTGTTTTCCATTTCCTGTAATACATGTTGCTGCCACCAGGTGGTAGTGGCGCTTACATAAAGGTTGGTAGATAAGCCCTCAACGGCCTCTCTCGAAAATAGTATTCAGTAAAATGGGAGACAGATGTAACCCATGACCCAGCAGTTTTGTTCATAGGGTTAGGGGCATGCACATCCAGATACGTGCAGAAAAACACCATCAGCAGCATTGTCTGTAACAGTCCCAAACTGGAATGATTCAACAATAAAATGGACACCCATGTCATCAGCTATTCATTCTATTAAGAAATGAAAATGAAATGTACAGCTAGATGCGATTTCTTTTGTCTTTCTTTCTTTATTCCTTTTTTATCCTGGAGATTGAACGCAGGGCGCTTTACCAGTGAGCTGTATCCCCAGTGGTTCCCCCCTACTCGAACTTGCAGTCCTCCTGCCTCAGCTTCCTGAGTTGCTGGGATTACAGGCATGCACCACCACACCCAGCAGCTGCAATAATCTTTCCAACATAATGTTAATAAGCAAATGATGAGACACATGAGACTCATGCCCTGATCAGGGCACTGCGTCTCTGAGGGAACGAGAGGACTGGATCAGAAAGGGATGTGCAGAGGCTTGAGGGCCCCCGTGCTGGCAATGTGGGTACCTGCCTCCTCATTGTTAAGCCCTACCTGGATGTGCCAGCGCTTTTCTATATGTGTGGATTGCCAATGTGGCCCTGTGTCAGCCCAGGGCCCTAAAAACATCACTTAATTCTCTCTGCCCATTTTACTGGTGAAGAAACTGAAGCTTAGAGCGGAGTTGCTTGCTCTGGTCCCCTAGGTCCTCCCTAAGTGGCAGTACTGAGGTGATCAGTGGGCTTCTGGGGTCACACATTGTGCCATTTAAAATAAATCCCCCAGCCATTTACCTGTGGCAAGACTCCCATCGCATCACAGGAAGGAGGTGATATGAGAGTCTCTGGTCCATTCCTCTCTCCCTCCTCACAAGGCTGGCTCCAGGCTGCTCTCACCTGGGCCAGGGCCACTTCCACCATCCCTTTGTGACTTGGGAGGACCAGAGCCCTTTCCCTTTAGCTCTAGACCCAGCAGCACTGTTTGTGTTGTTTTATGAATTCATAGTGTTTCACATGGGATGAAGTTCAGAGGGTGTGCAGTGAACAGCAGCACTCCGTCAGTAGCCCTTCTCTCTCTCTCTGGGGTGGGACAGATCCAGGGCCTCACACCTGCTGCAGCCCCAGTCCCCTTGTTCACCCTTTTTAGAGGCAGCCACAGTTACCAGTGGCTTGGGTAGAGTTCTCCAGAGGTTTTTTTAGGATTTACAAACAAATAAGCATATTTGTTTTTTTTTTTTTTTTTTTGCATAGTCTACACATGAGGAACCTGTATCTATATTCTATCTTTTTTTTAAATTTAGTAACTTATTTTGACACACCTGCCATATCTGTCTATAAAGAACTGCCTTATTCATTTGTTAGTTTGTTTAATGGCCCTGGGATTGAACTCAGGGGTACTTCACCACTGACTTACATCTCCAGCCCTTTTTACTTTGAGACAGGATCTCACTAAGTTACCCAGGCTGGACTTGAACTTGTGATACTCCTGCCTCAGCAGCCTCAAGTTGCTGGGATTACAGGTGTGAGCCGACATGCCCAGCAGTTTTTCCCTTTTGTTTTGTTTTGTTGAGACAGGGTGTTTTAGTCAGCTTTTTTGCTGCTGTGACAAAAAACCCTGACAAGAACAGCTTTAGAAGAGGAAAAGTTTATCTGGGGTTCCCCAAGGCCCCACCTCCTCCAGTCACACCCTACCTGCTTTCAGTTACCACTCAGTTAATCCCCATCAAGGGATTAATTCACTGATTTGGTTAGGACTGTCATAACTCAACCATTTCACTTGTGAATGTTCTTACATGACCTCACATGTGAGCTTTTCGGGGACTCCTAATATTTAAACCCTAACATAAGGTCTGTGTTGCCCAGGCTGTGAACTCCTGGGCTCAGGTGATCCTCCTGCCTTAGCCTCTGGAGTAGCTGGGACTACAGGAACACATGTACCTAACCCCAATGAATATTTTGACTGGGCTGCAGAGTGGGCAGGGCCATAGTGTAATCATACTTTGGGTCACCTGGCAGGGCTCACCCAGCAGCCGGGTGCCAAGTGCTGACCAAGCGCTTGTCAGCATCTCCTCATTGAATCCCTGGGACAACCCTCAGACTCTCCTCTTGTGGGCCAGACTGTCCCTCCCAGCACCAACACCCTACTTGCTGTGTGATCTGAGTTCATCTTCTGGCCTCTCCCAGTCTCTAGTTTTCTAATCTCAGGCTGACGTCGGGGTTTCCTCTCAGGGTATCCATGGATCCTGATGTCTAGAAGGGTCTTATCTTTGCCTCTTGTTCTATTTTTTTCTTGTCTTTTCTGTTTGTCCAAAAACAAGTTCATTAGCCAGTCAGAACTTGTTCTTTTGTTTTGTAGCCATTTTCTAAAATTGCAGGATGCTCAGCCTACAGAAAAGTTTAGAATCATTGGAAGTGCAGTACAGTTCATTAAGGTTTGTGTACCTCCATGGAGGAACTCCTAAATCAAGGTGTGGAATGTTTCTTCTACCTAGAAGGTTCTTGCACATCCCTTCCCACCTTGATCTAATGACAGCTCTAACCACTGTCTCTGTGGATTGCTATAGTCTATATATTTTTTGTACCAGGGATTGAACCCAGGGGCTCTTTACCCCAATCTGCATCCCAAGCCTTTTCATTTTTTACTTTTTTTGTTTTGGTACCAGGGATTAAACCCAGAGGCACTAACCATTGGACCATATACCCAGCCTTTTATTTTTTTACTTTGAGTCAGGATCTCACTGAGTTGCTGAGGCTTACCTTGAACTTGTGGTCCTCCTGCCTCAGCCTCCTGAGTAGCTGGAATTATAGGCATGCACCAGTGGTTTTTGAACATCATGTAATGTAATGGAATCATGCAGGATGTACTCACATACCCGGTTTCCTTCCCTCAACATGGTTGTTATTGTTGTTTTTGATACTAGGGAATGAACCCCGAGGAGGTGTTTAGCCACTGAGCCAAATCCCCAGCCCTTTATGTTTTTATTTCGAGACAGGGTCTTGCTAAATTGCTTAGGGCCTCCCTAAATTGCTGAGGCTGGCTTTGAACTTGCAGTCCTCCTGGCTCAGCCTCCTGAGCTGCTGAGATTACGGGCTGGTGCACCCAGCTCTTGAAAGTGTGGTGCTGGGTTTGATCCCAGGGCCTCACGCATGTCATGCAAGTGCTCCATCACCCTGCTGCACTTGGGCCCTTGGTGTGGTTCTCGCACCACAGGCTTTCTTAGTTCCTCAGGCCTGTTGCACATAGGTAGGCTAAGGGTGGGAGCTCAAATAGCCTTGTCGTGGCCTCTCCTGGGTCTTCTGGCTCCATCCTGGTGCTCAGCCAGCCTTCTTGCCCCTGGCCCTCACTCCCCTCGTCATCTCTGAGGGAGGCTGCAAGCCAGGCAGAGGGGCAGAGTTCACTACAGGACAGTGGAGTGAATCAGATACAACTTTCTTACGTACATGTATGAGTCTCCTCGTCATGTACAACCATAAGACTGAGATCCTATTTAGAATAAGTTACACTCCATGTGTGTATGTCAAAATAACTCTACTGTCATGTATATGTAAAAAGAACAACAAAAAAGTTCACATTAGGCGCAAGCAGCTGGCGAGCTCTGGCGGAACTTGCCCCATCCTTGGAGGCGTCCCAGGCCTCTGTAGGAGAAGCAGTGCAGCCCCTGAGGCCTCCTCCTGCCCCCTGCTCCCTGCCCCCGCCCTCCAGCAGATGCCATCTAATTATCCCCTGGGTGGCAGTGCCCCGCCCATACACACCTGGGTGTGATGAGCCCAGCAGTGACTCAGGCTTTATCTTATCACTTTACCCAGATATAAGCCCCATTGCCCTGCCCTCCTTGAGGCACAGTGGGGTGGGTGGGCAGCTGGCTCCCCACTCTGGATGCAGAAGAAATGGCACAGGTGTGTCTGAGAAGCAGAGGCCTGCCACAGCATTTCCACTGCCCCTGCTGAGCGTGGCAACTGCCTGAGACAGAATTGTCCTGTGGTTTCCAGGACACTATTTCTCATACCAGTGGCAAAGGGCTGCCTCTCTTCAGGACTTTGGGCAAGTAACTCAGTGTCTAACCGCCTCATCTTTTCCCACTAAAATTAAGGGCTGTGATGACAAGATTTGTAGGGTTCCATCACGTACTAGCCTGTGTTTAGTTAATGCCCACAGTTCCAGGTGTCCCAGACACAGCCAGCCTGCCTCATGGCGCCTAGTATAGGGGACAGACAGAACCAGATGGCAGCGGCATATGACCCTGCTTCTGCTGAAGGCAACGCTGATGGGCCTGCAGGTGCACCACAGGGAGCGCTGCCTGCTCAGGACTGGGCCGCTGTCTGCAGCTGCCCTTCCTGCTCAGGCCCTGCTCCTCAGACATGCTCCAGATCCTAGAGCTGCTGAAGGCCAGGTGGGGAGGACCTCAGGGGCCTTCCTGGTTCACCCCAGCCCTCTGTGTTCTGCACACCTCTCCCCCACTGCTGCTTTAGGACAGTGCCAGCAAGCATTTGTGGAGCCTCTCTTGGGCCAGGCACCCAGGAGAAGATGCCTTAGTTGGTTTTTAGGCCCAACTATTTGCTAGTTTCCAGAGAAGAAGTGGTGGGCTGTGACTCTCAACTCCCATGGGACACCTCATCTCCTGGGCCTGTTATGCAAAGGGGCTGAGAAGAGCTTCGCCCGACTGAGCAGAAACCAAAGGGTGGAGGTACCATGCTAGCAGAAAGCGAGTCAGGATACACAGGAAGTTACGTTTTTGCATTAAGGAGCCAGTGTTAAACAGTGACCCCCAAGAAAAGAAAAGAGCTCAGTTGGTAAAGTGCTTGTCTTACAAGCACAGGCTCTGGGATCGATCCCCAGCACTGCAAAAAAAAAAAAAAAGAAAAAGAAAGAAAAGAGGCAAGCCAAGGGGTCACGAAGGTGAAGATGCCTGACCTGAGAGAATGTTTTAGGGATTGGGGGGTCTCACCACACTACCTGAGGGTTCTTTGCTCCAGAACCACTGGCCTCTTACTTTGGCCTTTTCTGTTTTTCCCACAAAGCTAGAAACAGAGACATGAAAATGACATTAAAATGCTGAAATCTAGCTTGGTCGGTGGAGTGCTTGCCTTGCAAGCACAAGACCCTGGGTTCAATCCCCAGCACCGCAAAAAAAAAAAAAAGCTGAAATCTCTTTCGTAAATTATACTGCATCCATTAAATGGTGTACTGCATGTTGATACTCCATAATCCCCACATAGCTGGGATCAGGTTTATCGGCATGGAAAGATGTTCACATTATTGTTGAAGGAATAAAAGCTGGCTTACAAAAACAGCAAGAAAGGCATTCCATCTCAACTGTTTATATGTATTTACATGCTTTAAAATTAAGTGATGAAGGCAAGTGTGGTGGCAACACCTGTAATCTCAGTGACCCAGGAGGCTGAGGCAGGAGGATCACAAGTTTGAGGCCAGCCTGGGCAATTCAGCCCAGCCTGTCTTAAAAAGTAAAAGGGCTGGGGACATAGCTTAGTGGTAGAGCACCCCTGAGGTAAATCCCTAGTATAACAAAAAGTTAATAATTAGGACATGAAAAATGTTAAATGCCTGGGTGACAGGAAGTTTTGACATGTATACATACATCCATGGGACCATCACCTTATGCATGCTTTCTTTTTGGTTGTTGAAGGACCTTTATCTTATTTATTTATATGTAGTGCTGAGGATCAATCCCAGTGCCTCACACATGCCAGGCAAGTGCTCTACCACTGAGCCACAACCCTAGCCCCTATGTATGCTTTAAAATCATTCTGAACTGAGGATGTATTGTAGAAACTTTTTTTTTTTTTTTCAAGGAAAGCATATCAGCCCTTAACCCAGCTGAACCAAGAGGGAAGGGTGTTTGTGCCACTTTTTTTTTTTTTTTTTTTTTTTTTTTTTTAACCTATTAGCACTTACCTACTAGGCCACATCCCCAAACCTTTTTATTTTATTTGTTTTTAGTACCAGGGATTGAACCCAGGGGCACTTAAGCACTGAGCCACATTCCCAGCCCTTTTTTAATATTTTATTTAGAGACAGGGCCTCGCTAAATTGCTGAGGCTTTGAACTTGTGATCCTCCTGCCTCAGCCTCCAAAGACATGGATTACAGGTGTGTACCACCATGCCTGGCTGTTTGTGCTACTTCTGAAAGATTAGGCACTAGCAGGCAGGCCTTTTTGGAGCCTTGAGAGTAGGCTGGAGCCTGGAATGAGCTTAGCATCCCTTTTCCCTGGGCCAACCTCTCATAGGCCTAGGCTGTTCTCTGGGACTCAGGATGGAGGAGGAAGCCAGGGCTGCAACATCTGAACCCATCCTTGCTTTTCCCCAGGGGGCCTCTGCAACCTGTGCTCAGACAGGGCCAACAAGGACTACATTCTGCAAGCAGGCGGCATCTCACTCATCACCAACTGCCTGTCCAGTCCCAACGAGGAGACAGTGTTGTCTGCAGTCACCACGCTCATGTACCTGAGCTCACCAGGTGCCAGCTCCCACCCTGAGCTGACCTCCACACCTGTGGTCCAGTGCATGCTGCGCTTCTCTCTGTCTGCTAACACAAGGCTCCGGAACCTGGCCCAGATCTTCCTGGAGGACTTCTGCTCCCCAAGTCAGGTGGCTGAAGCCCGCAGCTGGCAGGCTCACTCTGCCATGGGTATCCCATTGCCAAGGACTGAGGCCCCCCAGCAACCCTGACGAGGGCAGCTCCCAGTGCACGGCACTGTTATTGCTGGGGACCGCAGTCCTGGCACGGAAGTAAGGGAGCACATTTTGCCAAAGTGGTGCCCGTTCTACCATCTTAAAGGTAAAGGTTTTCGGCACAACAGGTGTGACGAAAAGGCAAGAGCAGTGAGGACTTTGAGACCCGTGGAGGAAGTCAAAGCTCGTGCCATCTTCCTGCGCTGACACTCAGCAGCCTGGAGATGAGGGACCTACCCCAGTGACACCCACCTCCAGGCGCACACCCTCATGTCAGAGCATGGGTGTGCTCTAAATCTCTAAATCAGAGGGCGTGTGGGGAGCAGAGCTGGAACGAAGGCTTAGGAGTGCTGCCTGTGCCTGAGGAAACGAGATCAGCCCTTAACGAGTGTCTGGAGTAATTCTGAAGTGGACATGAGAAGTCTCATCTGAAAGGACCTCAGGGCAGGGGTGTCGCTCAGTGATAGTGCGCGTGGCATGCACAAGGCCCTGGTTTTCACCCAGCACTACAAGGAAAAAGAAAAAGAACTTAAGACCTGGGAAGCTGAGGTGTCCCCTCCCTCCAGGACTGTGGAGGACCTCCCCCTCAAGTCTTCAGGATGCCATCTGGACACGGTGGACTCTGACCTGTGTAACTGTGGCCTGGGATCAACGGTCTCCACAGCCCTTCTGTCTGGAAGGTACTATATAAGGGTTTCAAAGACGAAGATGTGGCCCCGACCTTGTGATGCAGCGCAGTGACTGTTAACATGGCCAGCAGGCATTAAGACCAAGGCCCTGAGGGTGATGACACACCAGGATAAAGGCAGGACCCCTGAGAGCTGGCTCTTCTCCCCTCACTCCTCCAAGGCCCCAGCTAAAAGCCTGACAGGAGCAGTCAGGGAGGGGAGGCTTGCCCTGGGATTTCAGGGGCACAGGAGAAAGGGTGATGCTCGGGCAGAGAGGAAGAGAGGAGCGTGCACCCCACAGTGCTGGTCAACAGAGAGAAGAGTGTGATCCCAGTGGGAAGTTGTGGTTCAAGAAGAATGGAGGGTCCTGGCCTCTCTTAAGGCGTACCCCCTTAGATGGCCATAGAAAGGCCGGGCTAGAAGAATGCTATTCAAGTGGGAGCGGAAGCAGGGGCAGGAGCCACTGGATGGGCAAGGGAAGAAGTCCCTTCTCACCAGCCCCTGTTCCAGCTGCACCCACCCAGGGCTCCGCCCCTCTCCTTTCTCAAAAAAAGAATTTTAAAAGACCAGAGAGCCCAAGTTTTTTATTAAAAGGATCCTGACTGGCTGGTTTTCCACTGTATTTCAGTGCTAGCCGTGCTCCAGGGATAGCCATCTCTGGAGGTGCCAGGCGGCTGGGCCGTGCAAGCAGAGGTTACCGGTCTCCATGCTGCATGGCAGGGTCACCTGGCTCTTCAAGGAGTCCCTGCCAGCCTGCCTGCCTTCACTTCCACACTGTCGCCTCAGGTCCAGCTCATTCCCACTGCACAGCTGCCCGCTTGCTCTCTATGATTTCCCTCCAGTTGTCACTCCAGGAGAGCAGCCGTCTCCTTGGAGGGGGCAGGGCCAGGTGCTGATTGTGGCAGCAGGTGAACAAGATGTGCTCCCAGCTTGGGGTTTCCTCTAGGCCTGGGACAGGAAAGGCATCAAACATGTTATCTGTAATCTGGTTATTTTTACCCTCTGCCTAATCCAGGCAGGTCAGATGCCTGAAGGTTGCCAAGGATAATAGGTCCAACCTTGAATGGTGTCCTTGTCATCAATGAGCAGATCCCCGGAGACCACGGTCTTGTCTCTTGTCAGGATAATTCGCTCCACAAACTGGGGCCCCAGGTGTCGCTGGACCCAGCGGTACTGTATAGGAGACACAAGTCAGTCAGTGGGGCCTGAGGGACCCCGAGTCCAGAGACAGTGCGTTGTGGGTGGAAGTCCTTGAACTGTTCCTCCTCCTCCCAGCCCCCATTTTCTGTTTCTTAATTTTTTCAAAATCATGATTTGGGTGGGCTCGGTGGTGCAGGCCTGTCATCCCTTTGACTAGGGAGGCCCAGACATAAGGATGGCAAGTTCAAAGCCAGCCTCAGCAATGGCGAGGCGCTAAGCAACTTAGTGAGACCCCGTCTCTAAATAAAATACAAAACAGGGCTGGGGATGTAGGTCGGTGGTCGAGTGCCCCTGAGTTCAATCCCCGGTACAAAAAAACAAAACAAAACCAAAAAAAAATCATGATTTGGTAATCTAAATTTGCTCAGATGACCGCACCTTCTCACCCACACAGTGGTCAAACTTCAGCAGAGGGCTGGAGCAGATGAAGACCTCGGTGCTGCTGAGAAGGGGCCCAGTTAGATCCGCAGAAGCCACCGCCGTCCCGCGGGTGTCCCCGCCCCTCCCTTCTTACTCTGGCATGTCGTTCATCTCCCGCATGGCTTCCAAGGCCCCCGGGATGGGCTCCAAGTCTAAGAAAAAGCCCGGGGCTTCGTACACACTGGCCACTTTATCCTGCAAGATAAGAGTTCTCGGTCCTGGCTTTGCCTCCAGCAGATGGAGCCCCAGAGAGGACTCCAAATAAGCTCCCCAGGCCGGAGCTTGGGAGGGAGATCTGTCGGGGAGGGTGGGCACTCTCCCGAACGTTCTTGTCCCGGGGAGAACTACAGATGCAAAAGTGGGGGTTTTGTTCATTTCAAAAAAAACGGGGTGTCCCCGGAATGGAGCCCAGGCGCTCCCGCCCGTCTCTTACCGCCAGGTCGGGCCGCAGGGCTCGGTACTGCTCGCGCGCTAGGAAGCCGCGGCGCTGCTCCAGCGGCACGTGCGGCTCCCCGGGGAAGCGGCGGTGGAAGCCCCGCAGGAGGCCGGCCTCGAAGTCGGCCAGCACGCCGTCCATGTCCACCAGCACGCGCACCGGCCGCGCGCGCCGCGCCGCCATCGCCTCCGGGCCGCCGGGGTCTCGAGGGTCCCAAAGAATCGGACCCCAAGGCCAGGACCGGCCGGAAGCGCAGAGGACCGCGCTGGACGACAGGGGTGCGCGCGGGCGCCCGCCGCTTCCGGGCCGCGAGCGGTGGGCGGAGCCCGGTCAGGGTAATTTGCATAGGCCGCGGTGGGGACGCCGGGCGACGCCCCCCGAGGTCTTCAGACCCGACTGCCCGCGGGCCTGCTTGCACCGAGCCCTTCAGGAATACCCGGCGGGACAGTTGGAGGCGATCGCTTCTCAGAGCCTCAGCTTTTTCGCGACCCACCCTTCTTCCTCCCAAAAAGGGCACGATCTAAAATACTGGGAAGTATCTTCTCCCCCGCACACTTTTATTTACTTTTGGTACTGGTATCTACCACTGAGCTACACCTCCCAGCACCTTTTTACTTCTTGAGACAGCCTCACTAAATTGCCCAGGCTGTCCTCAGACTTGTAATCCTCCTGCGTCAGCCTCCCCAGTCGTTGGGTGTACAAGAGCGCACCACCGGAGTCACCGCTCCTTACACCTGTGGGCCTGGCTCCACATACTAAGATTTGTAGTCTCAGATCGTGAGGCCACCGGTTCTCCCCTCCCCTCTTGTCGAGGCTGGAGGGAGACAGGAACGCGCAGACCCCAAACCAGAGCACCTGATGCTTGAAGGCCTGGATCGTGGGGACTCCGGGTTACTGTGAAATGAATGAATGTTGAAAGCAATGGGGTTCTGTGAGTTGATTGGCAAACCAGTTGGTTTTTCTTAATTTTGTGGCACTGGGCACTGAACCCAGGGCTAGGCAAGCACTCTACCACTGATCTACAGGCCCAGCCTTACCAGAGTTTATTTGAAACATGGGAGCATATGGTTCAAACCTCCCTTCACTTGGGGAGGCCATTTCCAAGCACTGGGGGACCTGAATCTGAAGTGAGCCAGTTTCGAACTGTGTAGGAAGCATTAGCATAAGCCAGATGCACGAAGTGCCCGGCTGTGTTTTGCCTCCTTCACCAAGGTACTAAAGTCACACAGACAAGCTGAGGTGTGCCAAGGAAGTTGCCCTTTGGGTAACAGTAGTCATCTTGTCACCACTTGAAGATCATGAAACTTCACTTTCCAGACTAGAAACCGAACTCTTAACACATTTTGGTGCTGTATCTGCTGATAGTCCCAAAATGACTGCCCAAACTGTTGGCCACCCTAGAACGGCTTTAATTTTGATTAGGTGCTTGCTTATCTTCATAGAACAAAAAAATCAAAACCGACTATCAAGTTGTGACAAA
Source organism: Sciurus vulgaris (assembly GCF_902686455.1). NCBI lineage: Eukaryota > Metazoa > Chordata > Mammalia > Rodentia > Sciuridae > Sciurus > Sciurus vulgaris. The sequence goes on along the minus strand of NC_136463.1, from coordinate 6,178,765 downwards.
AACCAGTCATTTCTTTTCCAGGAGCCCCACCCTTGCTAGGAGGAAGAGAAGGGTGCAGTTTCCCTCCTGTTAAGACTGATGGTAGAAACGTCTCAGGCCAGTAAAGCCGTGCTGTTTAGAGGACTAGCCTGTTTCAGTCACGCTGATGATCCCACAGCACAACTGCTGATTTACCTGGTATTCCCGTATTCTTCCAAAAGATGTGCCTAGTACTTCCAAAGTCTCACTTTGCCAATGAGGAAATTGAGGCCCGGTAACAAGCCAGAGGAGCACAGCAGGTCAGTAGCACAGGTGACCCAAAAGCCAGGCCTTATGCCTAATTTGGACATTTGCCATGTTGACCTGGGACCTTCTGCCTAGACCCCAAAGAGCTCTCTCCTCTCCTCTGGCTCCCGTATCACTTGTGGAGACTTGGGTTCCCCACCAACACCACCACTTTTTGATTATGTGGGCACTTCCTTTGCTGTCCTGACTACCATGCCCCTCTTGATAAGGACCTCACAAAATGGAAACAGACTTTTTTATTTTGCCTCTGGGGATGGAACCCCATGGGTGCTCCACCACTAAGCCACACCCCTTTTGAGATAAGGTCTGGCTGAGTTGCCCAGGGTGGCCTTGAACCTTTAGACTGTTTTAACTTTAAATGACTCATCCACAGGTGGGACAGGATTTATAGTAACAAAGAAAAAAGTGAAAGGAAGGACACAGAAACAATGTCAGAAAGAAGACACAGGACACAATGTTTCAAAATGTGGGTATTGTTTACTTTAAGCAACAGTCGAGGGTCGAGGATCGTGAGTACAACACACATTTTAAAGATGAGACTTTCGTTTCATGGTCAAGCACCAGCATCATGCACACAGCATCAAGCTATTCAGTAAGAACAGTGTCCCCGTGGGACCCGCTCCTGGATGGGGACCACCTCGGTGGCTCGCCTCCCTGGCTTCTTCACCGCTTGAATCCCAGCGGCTTGACTGCATCGGAAGCCTTCCTCCTGCTCCTCGGCCAGCCGGTCGTGTTAGTACCTGGCTCACTTCTTAAGGTTAAAAGTAAAGGCAGCTTCTTTGCTTTCAGGCAGCGAGTTGCGAGGCACAGGCCTCCTCCATGTGGCACAGGAAGATGCTTTAGCTAAGGGCACTGATACGCAGGGCATCGCCATGAAGCTCTGCGTACAGACCACCCGGCGAGGTGGGGCTGCGGGGCGGTGCCTGTGGACTGCGGAAGGTCTGTCCGATCATGGTAAACCCAAGAACAGTGTGTCAAAAACCTCAGTACAAAAGAGCCTCTAACACATCAGGAACCAAATGACTTGTTCTTAAAAACACGGTACTAAGTGTCACAAAGCTTTCCCTTCAATCTACTACTAGAAAACACTCATGCCATGGCCCACAGACCCAGGAGTCAGAGAAAGAGAAACCTGTTCTTCAAAAGGAAAAAGGAGGAAGAAGAAAACGAACAAACAAAAAAAGACAGCAGTACATAAAGTGCTTCTTTTTAATGAAACAAATTCAAAAGATATAGAGTCAGGCTCGAGTTGTGCAGTTCACAAGCATGAAGAAAACAAACGAACAAAATGACAGAGTTCCAGAGAGTCAGTTAACCCAAGACCAGGCTGGACTTGCCGCCAGGAGGGTTTCTTCTGGATGGCGCAGGTGCCGCGGCCACGGGGCTGGGCACAGGTGCAGCAGGCACAGGCTTCTCCTCACTCTGGCCCAGGCTGCCTTGCAGGTCTGTGTCCACGTTTTCTGGGAAAACAGAACAGAAATTAACCTAATAGTTATTTCTGGATAAGATGAAGAGTTTAAAATTTTTTTACTTCCATGGTTTAAAACATACTGAAAAGTATTAAGAAAAAAAACAGCTGGGCGTGGTGACACCCGCCTATAATCCAAGCAGCTTAGGAGGCGGAGGCAAGAGGATCACAAGTTAAAAGTCGGTCTCTGCAACTTAACGAGACCCCTAAGCAAGGCAGCGAGACCCTATCTCAAAAGAAAAAGTAAAAGGGCTGGGGATGTGGCTCAGTGGTAAAGCACCCCTGGGTTAAATCTTCAGTACCACAAAAAAATAAAAAATAAAAAAAATGATCCTACTGCCCAGAATTCATCACTGTTTATGTTTTGTCACTTTTGTTCTATACGTTTTGTTTTGGTACTGGGGAGTGAACCCAGGGTTAAGCTAAACCCCAACCCTTTTTACTTTTTGAGACACCAAGTTGCCCAGGCTGGCCTTGAACTTGCAATCCTCCTGCTTCAGACTCCCAAATCACTGGGATCACAGGTGTGCACCACTGTGCCCTGCTGGTAATTCCTATTTAAATGAACTGGGCACTTCCCACTTTAAAGCCATAAGCATGAGTATTATTACCCACTACATCATATATTGCTTGAGTCACTGATTTGTGGATTCCCAACGAGCAGGTATTCTCCTTTTTGTGTGTGTGGTACTGGGGGTTTAACCCAGGGGTGCTTTACCACTGAGCCTCTCAAATAGCCATCCTCCTACTTTGGCCTCCCCAAACACTGAGGTTACAGGGGTACACCACTCTGCCCAGCTAACAAGCTTATATCCTTTAGTTGTCTTGTTAGCAAATAGATTCCAAACATAGAAAATTCATTTCCTCAAATGATTTGAGTGACAACAAAAAACAAAAACAACAATCACAAAAAAAAACAACTTAATTTTAGGAAAACAAATGTTTACTAAGAGTGTAACAGTTTAGAGCATGTGCTTAATTAAATTTTGAGTGGCAGGTTTATTTCAGTGTTAAAACATCAAACTAAAATTGGTTGCATCTTGGATAACTATAGAGATCTGTAAACATTCCATAGAAACCATTTTTCAATAATGCCTAAAAAAACAGATGATAAAAAATAGAGTGCTGAGTTATTACAACCAAGACATGGTGATGGTGCTTCCTCATAAACCAGCAGTGGAGCAAAGACAAGACAGTGCTGTCTCCCTTTTTCTGCCCGGCAAGTGTACCAGTGTCCTACGTTGTAGTTATAAAGAAATTCAGCGCGAGCTCGTCTGTTCCACAGAAGCCCTGCACGCTGGGCATGTTCGGTGTCTGTGCTGTCCACCGCAGCCACAGCCACACGTGGCTCCAGTCAATACACGGCCAACATGACTGGAGTTTTAATTTATCCTAAAGTTTACACAGCCACTGAGGTAGTCCAAAGAGCTGCCCAGTGTTAGCAGAATCTGTAGGCCTAGGAAAATGGTGCACACCAGGAACCCCAGCAACTCAGGAAGCTCAGGCAGGAAGATCCCAAGTTCAAGGACACCCTCAGTAACTTAGTAAGAACCTGTCTCCAAAAAAACAAGAAAGAAAAAAACAGGAGGGGTACTGGGGATGTAGGTCAATGGTAAAGCAACCCTGGGTTCAATTCTCAGTACTCCCATACCACAAATTACACATTAAAAAAAAAAATCCAAGGGCAAGGCATAGTGTCCCAGGCCTGTAATCAAGCAGCTCAGGAGGCTAAGGCAGGAGGGTGGCAATGCAAGGCCAGTCTCAACAACTTATCAAGACCCTATGTCAAAAATAAACAATAAAAAGGGCTGGAGGTGTAGCTGAGTGGTGAAGTGCCCCCAGATTCAACCCCTGGTCTCCTGCACCAACCAACAGCAACAACAAAAGATAAAGAGAATACAGACCGTGAACTCAGCCTGAACCCTACAACGACACATCAGCGAGCTGCTGCATTTCCGCTGGGAGGCCATGGTCTCGCTCTATATGCACAAGAGCTGACTGAATCCTTCCCTGTCCGACGAGGTCAGGGAGTCAGTGAATATTCTGAAGGACAAAAAGTCCTGCAGCGCTCCCACTGGAGTTAATTTTCATAAAATGCTCATCCCCACCATCTTATAGTTGTCTCACATCATCAAAGGAGGTGTTTTGGTTTTCATAGATAATAATGTGCTAAAAGTGAAAAGGAAAAGGAAAGTACTGATCGCAGCCCAAAGAAAGCAGCTGAGGCCTTAATGGCAGGCTTTGTCGGTCAGAAACACCTGGCCAGAGCAGGTGGCTTGTGTGCTACCAGTTTGTAAAGAGATAAATAGAATAACTGAGATTTAAGTATTTAGAAACTTTCATAGCAAATTTGAAAGATACTACTCGTCCCTATTGAGTCTGATAATTATAATGGTAAAGTCTCTGAAGGAAAATACTTCCATATTTTACATATTAGTACTAACTGACTGTGGTGCTGGGGATCAAACCCCAGGGCCTCACTCATCAAAACGTATGTTCCTAACTTGTCTTCTGTGGCACATGGGAAGGTAACAGCACTGCACACTGGTGCACACACCTGTAATCCCAGCTCTCCAGGAGGCTGAAGCAAGAGGATTAAAAACTCTAGGTCAGCCTGAGAAACCTAGGAGACCCTGTCTCAAAGTAACTAAAAGGGGTGGGGCTGGGGCTGTTCGCCTAGCATGGCCTTGGGTCAATCCCCAGGACTACAAAAATCGGAACAAAGACACCTATGTCTGAATAGAAAAAAATGATTCATTGTAATGATCAAACAATCAGAACAGAAGGAAAAGTAGCAGACCATCTAACTGGAAACCCTGCAACAGAATTGGGGCTGACCTTCAACTATGCCGGATACATCCTGAATTACTATGCCCTTGTCACTTTCTGGTTGTTTCTTTTTTTTTCGTTACCGGAGATTGAACCCCCAGACGCTCTACCACTAAGCTACATTCCCAGCGCTTTTTCATTTTTATATTGAGGCAGGATCTTGCTAATTTGCTGAAACTGGCCTCAAACTTGCAATTCTCCTGCCTCAGCCTCTCAAATTGCTGGGAATACAGACATGTGCCAGTATCAATTTATGACAAATGAACTAAAAGTTGCAGCAGTCGGGAGGGAACACAGAATAATCAGGTAATAAAAATTAAAAAAAAAAAAAAAAGGGGGGGGGAACTTGTCATAAATATAATTCAATACGCTATTTAACCCAAAGAATCTATAATGAACTGAGCTGGGGAGGGCAGCACAGGGAACAGAATTATTCAGCAAGACTAATAACTTATACTGTTTGTATCTTCATGAGGGTTCACTCACTTCTCCAGACTCCCCAAATCTTTTCTTCTTTTTCCTTCCCAGTCCTAGGGATTGAATCCAGGGCCTTGCACATGCTAGGCAAGTGCTCTAGCACTGAGCTATGTCCTTAGCCCTTTTATAACATTTTACTTTGAGAAAGGGTCATACTAAATTGCTGAGGCTGGCCTTAAACTTGCAACCCTCCTGTCTCAGCCTCATTAGGTGCTGGGATTACAGGGGTATACTGCCCTACCTCACCCTTAGTTTTTACTTTTTATTTTGAGACAGGGTCTCAATAAGTTGCTGAGGCTGGCTTTGAACTTGAGATCCTCTTCTCTCAGCCTCTGAGTCACTGGGATTAGAGTTGGGTGCCATCACACCAGGGCCAGATCTTTAATTGTATCCTTGGCCCCAGTCAGTAAATAAAGATTAGCTGATCCTGGGCCTAGGGTGTAGCTCAGTGGTAGAGCCCTTACTAGCAAGCATGGGGCCCTGGGTTCCTTCCCTGGTACTCCAAAGGAAAGAAAAGGAAAAGGAAAGATTCGCTGATTCTACTACTTCCAGTCTTATGTGGAAGTACTGGGAGGATGAAAAGCAGAACTGAAAAGTCTAGATTTCACACCCAGGATAGTCTTTGCAAATTACATAAACTGAACACAAACAGTAACTCATAAATCTTCAGTCTGGGGAAAGTGACTGTCCTATCGAAGGCTCAGGAGCTACTCCTGCTGCCACACCCACAGGAAAGACTGAGAGGTAGGAGAGGAACTTGGTTCTGACACATTCTACGTCACAAAATGTAAAGCAGGAAAAGGCTATGCGGGGCCTGTGACTGCGTGTCACCAGGCAGCTTGACTGACTGCTGTGGTGACACCTGTAAGCCTGAAAGTACTCATCAGCACTGTTCTGGTACTTGGTATAAGAGGTGCCAATAAACACGTCAAGATTTAAAGTAATTAAGTAAGTGATTACAGCTCATTCCCACCTATAATTGGTAATGTGGATGGCTAGCTAGAAATTTACCCCTGCCCCCGAAATCGTCATTTACAAAATCACCTGAAGGTAACCAATGTCTTATGAATAAGTACCTCAGTATAAAATCAAATGAACTCTGTAAATGGGATGCTGTGAGCTGAGCTGGAAATGCCAGCCTCTTATTAAAAATCTCTTAGCAGCTGGGTGTGGTACACACACCTGTAATCCCAGAGACTTGGGAGGCTGAGGCAGGAGGATGGAAAATTCAAAGCCAGCCTCAGCAACTCAGCAGGACCCTATCTCAAAAAAACTAAAACTTTAAAAAGGGGGGATGGTGGTAGGGTTCAGTTCAGTGACCCTGGGTTCGTCAGTTTTTGTTTTATTTTTTTCTGTCTAGGAAATTTCCAGCATTCTTCACTCCTAGCAGATTTAGAATGTGGCCATGTTTACCAACTTTCTAATCTTGTTCTTCTCTCTCCACCCAGAGTATGCTGGCATTTTTGGGGGCACACCCAGTTCTCTTTCACCAAGACACAATTTGAATTACAATTCAGATCTGTCCTAAAAGCATTTGTAGAACCAAAAACAATTCAGTCTTTAGAAGTACTCACCATGAATATCACCTTCTCCCTGCAAAAGAAAAAGATTTAGAAATTTACTCCCTATTTAATTTTGCATCACACAAATCTGTCACAGCTCAGAGTAGCCAGCCCCTATTCAACTCGAATGTCAAATCCCCCTTCAAGTACAAGGCTAGGCAGAACCTTTATTTAACTGAGGACAATGCCATACAACAATCCCTCACAATAAGTTGCCCCAGTGCCAATAACACAACTAAACACCAAAAACAACAAACAAAAAGCAAAACATCTGCTCTGATGACCTGACCGCAAACTAACATTTCAGAGGATCTTTCATCAGAATGGCGAATGGGCAATCCACCCTTCTGTTTGTCATCCTTGTCCTCATTTAGCTTGAAGGACCCTTTAGACCCCAGAGCCCTTCTACAGCTCTCCCTACACTCCAACGCTCGATGCATCAATATGCTTGAGGTCCCTAGTCAGGAGGACTTCCTACTGGGCTCGGTGGCATCGTACTCATCTGCAGTCACACCTGATGGTGGACTCCAGGGGTCTGTTCTGGAATTCACCTCAAGGTGACACTGGAAAATAGCTGCAACAACAATCCGTGAACTCAGACGCTCCTCTTAATGAGACAGAGGGAGTGAGACCCACAGGCTCCCAAAGCCAGTGGTGAAGGACCTACGACTGACTACTGGTCAGAGTCACCTGGAACGCTAACTCACTGTCTGACCTGCGCTCTACTTAGGACGTCTTACCATCAGCAAGATGGCCCAGTCCCTTTTTGAGGTCAATGTGATACACATCGCAGCAGCAGCACCGAAACTCTTAGTAAGGAGGGGAAAGCTTAACGTCCTAAGCCACACTGCCCAGGCCTGGCTTTCCTCATGGTGTCACACTGACCTTCAGATCAAAGAAGTCTCCAGAGCTTGCCTTCAGAAGAGTTCCTTCTCTGTGGTCCAGATGACTCCAACTCTTCCCTGCCTCCACTAGATTTGGCACCTAGAAACCAAAATATATACTTTTCTTGAGGAATACAACAGAAATGCCAAAGTGAAACACCATCCTCCACGCACATCCTGACCTGCGACCCCTAGTGTGACTTCAGTTCTCATTCTGATCCACCACAAACACCCACGGTTCCCAGCTCTTCCTTCTCAAGGTAAGCTTTACCTGTTGTTCACTCCATTACCATTAAACTAGAACAAAACCCCTGTGCTCCCCTCCTGCCACCATCCTCGTCTCACGAGGCCCTGGTGCCTGCTGTACCATGGGCCCTCTGGAGGCCCCAGGTGCTATCTAGGGGAAAGACAGCATGGGTGTCCTGTCTGTCTGCCCCTGTCCTGATTCCCTCGTCTCACTGCAGTCATTTTCCATATCCTGGTGCCAACATCACCCATGGAAGAGCCCAACCCGGTGGGTTTAAAACCAGCTCAGAGGAGCATTTTGTGTTCAGCAGGAACCTTTTTGCTTTTCTCCTTGTTTGGGTTAACTCTTTGTCTTCTTGGCCAAAAAAGCTCCTTTGTGTGTGTGTGTGTGTGTGTGTGTGTGTATGTATGTGTGAGCTGAGACTGCAGGACAGCCATGCACCTGAGCACGAGGATGGGCCAGGGCTGCCCCTGCCTCTCTGCAGGAGTCAAGGGTGTGTCTGCCACATTGCCTTTCCTTTTTCCTGTCCCTTTGTCCAAGCACCTCTCATGTAAACGTAAGCTCTTACTCTTTCCTGTTGCAGTATTACCTGCATGCTTCATTTGTTTGTCTTTTACCTGTCTGAGGACACAATCACTGACTGTGTAGTCTCCCCTTGTCCAGTTGGGTTAAAGATTCAAATGTCATTTACCCCTTGTCCTGGCTTTCATTGCCCCCAGAAAGGGATGTTATTCTTGGAAGTCCCTGGGGAAAGGGCTAAGGACTGAATCGGGAGCCTACTGGAGGCCCCACTGCTGTGAACCCTGGGGCCTTACTGGTCAGAACTTGCTGCTGTCCTGTCACAGATGGATGGAGGATGGATGAATGAATGGACGGATGGATGGCCATGGATGCATGGTGCCTTGCCACACCACATGTGCTTATAAATTGGAAGCATTTTGGTGAACATGACAGCCTGCGGCAGGAATGTATGTGTGAACAAAAAGTCTTTACACTTAGCATTTGGAAATATTCAAGAAAAAATGTGGAAGCAGCTAAACCAAGGAATGCCGAGCAACCTCTGGATTCTGAATCTCAAGGTGGGGGAAGGGTTGTGCTTGAAGGCCCAATGAGACATCTGTTGGGTCTTGTTCAATAAAGCACTAAGCAAGTTAAGAAAAAAAAAAAAAAAAACCCTGTGCTCATCTCTGCTGGTCCCATCCTTCCACACGTGAGAGTAGTACCTGCCGACTTGGCCCAAGAAGGGGGATTTTCTTCAGGTGTTCCAAGATGCTTAGAGGCCATTTTATTCTTCCTCACGGCTGTTCTGTTGGTTCATCGAAGCCTAATGAGAAATTGGATCCACCACCCGGAGGCCGCAAAACCTGGAAATTATGGGAAAACATTAATTTCAGATATCAAAGCATTTCTTGGCATAAGTATTTTCTTACATCTTTTGTTTCTTTTTTCTCACCGTTCTTCCTCCCTTACTGCTGCTCCTCTGAAAGACAGCTGTTCATGGAAAAAGGAAACAATCATTCTGGTATGAATTCAGTGCTGAATGTTGAGATACCAAGTACTCCCGGATGCAGGGGTGCACACCTGTCATCCCAGTGACTTGGAGGCTAAGGCAAGAGGATTTCAAGTTCAAGGCCAGGCTCAGCAACTTAGGAACCCTGTCTCAAAATATAAATAAAAAGGACTGGGGATGTGGCTTCAGTGGATAAGCACCCCTGGGTTCCAATTCCCTGTACCGCCCCCCCCCCACAAAAAAAGATACCAAATAAAATATTGCTTTATCACATTTACAGTCAGTGCCTGGTTGGTTTCCTGTTTCCAGCAATGGCAAGAGACCCTAAGGGCCCTTGCCCTACTGGGCTTAGCTGATTATACCTGCAAACAAGTTTAGAAGCATATCTCATTTATTCATTTGAAAGTCATTTCCATTTTTATATTCAAATAAATTAAAAAAAAAAAAAAAAAGGAAGAAGAATATACACCATAAAAGTCACCTGGAGCAAATGAGAAGCCCAAGAAGAGCTCACTGGTGTCATCTACCTCCACAGCAGCCAGACGCCTGTCATGTACCTTGAAACTCACTGTACTCACCAGTAAACACCAACGATCAGCCACAGGGGCCAAGCTGGTATGAGGAAATTATGTGTGCAAATCCACAGCAGTTCCCTTCACGGTTCCTCAGGGTGGCACCCACAGCTCGTTTCACTTGGAAATGTGGGACGTACACATTTCCAAGTCTCTTGCCATGGGTGGCCAATTTGTTTCCTCCCTGGAAAAACTCAATTTGACTCCCCTTGCACCTCTCAAAACAGAAAATTGATGCCTGTAATCCCAGCAGCTCAGGAAGCTGAGGCAGGAGGATCACAAGTTCAAAGTCCTAAGCAACTTAGTAAAACCCTGTCAGAAAAGAAAAGGAAAAGGAAAAGGAAAAGGAAAAGAAAAGAAAAGAAAAGAAAAGAAAACGAAAAGAGGACTAGGGATGTGGCTCAGTGGTTGAGTGCCCTGGGTACAATCCCTGTGATACAAAAAAAAAAACCAGACAACTGAGGTGGTTTCATGGGAGAATTTTCTAACTACTTCACTAGGGACAGGAGCAGTCTGGTTTTCTATTTCTTAAATCAGTTTGAAACACTCTCTTGCTGGGAGTGGTGGTACACACCTTATGATCCCAGCAACCCAGGAGGCTGAAGGAAGAGGATCCCAAGTTCAAGACCAGCCATGGCAACTTAGCAAGTCCCTACCTCAAAATAAAATAACAAGGGCTGCGGACATAGCTCAGTGGTAGAGCCACCCTGGGTGCAATCCCCAGTACCACAAACAAATATAGATAGCTTCCAACATTAAAAATTCCACTTCAAAGCTGGACCATGCCTCCAGTCTCAACTACTGAGGAGGCTGAAGCCAAAAGATCCCTTGGGCCAGTAGTTTGGGGCCAGGAAAATAAACAAGAAAAACTCTGCCCTACCCTTGTGCCACAGTACATTCCTCATTCCAGCAGGGTCCTGCCCCTTACCCTGAAGGGAGAGAAGCTGCACAGAAGCCAGAACGCTGAAGCAGACAGGCCTGCTGAGTTTCCCCACCCAGTCCACTTGTTCATGCTTCAATCAAGCCCACACAATGAAGTCTCCATGAGAACCCAGGACAGAGCTCAGAGCGCGTCCAAAACTGAAAACACGGAGGCTCCTGGAGGGTGGCACACCGCAGAGGGCACGGAAGCTTGGTATCCCTTTGCCATACCTTGCCCTATGCATCTCTTCCTGTGTGTCCCTTGTAGTATCCTTCACAATAAACCAGGAAGTATAAGCAAGTGTTTGCCTGAGCTTTATGAGCTACGCTAGCACGTGAAACCTGAGGGGGTTGTGGGAACTTGACTCACAGCCAGTCAGAAACAGAAGTAAAAACAACCTGGAATCTAAAGAGGGTGGAAGCCCACTCGGGCTGCGCACTCGATGTGTCAGAACTGAGCTGGATGAGGGAACACCCAGCTGCAGAACCGCTTGCTTGCCTGCCAGCGGGGGAAACCCCACACCTTCTGAGGCCACAGAAGCCTTCTGTGCTGATTGCTGTGGTTTCAGTCCTATTCAAACTAACAAACAAATGCCATTTAAATCAAAGGATCTGCATCCCATGCGGAAACCAGCCACCTGGGAAGCTGAGGCAGGAGGCTGTAACTCAGCACTTGCCTAGCATGTGGGAGACAGGGCAGGCAGAAAAAAGAAAAAGGATACATGGTTTGATTAGATTGGGGAAATGGGATGTAAAAAGCCAACGTTCAGCATTATGGCCCTGAAGTACGAAGTTGTTCAAACTTTCTAAAGGGCACTTTGATAAGTTGCATAATCTCTATGCCTTGATTTTCTCCTCTATAAAATGAGGATAGTAATATCTATCTCATAAGACTATTATTACAAGGACATCATATAATCTGGAACTTGGCAATCATGCACATTAGCTATCATTATAACCATATAAATGTCACCACAATGTTACCTGGGGTTCCTTCTCACTGATGCAATTTCAGATGACTCTTAATGTCTTTTCTATACTTCATGTTTTTCTGCATTTTTATTAATCTAAAATTCTTTTAAAGACTGCTTCTGTATTCCATAAATTCCTACCAGTGTTTCTTTTGACAATACTACTTTTCCCCGCTGTCCATTCTGTATGATCATTCATTCACCAGTGGGCACCTGTGTCCATCCCGGATCCCTGGACAGAACTCTGCCTTCTCAGCTCCCTTGCATGTAGAGTGGCACCCCAGCCTCAGCACCTTAATATTGCCACCTCCCCGGACCCACGTATTGTCCATTCCTGCACTGAGTGTGCAGGGCTCCACAGTCCAGCAGATGCAAAGCCTGGTTGAGCAGGAACTGAAGGAAGCCACACAAACTCTGCCCTCTAGCAATGTGGCCTCTTCTCAGACCAGTCAAGATGGCCCCAACCTCCTCCCTCACCAGTCCAGTCCTGCTACTTTCTTCACTCTGGCAGTTGAGCTCCAGCTGAGGGCCTTTGCTAGCCTATTTCCTCCAGCCTGGACTATGCTCTACCTTTCCCTGGGTTTCCACTCAAACTCCAGTCCATCTCTGAGATCCCCACCTCTTGGAGTAGCAGCCAGAGCAGCAGAGAGGACAGGGAGATTAGGGCTGCTCTTCCCAGGAGCTGCCAACTCTTTCTGTAAAGGGCCAGCCTTATTTAAATACTCTGGCTTTGTGATCATTGCCATGCTGCATGAAGGCAGTCACAGATAACATGAAGATGAGTGTGGCTGTGTCCAAAGAAACCTATTTATGAACAATGAAACTTTTCTTTGGTAGTCCTGGGAACTGAACTCAGGCCCTGCACATGCAGCACTCCAACACTGAACCATATCCCTAGCCTTCTTTTACCTTAAGATAGGGTCTTTCTAAATTGCCCAGGCTGGCCTTGAATTTGCCATCCTCTGGCCTCAGCCTCCCAAATAGCTGGGATCACAGGCATGCACCACCATTTTCATAAATCATGAATCTTGTTTTTCTCAAGCACTGAATGATGCAAACTTTATTCAGAGTTCAGTGGCCCTACAGAAGGGGGAACCTGGGTCAGGTCTGCAGCAAGTTGGCTGAGTTTTGCTGTGGGCAGTTCAGTAGCCTCCAGCCAGGGGAGCAAGGCCCTGAAGAGCTCGAACTGTCATTAGTTAATTAGTTAATGGGAGTGTATAGCCCAGCCTCAGCGCAGGGCAGGTGCTTAAGGAGGGTTGCAGTGACTTCTGAAAGGGACCACAAAATGCCATCTTTCTCTTTAAACTACAAACCTATAGAATTGGTGCTTTGATAAGGGTTTTTTGTTTTCTAGACACGTACTGTCTTTCTTGTACAGTTCATCCAACTTCCGTCCTTAAACATAAATGCAACACTAAATTCACATCATATCTACCCCCCTCAAGGTCCTGCTGTATCACACATAACGTTTAAAACACCATTTTTTAAAAGTCTCAAATATTAAATATCCACTTAGATTAAATTCATTTTATAAATTGAGATAAATGTGTTCAGGTATACATTTTATAAAGATGATAATTTTATGTTTAATTATTTAAATCACAAGTATAGGGGCTGGGGTCGTGGCTCAGGGGCAGAGCACTCCCCTAGCACGTGTGGAGCACTGGGTTCAATTCTCAGCACCGCATATAAATAAATGAATAAAATAAAGGTCTATCAACATCTAAAAAAAAATTTAAATAAATAAATCACAAGTAAAGGTATGTCATAAATTCTTACACTTTCTCTCTGAAAGAATTAGGTTTTTATAATTTACACCTTAAACCAACAAAGACACTTGAAATTATTGGGATAAAAATCAACTTTCTTCATTATCCCCGTCATTCCCTAGAGATAAGAATTATTTTCTTTGCTAATCATAATTAAAACCTCATGAATTCTTTTGACCAGATGAAATTCTTCAGAACCCTCCTTTGCTTGGAAATAGAAAAAGAAAAAAAATTAAAAAATGAAGAAAAAGAAAGAGACACTAGTACCCAAACAACAGCTTAAAAGCAAATCAAAGCTCAGGCCAGTCCAACTTTGACAGGTCAGCTTTCCTCCCGCAACGGCAGGTGAGACCTACTCCAATGACGTCAGTGTTGTGGAGACCATTTGTAACAGCCAGACATCCCCAAACAAAGGATTTGATCATAAGACAAAGTACTGCAATTTTATTTTTTACTGTTCTTTCTGAAGCACACATATGACAACTAAATAAGGATTATCTATTTAAGAGTCAACAAAAACATGTCCACATACTAGAGATAGTAATTTTTTAAAAATTTACACCTTCTCTCTCTTTAAATCCCAGAGTTTTCATACGCTCTTTGCAGATCATTCCCTACCACACTAAATTTATAATGTAGCTACAGAGCCAGGAGAATTTTACTGGAGAAAAGAAGTTTAAGAGAATTAGGTGAGATTATAGAAGGAAAGATGGGCAGTAAATAAAATGACAATACTACAGTACCTAGACCACAATACTGGAAGGAAAATAATGACAAAGATGAATTAAAAGGTTTATTTTGCAGAACCGAAAATCATTTTTTTCTCATTACAGACATACATATGAAAAAACAAGCAGGATTCATTTGACCTGGGTACTAAAATTCTTTATAAAGCACCAAACTGAACTCAACCCCAAAGGACAAAACCCCAGATTACACATTATCATTCCAACAACTGAAGTCTGACCATGAGAAAGTTGACCTCATCACACACAATGAAAAACCAAGGCTCAATTTGTCCCAGTGTCCTTTGAAAAAATTTATCTCCCTGGAAGGATGACAACAGAAGAGGGAGTGACCAGTATTTTCTTAGGTCCAATTACTCAAGTTCCCCGCCCTCCCAGTAACGTCTGATATAGTTTTTTTCAATTTTACCCACTCTCTTCTACATTGTAAAACTAGACAGAGTTGGTTGAAAGGGAATGTCAGGTCCATGCATTCTCCTAAGACGCCTCTGCTGAGACATGCTTTTTGTTCTCAAGTTCTCCAACCCCTGTGAGATACTGCTATTTCATATCTGTCTTCTTAGCCCCACAAAATGGCTCCCTTTGTGCCACTTGGCCAGGACCCCAAGGCTGGCCACACATGACTGAACGTCGTCATCAGATGCCCAGAAAAAGTGGAATATAAGCTTCCTCCAAGACTCGAGGAAGATCCCTGAGATGCCTATAACCCACCTCACAGAACAGAATGCAATTAACTGAGACAATGTGGACACCTTCCCTAGAACCCAAACCCTTACACCAAGTTAAGGAAGCGCTTAATAAAAGGTCCCAGTTCAAACACCAAGCCCTGTGCCCCCTCTCCAAAATGCAGTAGGATGATTGGCAAGAAAGGCCCCAGCTTTCCAGGTGGAGATACTACAGAAGAGACAATGGATGTCTCCGGCCCCGCCCAAGAACAGGAAACCTCCTCCTGCAAAGGAACTGGGGCCAGGGATGAACTCATTTGGCAAACGTCAAAAAGGGATGTGAAGAAGGTAGGATGCAAAGACCGAGGTCCGAGGGTTTGGGCACAGAAAAACCCATTCGGGTTGGCTCCACTCCCTCGAGCTCCGAGGTGGGCGCGGGGAGGGGGGAGGAGACGGGGTCTCTTTGTTAGGAAAGGGTAGGCACTTCCAAGAGGGGTTGGGTGGTTGAGTCCTGAACCGATTGAAGGGTCGCGATGACCAGCCCCGCCCGACCACAAACGCACCTGCCAAGCGGGCCGGAGTCCGGCACGGGGCACCGCGAGTGCAGGAGCCTGCCGGATCCCGCAGACACGGTCGCAGGATCAGAATCGCGGAGCCTCAGCCCAGGGTCAGCACATGCCCCAGGCCAGTGGCAGGAGCGCGTGGCCTGGGGGTGGGACAATAGGGCCTCACCGAAGGCGTCCCGGAGGCCGGAGATCTCCGGGCACCAAGGGGGCCAAGACCACCACCCTGGGGCTGGGCCAGACCTGCCGCAGAGCGCAGAAAGCGAACCCGCCCGCACGTTGCGAATGACGAAAACCCGCCGTTTGCCGAGGCAGCGGTCGGCTCGGCCCCCCGGCCCACGCTCCGTGGGAGGAATGAATGGAGAGCGGCGGGATCGGGGCGGGGCCGCCTGGCCCAGCCGCACAAAGCGGCGCCCGCGGCACAGCCCCGCTGCCCGTCCCGGGGCGAGCGGGGCGCACCGGGAACACTACGACCAACGACCCGCGCCGGGCTAGTCCGGCCCGCCGGCAGCCGCCCTGCGGTCCCTTAACCGCGTGCGGTTCGGGCACCGCCACGCCGTCTCACCGGGAGCTATTCCTGCTGTTGGGGTCGACGCCCTTGAAGGTGGTGGTGGTGGTCATGGTGCCGAGGAGCGAGGTAGGCTGGCTCGGAAGCAGAAAGCCGAAAGTGTCGGACGCGAGTGGCGCAGAGGTGCTCCAGACCCACAACCGGTCACCGCTGCAGGAGCCTCCGCCACCGCCTGGCTGGCCGGCCCCGGCTTTTATAGAGCCCACAAGCCCCGCCCCCTAGCCGCCGGCATTGGCCGATTCAAATGGCTCTCGTTGTTCCTATTGGCTTCCTGGAGTGCCAAGCATCGTGAAGCGTCACGACGGGTTGCAGCGGCCAGATTCTGTCTAAGCCCGCCCGCTTCCTGGACAGGGCAGGTCTAGAGCCATTCTCCCCTCCCCCACCCCAAAATCTCGGAGCTGATTGGGCAGGAGCCGAACCTGCTCCGTGCTGGGTACAAGTCATGCTCACTGTCACTTAAAAAAGTTACCTGATAGAAGGAAAAACTCGCTGTGGGAGAATTAGAACCAGCAAACCAAGGGCAGATTTGTCACCGTTACCATCTACTCATTTACATTTGTGGTGGGATAGTAAAGGACATTCTCTTTAAGGTATGAAAATTACTGCTACGAGTTGACATTTACTTTTATCGAATACCTACTGTGTGTCCCATTTGGAAACCTAACAATTCCAAAGCAGTAGCACTATGAGTCAGCAACAAAAAACACGCCAAGATGATCCTTTTTTAAACGACTGGAAATTCTTTACATTTTAATGTTATTATTTAGCTATAATGAGTGGCGCATGAGTTGGACCAAAAATACAGTCGTTCCGATTTGGGGGCCTGTTCTAAAACTAGTTAATACCCGGCTACTGGGAATGGCCTCATTCCCATCCACCAAGACTATGGGATCAGCCCAGGCCTCTGCAGCTGTTTATAACCCTTAAGTCATGACTCTTCCACCTGTCTGGGTAAATCTATCCCTGCAACAAATGCAGGCACACTTGGAGAACCCAGGAATGACTGTTTACAAGATCATAATAGAAAAGTCTTGAGTAAAGGAGTCCAGGCATTTGATGGAGAGCCCCTTCTCATGTCATGCATATTTCCTCAAGGCAGATGACTTTTCCTAGCCTATTTCCACACAAATTGAATTACATTTCTCTTTGTGTAGCCCTCTTCCAGACAGTTGAGAGTCTCTTTCTCAGCAAACTTGGTTAACAAACCCCACCCCTCAGCAGGTTTTCATGAAGAACCAGAGGGAAGTTCCTCTTCTCCAGAAAGCATGATCATGCATTTATGGGCTCACCACAACACTATGAAGCACACCACTTGTTTGGGTTAGAATCTTCCCATTCTTAAAGGTTGAGCCTAAATTTCCAAAACCTTAAAAACAAACAAACAAACAAACAAACAAAAAACCCATCAGACCAATCTGGTCAGTAAGCATGGCCTCCTCAGAAATCACCTTAATTATCCACCAGGTCAAATACTGTATGGTAGTTGACAGCGGGCTGTCATGGAGAAATCAGTTTGAATCTTTTACCCTTTCCGAACACTAGTTTCATTTATAAAATAGTACCTAGGGGTTTTTTTTACATTTGTGTTTTCTTTTTTGTTGTTTTTTCTTTTGTTGGTGGCACTGGAGGTTGAACGCTGGAGCACTCTATCAACAGTCCTTTTTATTTTTTATTTAGAAACAAGGCCTCACTAAATTGCCCAGGCTGACCCTAAGCCTGTAGTCTTCCTGCTTCACCCTCCAGAGTAGCTAGGAATACTGGTCTCCAAAGTGTTTAATTTTGTGGTTTTTGTGGTGCTGGGGATCAAACCCAGGACCTCATGAATGCTGGGCAAGCACTCCATCACTGAGCCACATTGTCATCACCTCCACAGTGTTTGCTTTTTTTTTGTTTTTGGTTTTTTTTTTTTTTTTTTTTTTTTTTTTTGAGTACTGGGGATTGAACTTGAGCACTCGACCACTGAGTCATATCCCCAGCCCTATTTAGTATTTTATTTAGAGACAGGGTCTCACTAAATTGCTCAGCACCTCGTTTTGCTAAGGCTGACTTTGAACTAGTGATCCTCCTGTCTCAGCCTCTGGACCTCTCCATAGTGTTTTAAATGAGGTACCCTCAGAGAAACAGGATTACCTTTCTTCCCCATTTCAGGCCCAGTTATCTGTCCTTGAGCCCACAGTCACCACAGAAATGGATGGCAGAAGATCTAAGAAATGACTGTCTCGGGGCTGGGGTTGTGACTCAGTGTAGAGCACTTGCCTAGCATGTGCAAGGCCCTGAGTTCGATCCTCCGCACCACATATAAATAAGTTAATGAAATAAAGATTTATCAACATCTAAAAATATTTAAAAAGAAAAGAATGACTGTCTCCCAAATGAACAAGAAAATTGCAACCCACCCTACATGGAACACCTAGAATGTAGACTTTGAATCACCTCTCTAAAAATTTGCTGTTCCCCCGTCATGGGCAAAATCCCAGCCTCTGGAACAGAAGTCCCTCCATATATTACTCCTTTGCTCAGAAAACAATAAAACTATTTTACCTTTTCTTAAAAAAAAATACATATATAAAGTGCTTGTCCCAACATATAAGTCATTAAAACAATAGCCATTTTTATTAGACATATTTGAAAAATAATCATTATTTTTTTGTACTGGTGATTGAACCCACAGGCACTCTACCACTGAGTTACATCCTCAGCCCTTTTTATTTTTCAAGACATGGTCTCACTACACTGGGGAGTCTGGTCTCTAATTTGTGATCATCCTGAGTCAGCCTCCTGAGTCATTAGGATTACAGGTGTGGTGGTGCAGCCCTTTTTTATGTTAATTGAGCAGTATGAACAAGATTCTTAGGGTTCCTTCTGGCCTAAATTTAGAATTTGTATTTTATTTGTCTTATTTTATAAAAAATATTGGCACAGGGCTGGGGATATAGCTCAGTTGGTAGAGTGCTTGCCTTGCAAGCACAAGGCCATGGGCTCAATCCCCAGCACCACAAAAAAAAAAAAAAAAAAACAATTGGTACAAACAATATAATTTGGTCAATTTTGTTCCCCAGTATTGATTTGTCTTTGTTTCTTATAGTCTCGTAGAAGACAGTTTAGCACAATACAGCAATACTAGAAGTTAAAGACCTAGGTTCTGGTTTTACCCTTTTCCAATATAATATACTGTGGGGCACCAGTGCCCTAAAGTCTTGTTATTTAATCTGCAAAATGAAGAGTTACTCTCAATTGTATGGATAGGAATGGGATAAATGTAAGAATGTTGCATTTCCTAGAGTAAAACTTTCCATTAGAGGTGCCCCACACTGGCTGCACGTGAGAATTACCCATAAGCTTCTAAGGAATACAAATGAATGCCAAGTCCCACCTGAGATCTGCTAAATTCAATCACTAGGACCAGAGACCAATCACAGATATCTTTTGAGAAATCAAACTGGGGCCAGTGGCACTTGCCTGTGATCCCAGTGGCTCTGGAGGCTGAGACAGGGATAGTAAATTCAAAGCAGCCTCAGCAATTTAAAGAGGTCCTGAGCAACTTAGCAAGACCCTGTCTCAAAATTTCTAAAAAGTGGAGCTGGGGAGATAGCTCAGTCGGTAGAGTGCTTGCCTTGCAACCACAAGGCCCTGGGTTCGATCCCCAGCACCGCAAAAAAAAAAAAAAAAAAAAAAAAATTTCTAAAAAGTGAGCTGGGGATATGGCCCAGTGGTTAAGCACCACTGGGTTTAAACCCTGGTAACCAAAAAAAAAAAAAAAAAGCAACAGGCCAGAGCCTAGTGCCACATGCCTGTAAATCCAGAGTCTCAAAGGCTGAGGCAGAAAGATCCCAAGTTGGAGGCCAATAAGACCCTAAATAATTTAGCGAGACCCTGTCTCAAAATAAAAAATACAAAAATTTTTAAAAGGGGCTGGGGAAGTAGCTCAGTGGTTAAGCACCCCCAGTTCAATCACTGGTACAAAAAAAAAAGGAAAAGAGAAAGGGGGGAAAAGAGGAGAGAGGAGAGGAGAGAAAAGGAAAGGAAAAATAAAGAAACAGGTAATTCTCAATTATATCTTGGGCTGAGAACCTTTACTGAAAAGGCAAGAAATCAGTCACAGGAAAACCCTTTCAATCTAATATGATTTATGAATTAGAGCAAATTTATGTAAAACAGGCATTGGATTAAGAATGTGGACTGTAGCCAGGTTGTAGTGACACAACCCTGCAATCTCAGTGATTCTGGAGGCTGAGGGAAGAGGATCACAAGTTTTAGGCCAGTATTCACAAATTTAAGGCCAGCCTATGCAACTTAGCAAGTGATTAAGCACCACTGAGGTCATGACCCATACTGAAAAAAAAAAGGGTACTCAGAAAAATGCAGAGAAATTCTTTCCTAGCTATTCCAAATTCTATAAATTGTGACCAAATTAGCTATAAAATATGCCTTTAAAATATGAATTATAGCTGAGCACAGTGGTGCATGCCTGTAATCCCAGCAGTTTGGGAGACTGAGGTAGAATTACAAGTTCAAAGCCAGCCTCAGCTCAGTGGTAGAGCACTTGTCTAGCATGTGCAAGGCTCTGGGTTCAATACAAAATCACAAAAAAAAAAAAAAAAAATTAAAAAGACCAGTCTTATTATAGCACATGTGTATCTCTTACAGATACAGAACCTTCAAATCATCACCTAGGCAATCAGAACACTTAAAGCATTTTTTGCTTTTTAAGGTATCAGAGAACCATTACAATCCTGACAAATGTTCTTCCTTATCTTAAAGTCTAAGGCATAACTGAGTATTATTAGAAAATGTAACTGAGAAAAATATTTTATACAGTGTTTAAAATGAATAGAAAACTCTTGGCCTGGTGTCTGGTTTCTCGTTTGCATGGAGTATAGACCATCAGTTGACTGTGGTGTATAGCTGAAGAACCTTTCTGCCTTAGAGGATTGCTTCATACTGAAAATATTCACAAGGCACCCTGCAAGGCATTTAAAACATACATTACCTCATTTAAGCTCCACAATAAGGTGCTTAACTCAGGGTGGTGAGGATGACTCTCAGGTTGCTTGTCAATTCCTTATGGCTCTGAAGATACATGTCTGGGGGTGAGGTCCAGGTAGTGGCATTTTTAAAAAAGATTGCCAGGGGATTCTGATGCAAAACCACCAACCAGAATCAGTCATATTTAAAAGCAGTATCATCCTAACTCAAAAATAACCCCCAGCTGCACAGCTGGTCCTTTCAAATGCACCAGAGCCTCATAGGGACCTTGGAAAAAAAACTTTCCAACAGGCCTTTTCAAATTCTGTGTTCTACTGAGCTCATGGTGCCTCAGTCTCCCTCACAACTGCATGCTTTGGCCTGAGCCTTCAACTTCTCCAACAGGATTTGCTCCTTCATATCTTCTGCTCAATCTCATTTCTTTTAGATAAAATGCAATCTGATCAACAAATTCCCATGCAAACATGAGCAAGAAAAAACACTAAGCCCAACAACTTGATAATGTCTGAAAAGCTGCTACTGCCTTGTTTTGGCTTCATTCGGCTTGTATGCAACTGTTACCCTTCCTATGGAAAAACTGCTTAGATACAACTGGTCGTTCCTAGGACACAACACATAGGATTTTTTTTTTTTTTTTTTTTTTTGTACTGAAACTGAACCCAGGAGTGCTCAACCACTGAGCCACATTCCACCCCTTTTTAATTTTTATATTGAGGCAGGACCTCACCAAATTGCTTAGGTCTGACTAAATCGCTGATGATGGGCTGGAATTGTAGCTCAGTGGCAGAGCGCTTGCCTAGCATGTGTGAGGCACTGGGTTCAATTCTCAGCACCACATATAAATAAATAAACAAAATAAAGGTCCTTCAACAACTAAAAAAAAAATCATTTTATAAATAAATAAATAAATTGCTGAAGGCTGGCCACCAACTTGTGATCCTTCTGCTGCAGCATCCATCACTGAGGTAACAGGTGTGTGCCACCAGGCCTGGCCAACATGAGGGCAGCAGGAAGAGTCTAGCTAAGTAGTAGGAAGTTAGCCAAAATGGCAGTGTAACTGCCATCATCTCAACCTTTTCTCCTAGTGAAATAAAAAGGCAAGATTACTGATTTTCTACAATTTAGATATTCAAGGTTACTATTTTTAGTGTCAAAAAGTATTTGTCTTCTCAGTAGCTACTTATATGAAATAAGGAGAGAATAACCATTACTCCCAGACTGATGAAACTGGCCCTAAAACTTGGAGACCAAAGTCAAGGATGTAAATGGCCAAGGAAAAAACCTGCCAACATTTTGGCCCTTGCCCTCTAAGGTCTGCTAGGACCCAGGGAACAACAGGATCTCTCTAAGGTCCTACAAATCTGGTGAGTCACCTCATCAGAGAGGGAAACATCACTAATGCTTCAAAAAGAAACCATGTGGGCCTGGGGCTGTGGCTCAGTAGTACAGCACTTGCCTAGCATGTTGTGAGGGTTCAATTCTCAGCACCACATATAAATAAATAAAAGTCCATCAACATCTAAAACAAATTATATATATATATATTCCTTTTATATATATATAAAAGGATACCATGTATGGTCAGCATCCTGGCAGATGGGTAAGACTGGTAGAGGAAGGAGAAAAGGAGGGAAAGAACCAAAGCCTCCTCACAGGTTCCCAAAAATGATCTCTGAGGAATCTCAACTGACCCGAAGAGTAGATAAGAACAAGGCCAAATTTGATCAAGTTTAGTCTTAAACTCTGGCAGTAGAGTATAACAAAAGCACACTCATACAGGGACATTTCAAAGAAAGGACAACAGTTGGGGTTTTTTAAAATACACTTTAAGATATACATTCTGTCAGCCCTACCAAAAGCAAAAGCTAGAGGGCAATAAAGGGTTCTTGAATGAGAATGCCTATAACAACTATCTCAAAGGACTCTAGATTCACAAGGTTGTCCTGAATTTCAGTGGCTGAAACACTGCTTTTGTGCTAATTGTTTACAAAAAGGATTGCTTTGTCATCTTGTTTATTGCTGTCCTAGCATGATTCCCTGCCCTATGTATGCCTGGTCCAGTCACCTGCCCACGGCTACAGACAGCCCTGATGTTAGATACCTTTGCACTATGCACACCTCCCCTGATAGAGAACAAGGCCTTTGGTCACTTCCCAACTTTGCCCTCTCTCAGTAGGAAGCAGCTTGGAGATACTGTTGCCCACTTTTCCAAGGAAATGTAATGTAGAAATTGATGGGGGGAAATTTAACAGTGGCCCACTTCCTACTTTTGAATACAACTCTTGCTGTTCTAAAACAGATGTATTTTTCTCTCCTCCCCAATCTTCCCCTCCCTAATTGCAAGGAAAACAGGATTCCTTTGGATCATCTCTTCAAAAACTGTTTCCCCTAATGGGGAGAATCGAGACTCTGGGACAGGAAATCATTTTGTTTAGTTCTCCTTTGTGGGAAAATCAAATAAAACGTTTTTCCTTCTTCTAAATAAGAAAGAACATTTAATAAATATGAAATAAGGTAAAAAAGTAATAGTCCAAGTATCATTATCATCAAAAAATGGCTTTTCCATGCATTTCCCTTTACCTTATAAAATTTTTTTTACTTAATTCTCCCAAAAGTTTTTCTATGAAAGAATTTAGATTATCTTCCTTGGGCTGGAGATATAGCTCAATTATAGATCACACGCATTACATGTGCAAGGGCCTGAGTTCTATCCCCAGCACTGCAAAAACATAATAATCATTTCTCAAAAGCTCAGACACAATTCGGTAAATTCCAATCTTGTATTATTCCCGTGTGTTCTGTGGCATATACCTGTAATCCCACCTACTTGGAAGGCAGACAAGATCACCATGCTGTAGAGGCCGGTCTGGACAATTTAGTGTCTCAATGTAAAACTTAATAAGGGCAGCAGCTGAGGGTCAGTGGTAGATGCTTGCCTCCCATGTACAAGACCCTGGGTTCCATACCCAGCACCATAAAATATAAAGACCCATGCAAGGCACTGGGGTTGTAGCTTAGTGGTAGAGCCTTGCACGTGTGAGGCACTGGGTTCAATCCTCAGCACCACATAAAAATAAAATAAAAAGGCACTGACTGAGTCCATCTACAACTAAAAAAGATCCATGAAAAGGGAAGAAAAAACTTTCCTTTTTTTTTGCAGTACGGGGGATTGAACCCAGGATCAGTGTACCACTCTCCAGCCCTTTTTTTAAAAAAAATTTTAGTTGCAGATGGACATAATACCTTTTAGTTATTTTTATGTGGTGCTGAGGATTGAACCTAGTGACTCATTCATGTGAGGCAAGCACCCTATCACTGAAGCCACAACCCTAGTCCCTTTTATTTTTTGAGACAGAATCTCACTAAATTGCCAAAGGTGGCTTGAAATTGAGATTCTTCTACTTCATTATCCTAAGTCATAGCAATTACAGTGGTGTGCCACTATGCCCAGTCATCTAATTTTAAGGACACCACAAATTCCAATATTTAATAGTACTCTAGAGTACCAAGTATAGAAAACTATCCTTACCTGATCTCCTCTAACAAAGAACTTTTTTTTTTTTTTTCAACAGAGTACGGAACCCAGGCAAGTCTCTACCAAGTTACTACAACTCCAATATTTTGGGGGACAGGGTCTTACTGAGTTGCCCAGGTTAGTCTGGATCCTCCTGTCCCACCTACTAGTAGCTGAGATTATGTGTTCAATCATACTAGGCTTCTCAATTCTCAAACTGAGAATTCTTGTGTAAAAAAGTTTCCAACTTTACAGTACAAATTTTGAAAAAACAGGCCGATACCACTATACATGTAAGAAACTAACGTTCACCAGGCAAGGTGGCACAGGCCTGTAATCCCAGCTACTTGGGAGGCTGAGGCAGGAGTTCAAAGCCAGCCTAAGCAAAAGCAAGGCCTTAAGCGAACTCAGTGAGACCCTGTCTCTAAGTAAAAATACAAAAAATAAGGCTGGGGGTGTAGCTTAGTGGTTGAGTACCACCTTCATCCCCTGAAAGAAACACTAAAATTCACTTTGATTCCAGACTCATACATATACAAAGCTAAAAACCCTACTGAATTCCTCCTGTCTCTGGGGAAGGTCATTTACCACATAAATGGGAATGTAAATACCATACTGAAAAAACAGGTAGAGTGAATTACAAGACATGACAGCACTTGGGAATTGACTGAAAAAGGTCTTATGTATAATCATTGAGGAAATGAAGAGAGGAGCATCAGGAAACACAATCTCAAGTTCTGGTTTTGCTTTTTTTTTTTTCTTTTCTTTTTTTAAAGCAACACCAAGGATTGGCCCCAGGGTCTACATAAATTGCTTAGGTCTTGACAAATTGCTGACACTGGTTTTGAACTTGTGATCCTCCTACCTCAGTCTCCTGTCAATGGGATTATAGGTGTGCACCACTAGATCTGGCTCAAATATTTCTAAGACAGGGTCTTGCTAAATTGGCCATGCTGCCTTCCAATTTGCAATCCTCCTGTTTCAGCCTCAGGAGTAACTGGAATACAATGGTGCACTACCATACCCAGCCCATGTCCCAGTTTTAATGACTAATCACGTGACAAAAAACCCTTCTGGGAATGTGGTGGAGTGTTCCTGTAATCCCAGTGACTCTGAAGGCCAAGGCAGGAGGACTGCCAATCTCCAGGCCAACCTCCTTAGTGAGATCTCCTCTCAAAGTTTAAAAAAACAAAACAAAAAAGACCTAAGGATGTAACTCAGTGGTGAGTGCTCTTGGATTCAATTCCTAGTATTGGGGATTGAACTGGGGAGGGGAGGGGTTTCACAAGTTCAGGACCAGCAGTTTAGTGAGGCTGAAGCAATGTACCAAGACCTTGTCTCAACATAAAACATAAAAAGGGCTGGGGATGGGGGTCAGTGGTTAAAGCATCCCTGGGTTCAATTCCCAGTAGCCCCCCCCCCCAAAAAAAAAAGCTAAAATTGGATAAACTATGTTTATAAAGCTATAATCTCTCTCCATACATTCTTAAAAATGAAGTGTCCTGCAGTATTTAAGCTCTAAGATAGAGGAATTTTCTGTCCCTCAGCACCTCTAAATGAGGAACAAAAACTTTGTTACATTAGGGACATTTTACTCAAACTGTGAGGTGACTTACCAGCTGAGAAAGCAAAATTAGAATCTTTTCCTATTCTTCTTTGGGTAATGGTTACAGAAGAGAATATTCTTAGTGAATGTCACAACATTATGACCCAAATACTTTGCTACTAGAGTTGCATTGTTGGAACTGGACTTAACAAAGCTTTTTCTTTTTTTTTGATGGCAGGAATTGAACCCAGAAGGACTGAACACTGAGTCACATCTCCAGCCCTTTTTGAGACAGGGTCTCACTAAGTTGCTAAGGGCCTTTGCTGAGGCTGACTGTGAACTTGAGATCCGATCCTCCTGCCTCAGCCTCCTGAGCTGCTGGGATAACAGGTGTACCAAGCCTGGCACCAGAGCTTTTTTTGAAGAGGCTGAAAATTCCAATGCTAATCATTTATACAACTTTGCTATTCCTTGTTTTGTAGCAAGTCTTTCAGAAATGCTTAGCACCTTCATTTCTTTTCTAAAATGTTACTTCCAACAGGCCCATTCATATCATGTTTTCATTCTAGGCTTCAGCTTTCTATTTAATACTCCTCAATAAAGAAAACAGCTCATTTTAAACAAGAAGTTTATTTAAACAACAAGACGCTTGACTTGAAGGGAAAACTATCTAGGAATCTTTTTTTTTAAGAGTAATTTACCCCTACTTAAAGACAGATTGCCCTACATGTAACAGCTACGTACAAAAAAGTTATAAAATTGTCCTTGGTTTTACAATGATAAATGAAAAACATTAAAATTCTCCAATCGAACAAGGTATGCAAGGATTTTTATGTTGTTCAGGTTTTTTTTTTTTTTTTGTTTTTTGTTTTTTGTTAAAACAGTGAGAGCAAAATAACTTACTGGAATATAAAGATAAGAGCTGAATGAGCATGCCACTAATGGAGAAAGGGGATAATTTCACAGAACCAGTATTTTTCCCCATCCCATCTCCATTTGATGTCAATCAAAACATATCATTGGCCATTTAGTTAAAAAAAAAAAAAAATGCAATATGCTTGTGCACATACACCAGTTACTTTATGTACAATAAAGGAATGGGGAAGGGGAAAATGAAAGAATAGAGAAAACTATACTGTAGTAGTCAGGATGTGGTGGAACCAAATTGCAGTTTTCTAATTAAGAATGTATTCTTGGTCTGTAGGAACAGAGTTCTGAAGTAAAGTAGCAGGTTCCCTTTTTAGTAGACACCTCCTGTCTGCTGCTGGAACACATCAATTGTATCTTCATCCTCCATTTCCAACTAGTATAAAAAAAAATAAAAAAAAATTTAAGACCACTGATTATCTTAGATATCATAGCTTAATTAGGCATCAAATTCTAATTAAGTCATTTTTCACTTGGCCTCTTTTTTAAATGAATGCTACAGAAATCTTATTTTTTAAGTTAAAAAGCTAAACATGTCCATGAATATCCACTGGACCTCACTGCAATATTTAGATCAGAAAAAGATGGGAATAACTTCAAAGTAAACAGAAACTCAAAGAAATAAATATAATATCCCAAAGGTACAGTATTACTCTAAACACCAAAAGTAAAAACTAAGCAGATTAATAGCTTATGGTATGATTAGATGTTTTTTATAATTTTATGAAATGTCGACAGGTTGTGTGTGGGTGTGTGTATGTGTGCACAGTATCCACACACACAATCCTTATGCAAAATAGAGGATCAAGGGCATCAAGGATGGAGATAATAGGCAATAAGAGTTTTGAACTGCTTCATCATGGATATTTATTTACATAAAAAATATTTAAAATTCTAAATGCTATTTAAAAAAATCTAGTTGATAAGATTTACTATCCACACACTATATGTAAAACAACAATGGTAATAGTAAGGTCTTAGCACACATGGAAACATTGTAAAGTCAATCAGCTTCATAATTGTTTACTATGCTACAAATTAACTTTTAAACCATTCCTTCTAAAACCCAATCACCCTGTCTCTCAGAACAGGGGACTAAAATCAGGGGTGCTCTATCACTGAACTACATTCCCAGCTCTTTTTAAATTTTTATTTTGGGGAGGGTCTCACAAAATTGTTCAATTTGGCCTGGAACTTGCAATCCTCCTGCCTCAGCCTTAAGAGTTTCTGGGATTATAGAAGCCCAGCTAAAAAGTGGTATTTCTGAAGATAAAAGTTTCCTTGGATACCTAAGGAAAAGAAAGGAAACTCTAAGGAAGTACAAATATACTTAAAGTAGGGATAATATTAAATATTAAAATATTCTTAACTCTAGCTGGGTGTGGTGGCAACTTGCCTATAATCCCAAGGATTATACTGGGTAGGCAGAGGCAGGAGGTAAAAGGAAAACAAAGTCAAGGACTGCCTTAACAATTTAGGCAGACCTGCCTCAAAAAAAAAAAAAAAAAAAAAAAAAAAAGGCTGTAGATGTATTGCTCAGTGATAAAGTACCCCAGGTTCAATTCCCAGAACCTACTAAAATAAATTCATGACTCTCATTCTCCAGTTCTGTAAAATGAACTATCACTAAGCCATTAAGCAGAATGAGGGGCACATACTTACTGCTTTTTTTTTTTTTTAAACATAGACTGCATTTTGATTCAATGTACACAAATGGGGTACAACTTTTCATTTCTATTGTTGTACACAATGTAGATTCACACCATTCATGTAACCATACATGTATGTAGGGTAATGATGTCTGTCTCAGTCTATTATCTTTCCTTCCCCCACCTCCTCCTGCCCCATTTTCCACTACACCATCCAAAGTTCCTCCATTCTTCCCTTGCCCCTGTCACACCCCTAACTGTGTGCTCTTAAAAAGAATTTACATAAAAAGAGCTGTTAAACTCGTGACTTACCACAATTATGTAATTTGACAAATACTGAGAATTCTAAAATGAACCAAAATAATTCCAAGTTGTATTTAAATATTTTATAATCCATCAAGGTCAGTTTTTTTCCTCCACCACCAACCCTGTACTGGGGATTGAACTTAGTGGCTTTATCACTAAGCCACATCCCCAGATCTTTATATTTTTTGAGACAGGATCTTGCAAAATTGCAAAGGCTAACCCTAAACTTGCAATCCTGCCTCAGCCTCCCAAATTGCTGGGATTACAGATGTGCACCACCAAGTCCACCTCAAGACCAAATGCTCTTCATTAAGTTTTACCATTTGCATACTGAAATGTAAGGTTTTATTTACTTATTTATTTTGCGGTGCTGGGGATTGAACTCAGGGCCTTGTGATTGCAAGGCAAGCACTCTACCAGCTGAGCTATCTCCCCAGCCCGAAATGTAAGTTTTTTACTGAAACTTTAAATGCCTTCAAGAGATCATTTCCCCCTCATTTATAGAGAATATAGCACCTCCTAGTGGCTATAATATGTAATTGTTCCATGGAGACTCACCAATGGAAATTTCTTCAAAATATTATTTGCTGGAAAACTCAGACATGTCAATTTTTTGAAGATTATCAACAAAACCATATCTGGATGTGCTACTTCACTCATGTCACATTTATCTGTTTCTAGCTTTTATTGGGCAACGAAATTGAAATTCAAAAGTATAAATGATGCAATTTAAATTTCTGCTATGAAGTAAATTATTTGTTTCTAGGACTAAAGCCTTAAATTGAGATGGTAAAGAGGAAGTGTTTCTGGCTGGGGTTGTGGCTCAGTGGAAAGAACACTTGCCTAGCATATGTGAGGCACTGGGTTTGATCCACTGCACCATATAATAAATAAACTAAACGTTCATCAACAACTAAAAAAAAAATTCTTAAGAAAGAGTTTCTGAGGGCTGGGGAGATAGCTCAGCTAGTAGAGTGCTTGCCTCGCAAACACAAGGCCCTGAGTTCGATCCCCAGTACCGCAAAAAAAAAAAAAAAAAAGTTTCTGCTGTAGGAGATAGAACAGCCAATCCCATACAAGTCACAGAACAAACTGATATGAAAAAAAGATTAAGGGATCAGAGACCATCACCTTTCATAGAAAAGTGTTTGTGGAAAAATCTCTTACTATCAAGAATTCTTCCTGTCAAACTGAGGTATCAACAGACTTGGCAGTGGGGCCAGGGATACAGCTCAGTTAGTAGAATGTTTGCCTAGCATGTGGGTTCAATCCCCAGCACCACCAAAAAGAGAGAGAAAGAGAGAAAGGGGGGGGGGGGGAACTTGGCACTTAGAGCCATTAGTTCCAGAGAATAGATAAAAGCAAAAAATCACTTCAGCAAAAGGAGCTAAATGGGCAGAATCCATAGCTAACCAATTACCTGTGGAGAACCCTGGGCATGATCAAGGGCTGCAGCAAAAAAAAACCAAAATGAAACATATTTTTGAAGAAAGAGACAACAGTTTTAATCCTTTTCTCCAAATACTGCTGATAATAGGGGAAAAATGGGATTTATTAAGTAATTAAATAACCCTTTACTGAGTAGTAACTGGGTAATTAAAAACCACTGGCATTTCCTCAATCTAGTCCAATTTTTTTCCTTTCTGTTCTCCTTTAGACATATTTCACATACCTTTAAACTGTGCAAGAATACATTCCAAAGTCAAAAAGTTCAACAAATATACAAAGCTGTTTATAAAAAAAAAAAAAAAAAACAACACAATGTTTCCAAATAGCAGAAGTTTTTTTTACCTGTGCAGGTGTGTCTGTTTCATTAATTGGCTGCCCATCAAATCGGAATCTGATCTGCCTCATCGACAAACCCTGAACAAGAGTTTAAAAGAAGCAGCATGTAAAGAAAAAACTCCATTCAGATAAAACTACACACATATTTAATCATGAATACTAAAAGACGCATCTAAATAAATAACCATCAATAAGTTAGCATGTGTGAGGCACTGTGTTCAATACTCAGAACCACATAAAAATAAAATGCAGCATGTTTGATTTTTTTGAAAAGAATAAATTGAGCTGGGGAGCCAGGTGCAGTAGCGCACACACCTGTAATTCTGGCAACTCCAGAGACTGAGACAGGGATCATGAACCCAAGGTCAGCCTCAGCAACTTAGCGAGGCCCTGTCTCAAAATAAAAAGGGTTGGGGGTATAGTTCAGTGGTGAAGCACCCCTGGGTTCAAAGCCCAGTATAACCCCCAAAAAGGGGTGGGATGTGGGGCCCAGGATATAGTTCAGTGGACACCCAGCATGTGCAAGGTCTGGGTTCTATATCACAGCACCACCAAAAAAATAAATGGGAGAAAACCAGTACTTCATTTTTTAAAGCTGTTTTATTCTTTTCAGATCACAGCTACTCTAAAGTTGAACACAGCATGCCTTGAGACAAATATTGCATTTGTGAGTCACAAAGACACTGGGAAGGAAATCTGAAGCAACAAACACACATTAAAAGTTCTCTAGGAAGGGCTGGGAATACAGCTTAATTGGTAGAGTGCTGGCTTTGCATGCACAAGGCCCTGAGTTCAAATCCCGACCCCCCCCCCCCCCCAAAAAAAAAAAGTTCCCCAGGGCTGAGGATATAACTCAAGGTACAATGCTTGCCTCGGAAGCACAAGGACCTGGGTTCAGCAACCCCCACCCCTCAAAAAAAATTCTCCAAAAAGCTGGGTACTATGTCACACAGCAGTAATCCCAGTCATTTAGGAGGCCAAAGCAGGAGAACTGCAAGTTGGAAGCCAGCCTGGGCAACTCAGTGAGACCCTATATCTCAAAATTGAGGGGGAAAAGAATTTTTAATAATAATAAAAAGGAATGGGGATGTGGTCAGTGGTTAAGCACCTCTCGGGTTCAATCTCTGGAACCCCCTGCCCCACCAAAAATTGAGTCTGGCTTCAAGATATATTTAAATTCATGTAAACATGCCCCTTCTACAAAACTGATTCCAAGCTGGGCACAGTGGTGCATATCTGTAATCCCAGTGACTCCAGATGCGGAGGCAGGAGGATTGTAAGTTCAAATTCAGCCTCAACAATTTAGTGAGGCCCTAGCAACTCAGTGAGACCCTGACATAAAAAAGTAATGGGATGGGACTCAGTGATTAAACGCCCCTGGCTTCAATCCCAGGTACCAGCACAACAAAAATCAAACAAACAAACAAAAGCAAAAACAAAAAAAACTGATCCCAGCGTTTACTTGAGAAGCATTACTTACCTGGTAAAGAGGTGGCAAGTGGGGTTAGGGGGAGGGAAAAGCAGCAAAGCTGTTGGGAATGACAGCCAAATGACAACATGACAGGAAAATAACTTAGACACTCCTGTATCATGTTCAATTTCAAACTCATTACAATTTGTTACATAAACTCCCTTAAATATCAATTCCTTCAATTAAACCAAGTACTCGAAATATTGAAACAAAGTAACAAAATATATGCTAACACCTGCATTCCCTTATTTAACAAGAAGTCACCAATCTGTGTGTAAATATATCCATAAATATGAAGATCATAATGATTTCCTTTAAAATCCTAGTCAAGTGTTTGATGTCTTGCTTAAGAAAATATAAGTAATCTCCCACCAGGCAGGTGACATCCATACTGTAATTCACATTTCAAAATGACAAACTTATTTTGTATTTACACAAAGGAAGAATTCAAAAATAAAAATAAATAAAAAGAAAGGAAGAATTCAATGTCAAGCCATTAACTGCTCAGTATTTTGTATTTACCAATGCTCCATTGAAGAAATTCCTTGTTTCAATAAAATATCAATAAAATACTAAGCACCTTCTGTATTCTGGGATCCTTGTTTCACTACATCCACTGGTAAGGTCAATGGTGTGGCCACTCAAAAGAGAGAAAAAAGGGCAAAACTAGAGAACATAAGCAAACTGTATCCCTTATTTAGAGCATTAAAAATGTACACAGAATAACTAGAAGAGCTATGCTGAGATTTTGTGTTTATGTTCATGAGAAATACTGGGGGATTAAATGAAAGGGCATTTTAGCACTGTGCTATACCCCTAGACCTTTTTATTTAAGACAAGGTCTCACTAATTTGCTGAGGCTGGCCTCGAAACTGTGATCCTCCTGCCTCAGCCTCCTGAGTAGCTGGATTAGGACAAGCACCACCACACATGGCTAAACTATGAAAGCCCAAACATGAAATATATTAAGTTACTTGTAGTCACTGATCTCCTATAGCTATTTTCTTAGATAATTTAACTCCTGCTTTTTATGCTTTTCCTCCTCAATGAAAGTTCTAAGTCCAAAGGAGATGTTCCTTTAAGATTCTGCAAACCAGAATTTGAGTTCCTCTTCTGTATCAACATCATTCCTGAGCTAGTTATGACATGAGAGTTGAGATTTCTTTGGGACCCTGTTTCTTCATTTCACAAAATGAACTAGACTAAATCAGTGATTCTGTTTTCTCTGAAACCACCAAGACACTCCATGATATATCAAAATAAATCTATATTAAAATGAAAACAGTATGCCTTCTCAGATAAAGCCTATGTGGCTGACATACAGTGGGTACATTCTTCATATAATTAAAAAACTTATAAACCAAACTACTGGATTTATTAATTTGAATGTAACCTACCATTTCAGAAGCATTTTTTGAGCTTGTTCTAAACTACTGAGTACTGATTTAGAACAAGAAGTCACTACTGGACTGGATGAGGCTCAGTGGTACAGAGCTCGCCTAGCATTCATGAGGCCCTGGGTTTGATACCCAGCACCAGGAGGTGTATTTAAAAAAAAAAAAAAAAAAAAAAAAAGGTCTCTATTCTCATAGAGCTTACATCTTAGTGGACACAGTTAAAGCTCTGTGGAAGTAACTAATCAAGACCAAAATAAAATGGCTTCAAGCCATGTGATTGTCTATCTCATCTATTCATTAAAACGTTAGCTACATAGCTGGGTGCAGTGGCACAATCCTGTAATCAGGAGGCTGAAGCCCTAGGTTCAACAGGCACCAGGGTGAAACACCTGCAATCCCAGCCACTTGAGAAGTTGAGGCAGGAGGATTGCAGGTTCCAGGCCAGCCTCAGCAACATAGCCAAGCCCTAACACTCAGCAAAAACACTGTCTCCGAAAGAAAAGAAAAAGGAAAAAAAAAAAAAAAAAAAAAGAAAAGAAAAGAAAAAAGAGCTGGGGATGTTGCTCAGTGGTTAAACCATGGGTTTCCAATCCTCAGCATCACAAAAAACAAATGTATCAAGCAATAAAAAGGGCTAGGGGCATAACACAGTGATAGACTGCACCTATGTTCAATCCCAGTACACAAACATGCACACACAGAACAAAAAAACTATCATTTTAACATCAATCAACATTTAAAAATTGAGATACTTCCTTTTTTAATACTAAGGTTTCAAAATTCCATTGTATAACTTCATATTTTAAAGCACATCTTAATACTAGGAATATTCCAAGTGGTCCATAGTGACATGGCTTCTGGCTACTGTATTACACAGCACAGATAAAAGAACAAATTGCTGGAGGATTTCATGAGTTACGATAGCATCATCAAGGATGACTCCAAGGTTTTGGCAGGGTTTTCTTGGTACAAGGGATTGAACCCAGGGGCACTTCACCACTAAACTACATCCCCAGACTGTTTTTAGTTTGAGACAGGGTCTCACTAAGTTGTTGAAATTTGTTGGCTTCCTGCCTCAGCCTCCCAAGCCACAGGGATTACAGGCCTGCACCACCACACCTGGTTTACTCCAAGGTTTAGACTTCAACTGAGTGAAGACACCAAAGAAAAAAGCTGATTTCTAGGGGGTAAAAACACAGAACTTCCCATTACATGTCCAGTTGAAGATGCCGTCAGACAAAACACTAGAACTCCTCTACAGATAAAATGTAACAGAAGTTCCTCAGGACCATGAATACATTCAGAGTGCCCGACTAGAAATCCTTGGTCCAAGCTGAGTGAGATGACACGTGCCTGTAACCCAGAGACTCTGGAAGCTGAGGTAGGAGGATTACAAATTTAAAGCCACTTCAACAACAAAACAAGATCCTGACTTAAAATTAAAAAGAAAAGGACCAGGCATATACCTCAATAGTAGAGGTGCCTGGATTCCCCCAGTTAAGATAAACACAAATCCTTGGTTAGGAATTCACAACTGCCAAAAAACTTAAGCTATGCAAATTGGATAGGAATAAAGTCTTTTGAATAGCCTGAACCTACTCTTAAGCAGCAGGGTAATCAGGTCAATTGAGACATTTAACTCTTTCTTAGACAGGGAAACCAAATTCACAATAGGGTAAAATATGGAATCAGCACAGGGAGCCCATCAATAGATGAAATGGATTAAGAAATTGTGCTACATACAGACACATACACCACACAATGGAGTTCTACTCTGCATAAAAAAAAATCATAATTTTATGTCATTTGCTGGTAAATTGATGGAAATGGAGAATATCATGCTTGAGCCAGGGCTGAGGTTATGCTCAGTGGTAGAGTGTTTGCCTGGTACCTGTGAGGCACTGAATTAGATCCTCACCACCAACATAAAAACAAATATGGTGCATGCCTGTAATCCCAGCAGCTCAGGAGGCTGAGGCAGGAGGATCACAGCCAGCCTCCGCAAATTAGTGAGGCCCTAAGAAGTTCAGTAAGGACCCCTGTTTCAAAATTTAAAAGGAAAAAAAAAAAAGGCGGGGTGGGGGGGGGCTAGGGATGTGGCTCAGTGGTTAAGTGCCCCTGGGTTCAATCTCAGGTACCCCCCCCTCCAAAAAAAAAAAAAAACTTAAAGATGTCATCCCAACTTAAGAGGAAATAGGAATAAATATCTTTCAGAGCTCCTTCTGGATCAGATCTTAGCTCCAATCAATGAGCCCAACCCAATCCTTTTATTTTTTGAGAAGGGGGTCTCACTAAGTTGCTGAGGTTAGCTTACTTGCAATACCTCCTGTGAGCCTCCAGAAACCACTGGGATTATAGTCATGTGCCATCCCACACTTAGCTAGAAAGTTTATTTTTATGGACAGTGTTATGTCCTCTACACAAATGAGTGACTAACGAGTTTAGTCAAATATAACCCAACCTTAGCATTAGTCCTAATAACCAGAAAAATTCAAGAAAAACTTTACTTACCACTGTGAAAATATGCTAAAATTGATTTTAAAAGCAGGAAAACAAAAAATTATGAATTGATCTAATTAAAATCTTGGTCTCAGAACAATCTCCTATGAGAACAATCTTGAGTACACAGGGTATGCTATCCCTTTCGTTTTTCTGGCACCTAGTTTGATGTCCATTACCACCCACTAGGCATTTAGGTAAACGGCAGATAAGTAAAAAAGCACTGCTATAATATGTGAATGGATTGAACTAGGTGATGGTGAGTCTTCATAAAATTCTTTCAATCTCACTCCTCTAAAGTATTAAACAAAGACAATTTAAAACCTAAAACTTTGTAATATTTGAAAAGATATGAAGACAATATTTCCAAAAGAAATCAAAGCCTAAGTTTATTTGTATTTCTTTTTTTGCAGAATTAGGGATTGAATCCACTCTACCACTGAGCTACATCCCCAAACTTTTTGTTTTTTTTATTCTGTCAATAAACTGGTAGAGGTTGGCCTCAAATTTGCAATCCTCCTGTTTTCAGCCTCCAGAGTCACTGGGATTACATTCTGGTGCCACTGAGCCCTTTACTTTCTGAAAGTGTTTTTTATTTGTACTTATCCCTTTTGCATAAGGTTTCAATATTTAAGTTCCACAAAAAGATCACCCTTTAAAATTTCCCCATATCCTAAGAGGCACTAGTTCAAATATGGAAGATGCCCAGTGCATAAGTATTAATAGCACAAAAAGTACATGTTTGGCTGGGGGGTAGCTCAGTGGTAGATCCCTAGTACCACCAACCACCAAAAAAAAAAAAAAAAAAAAAACTTAATATTTGGGGGATTTTCACCAAAATTCCACAAATGAGAATATGTTGAAGATCTTCAAAAGAATTGCAAATTTATTCTGGGCGTGGGTGCTAAGCATCTATAATCCCAACAACTCAGGAAGCTGAGGTAGAATGGCAAGTTCGAAGCCCAGCCTCAGCAATTTAGTAGGGACCCTGTATTAATAAAGACTGAAGATGTAGCTCAGTGGTGAAAAGCACTGCTAGGTTCAATTCCCAGTACCAAAAGAAAGTGTAAATTTATATATGAAAATGAAGTATGAGCAAAAGATAGGAAGGGTGGCACAGTATGTACTCCAGCAAATTCTGGATGAGGCAGAAGAATGGCAAATTCCAGGGCAGCCTTGGTAACTGAATGAGACCATCTCAAAATAAAAAATAATGGTAGCTGGGCACGGTAGCACACACCTGTAATCCCAGCGATCTGGGAGGTTGAGGTAGGAGAATCGCCAGTTCAAACCCAGGCTCAGCAACTTAGAGAGTCCCTGAGCAACTCAGTAAGACCCTGTCTCTAATAAAATATAAAAAAGGGGCTGGGGATGTGGCTAGGTGGTTAAGCCCCCCTGGGTTCAATCCTTCGTGGGTGGTAATAGTAATAATAATAATAATAATAATGGGAATACAGTTCAATGGCATAGTACCCTTGGGTTCAATCCCCAGTACCAAAAAGCAAGCAAACAAAAGCAAAATTATGAACACCGTGCCAGAATATGATGGCTCAGCTTATAATCCTAGTGATTTGGGAGGTTGAGGCAGGAGGATCACAAGTTTGAGGCCAGACGTGACAATTTAGCATGGCTTTAAAACTTAGTAAGGACACTGAGTCAAAAGAAAAAAAAAAATTTTTTTAAAGGGGCTAGTGATGCAGCTCAGTGGAAAAAGCATCCCTGCATTCAATTCCCAGCATAAGCAAACAAACATTGAGCATTCTCCTACTACATTATAAATAAAATACATATAAATTAAAGCTTTGAACACTCAAAAAGTTTGTAACTTCAACCATTACCTACAAATATCCTTAGGTGTCACAGATTTAAGCCCAAGCATTAGCTCAAGCTCTATTTGGGGACTTGTTATTTTGTTGTTTTAGGATCTCATTATGTAATAAATTATTCTAGTCTTAAAAAAAAATGATTTTCTCACCTTTTATATAATCAAGAAAACAAAAAACAAACCACTTCTGCTGACAGGTTGAATGAACAAATCTAGGATTCAGAGTTTTGGTTAAACTTGCAAAAGCCACCTTAAGCCTGGAGCGGTGGCACACTCCTGTAATCCCAGTGACTAGAGAGGCTGAGGTAGGAGGATCACCAGTTTAAAGCCAGCCTCAGCAAAACTGAGGTGCTAAGCAACTCAGTGAGACCCATGGGACTGGGGATACAGCTCAGTGGTCAAGTGCCCCTGAGTTCAATAGTTCAAATCACCCCGCCAAAAAAAAAAAAAAAAAAAAAAAATCCTATTTACTTTCCAGCATATGTTCAAAGAAACCACTACTTCCTTTTCTTGGTATCCACATACTGTTTTCCTAAATAAAATGCAAATGTCCCTAATAACGAATTTATGCTTGGCTCAGCAGGATTAAAAATTTTCTGACCTCTAGGGCTAAAGATGTAATTAAGTGGTATATATAGTCTCTATTATTAATGCTTTGGTCCTTAAAAAACCACATTTCTTTCCAAGCAGTTAAAATATTTAAAATGTCCCAACAAAAAAAATTTTTTAATGGATCTAAAACAAGAACCTGACAAGAAATTTTACCAAGTTCACTCATTTTCTTATTAAAAATAACATTCCCTCAGGAAATAGCCAAGTGAATATAATTCGATGTATTTCTGGTTTAATATTAGAATCACAAACACTAACCAAAGCATCTTAAGGGTTTTCATGAGTAATCAATATACCAAGTGCATAATAAAACTGATATGCAAATATATACATGTATATTCATCCTGCAAAAATCTTGTAATAGTATGTCAGTCTCCGTGCTAGTCTCCAGAAACGTTTATTTTCAAGATAACCGCATTAAGGGTAAGTACGAATATCAATTCCTCACCTGTCGTTCACAATAGGCTTTCATTAGTTTACTAAGTGGTGTATGCCTCTTAATCTTAAACTGCACCACAGAACCATCCTGCCCCGCCACCTTCAGTTAATATGATCGTTGTTCTCAGTCTTGACTCCTTCCTGTTGAAAAATAATAAAGTATTATTTGGAAAATGTGAAAAACAGTAGCAACAACAGCAGCACAAGTTGCTTCAAAAAATCAACAGGTTTCTCATTAGGTATGATCAGCAGCATACTGCTACTTTCAGACCCCAAAATTAATATGAAATACTCGAAATTCTGCAGGCTTCAGATAGCTGTCTGGGAAACAAGAACCTACATGAAATGCTATCAGTGACAACAATACATTTTAAAAACTGGGTCCCGCTCAATTTAGTACACAACGTTCTCTTTCGGGATGAATTGTCTAAAACGGCATATTCTGTCACTGCCAAAATATCTCCTCCCCCCCCCACACACTCAAAAAAGATAAAAATAAGTGTCCTTTCTCTTCGCAAAGTGCTCTAAGTAGAATTGCTGAAACAGTGCAGGGAGAGAAATCGCAATTCAAAACTCCATCCT
Source organism: Sciurus vulgaris (assembly GCF_902686455.1). NCBI lineage: Eukaryota > Metazoa > Chordata > Mammalia > Rodentia > Sciuridae > Sciurus > Sciurus vulgaris. The sequence continues at coordinate 6,139,191 of NC_136463.1, read as the reverse complement.
CTTGTTAAAAAGTTACCAAACTCTAGCAACTCAGATCCCACGTCCACGCTGGACAGCCTGAGCAGCCCTCGGCCGCCTCCAGCATCACCCCGGTTACTTTCTGGTAGGGGCTTCTCCTCCCTCCCCTTTGTTGCCATGGGCCACACACACAGCTTCCTGCCCAGTCCTCCGTGCAGACGTCGCCCCAACCCCAACTTCGCCAGGATCAAGTGTGGAAACACTCTGCAGCCCCCGAATCCTCCAAGAGCAGCGCCGAGGGAGGGGAGCGTGTCAGACCACCCCAAGTGGCAGGTCCCCTGTGGCCCGGAGATGCGCGTCCCTGGTCCTCAGGGGAAGCCTCCGGGGGCCTCCGCGCCGCGCTCCTCTCCGAAGTTCAGCCCCACTCGGACCTCGGCCTCCAACTTCGAGAAGCCACATGGCCCCCGCGGCTCGGGGGCAGCTGGCACCGGACAGGGCCGCCGCCCCTCCCCTCGGGCCCCGAGGCCATGGAGGTGGGAGCCTCTCCCCGGGAACCCCCGCCGCCGGCATCCGGCTCTCGGCGCGCCCGCGCTCCATTGATTCTCCCGAGTCGCCGGCCGCCGCGGCCCCGGGCAAGGGTCCCGCACGGCCGCCGCCCCCACCCCGAGTGGCGGGCCGGGGAGTCTCGCCGCCGGCGGGCGGGCACGGCACGGTCGCGGGGGTCCGCGGAGGCTGGGCACCGCGCGCCCCAACGTCCTCCTCACGCGCAGACGCGGCCGGCCGAGCAGCCCGCGCGGGGCCGGGACCCGCGGGCGCCCGCGTTTCGTCGCCCCGCCTCGCGCCGCGCGCGCGCCGAGGCCCCGGGGGCGGGGAGGGCGGCGGGCCTCCTCCGGCGCGGGAGGGAGGAAGGGAGGGAGGAAGGGAGGGAGGGAGGAAAATGGCGCGGAGCGCCCGGGCCTGAGCCGCGGGCCGGCCTTGTGGGGGGCCCGGGAGGCGCTGGGAGCCCGCCGCGGGCTCGGGCCGGCCCCGGGCCGCCGGCGTCCCCCGGCCGCGCGACGAGGCGACGCTGCCCGGCGCCAAGCTCACCTTGGGCTTTTCGTCGGCCATGGCGAGCGCCGGAGTCTCCTCAGCTGCCGCTTCACAAAAGAGGTACCAGGTCCGCACCGAACGAGCACACAAGCAGCTCCAGGAGCGGCAGAAGAAGGAGGCGGCAGCGGTGGACGAGGGAGAGGGCGCGCGCAACGTCGTGCGCTCCCTCCCCCACCCTGCGTGCGCGAGCACGAGCCGCCGGGGTCTCCTATTGGCTGCAGCCTCACGGGAGCGCGCAACGCTTACATAACCACCCCCACCCCCCGCCCTGCGCCGCCGCCGCCTGGGCCCGGCGCCCGCCAGGCCGGCGGGAAGAGGCGCGGACACGCGCACCCGGGCCGCCGCGGGGGCGCGCCTGGCTCTGGGCGGGGCTGTATTGTCCTCCTTCTGTGGTGGAGCATAATCAAAATGGCTTCCAGCTGGTCCTCGGCGAGGACGGGAGAGGCTCGAGGCCTTCGACGTGAACCTCGGGCCGGGGAAGGCGGCCCGACTAGACGTGGGAAGGGGCAGCCTAAACGAAGCCCAGCATGAGGCTCCGAGACACACTCTTGTTCCGCGGGGCAGGCGCAGCCTCCGCGGCTTGGGGCGGCATCACAACTTCCTCTCGGCCAACCCCGAGGGTGTTTGAAGCTGCACCCTCCAACAGGCTGCCACCGGCTCTCGCCTCGACTGCGACGACCGCCTCCGCGCCGCTGGGAGCCCTGGGCTTGGCCTCCCTGTCACTCCACGGACCTCCTGGCCTGGCCCGGCGCCCGGCCCCGCAGGAGCCTCCATCCGGAGGACACCAGACGAAGCTCGCGCCGACGCGCGTGCCCGGCGGCCCGCGGCCTGGCAGCCGCCTTGTTTCTGAGACCTGAGTGCGGCTTCTCAGCACCGGGGACTGACTCGACGCTGTCACGCACCGCCCAGCGCGAAAGGCTGTCCCGCCAGCCGTCTCCACCCCTCACTCCCACCCACTCCTCGCTCCTCTGCACTCTGGTGCTGTCCGCACAGCGCCACTAAAGTCACCTTTGCCGAGTCCACTCTGCGTCCCATTCAGTCCCATTCGGCATCCCTTCTGTTGAAGTCCTTGAAACTTCGCAGGAAGTAGGTTTTCCTCTCATCTCTGGCCTGTCCTTTAACACTCTTCGCAATTTATTTTCTTCCTCAACCCTGCCCTTAACTTCCTTGGGTTTTGTTCTGATCCCTTTTCTCTTACCGTATTCCCTCTCCTGGGACAGTTCTACCCACTTCCAATACCACGTATTTCCTAGTGAGTCTCAAACGGAAGTGGGTAGAACTGTATTTCTAGTCCAGATCTTTCTTTAAACTTCATACTTCTGAACATCTCCACTTGGATGTCTCAGACAAACTCAGCAGATATCAACTAAAACTCATTTTACCTTTAGGGACCCGTCCTCTTCCATACCCACGCCCTAATACCAAATTGCATATCATTACAATAGCTTCTCCACACTAAAGAGCCTCTTGTCCTTCCATATAAACTCCCCATCCAACCAATCTCTGATTCTTTCTTAGTCCACCTTCTAAATATTTACCAAATCTGTCTACTTCCTTTTAGCCTTTGGCTTAGGATGAAGCTGCATTTGATGGGGCCCTTTCTACTCCTTGGGAAGGAAGAGGATGAAGGACCTAGATGTGAGACAAGCCAAGGCAGGCAGGTTGATCAGAGAAGGCAGGGAACCCCGATTCCCCTGGTCCAGAGCCCCTCTCCCAGAGCTACTGCACTGCCCTCCTAAGTGGTATTCTTGGTTTTTTGTTTGTTTGTTTGTTTTAAACTGGTCTTGTTTTATTCAACTCCCATGGTACCCGGATATTTAAATGAGTCATAATCGCTTACAGTGTTGGTTTAAATAAGAATCTCGAGGTCCTTTGCAGTGCAGCTCTGAAATATGCCTTTTAACAGGCTTCTCTGATGATTCTTCTTCTTCATCTTCTTCTTCTTTTTTTTTTTTTTTTTTTTTTTTAAGCTTAAAACAAATTTATTCTCTCATTTCCAGAGGCCACAAGTCTAAATTGAAGGTACCAGCAGGTTCCTATAAAGACTCCAACTTTGGATGGTTCCAGGCCTTCTTAACTTGTTGGCTTCATCACTCCTGTCTCTGCCTCCACCATCCTGTGGTCTCCTCTGTATGTCTCTGGAGATTGTTAAGCACACTAAAGTTTGAAAACCACAGACCATTTTAAAATAAAAATGAAGAAGTCTCTGACACTCTCTGGTTCTGTGGCAATTCTCTGCCTTACAAGATAAACTCCAAAATTCATGTAAGATCTACAAAACCCTTTGAGAGTAAATCCAAACCAACCACTCTAGCCTCTTTTCTCATCATTTCCTCCTTGAATTCTGCTTTGGTCATAATCAATTATTTGGGGTTCTTGAATGTGCCTGTACTTTCTCAATGCTAAGCTTTTGTCCATTGTAGATGCTCAAAGAATGACCCAATAAATTAAAACTATGACTGTGTGTACGGTCCCATAGCACTGGGGATACAAAAAAGGGCAAAGTCTGATTCGGCTGGGCATGGTAGCACACACCTGCAAGCACAGTGACTGAGGCAGGAGGATCACAAATTCACAACCTGCCCCAGCGAATTAGTGAGGACCTAAGCAACTTGGTGAGAACATGTCTCAAAAAAGGGGGTGGGGGCTGGGGATGAACTCAGTGGTAAAGTGCCCCTGGGTTCAATCCCAGAACTTAAAAAAAAAGAAAAATCTTTGATTGGAATAACATAATTGAGGAGGAAGAGGAAATACACAAGAAATGAAAAGAAAAGAGAACCAACAATTCTTGGACACCTGTGCCAAGCAGGGCTTTACTAATGTTAGCTTGTTTTCTCCTCATGCAAACACAAGAGCATGTCCTATTTATTTGCTAACAGATCTTGAAAGAGTTAAATACCTTGCCCAATATCACACAGCTCAAAAATAGTTTTGATTGACCTCCTGCTGTATGCCAAGGAAGGAACATCCTGGGTGCCCTGACAGGTCCTGGGGAAAGAGAGGAAGAGATGCTATCCCTGTCCAGAATGCTATCTTGAGTCGAGGTTTTCTGTTGCCACAATACATCTTCCAACCTTGTAGGACTGAAGAACCTATCAAAGAGTAGTATGTTACGTAAAATTTACTCTCATTAACACGTGGGGCCTCCAATAATGGAAGGATCATTCAGTCATTGACTCATGGGTGTCCTGTGGGCCTTTGCAATACCCCCTCCAAAGTTATGTAACAGAATCACCTTTACACAAAGGAGGGTTCTGTATACAATGTATATTTAAATGTGTGTGCAATATGTATTCCAATGGCAGACTGGAATGATGTAACCTGGGCCTAAGGAATCTACTGAAGTCATATACAGAAGATCTTTTTCCAATCTCCCGGAAACATATTACTGTGAAAATATGAAATTTTCCCAACAGTGGCGCATACTTATAATCCCAACTGCTTGGGAGTCTGAGGCAGAAGGATCACATATTCAAGACCAGTCTGAACAACTTAGTAAACCCTGTCTCAAAATAAAAATAAATAAATAAAAAGGACTGAGTAAGTGAGGATGTAGCTCAGTGGCATGTAGAAAGTCTTAGGTTCAACCAGTACTACAGGGGCAGGGGGAAGAAAAAGAAGAAGAAGAAAACAAGAAAAATTAATTTTCCAATATTAATTTTCTTCATCATTTTCTTTGGGGTGGGAAAGGCAGGTAGTTGTGCACTGAAAAAAGATGTTTTAGAAAAAGAAACGGCTGCTGGGGATAGTGGTGCATACCTGTAAAACAGCTACTAGGGATACTGAGGCAGAGGGATCACAAATTTGAGGTCAGGCTCATCAATTTAGTGAGACCCTGTCTCAAAATTTAAAGAGTGCAAGAAGTCTACACAGAAAAGAATAGCAATAGCATACATTGACTCATTAACTGAGTATTATGTGAAGAGTCTGTGCTCACAAAGCCTCTAATAACTACCTTCTTTTTTTTTTCTTTAATATTTTTGTGATATTCCAGATTGAATCCAGGGTCTTACACATCCTAGACAAGTGTGCTACACTTGAGCTACATTCCTAGCCCTTTAAAAATACTCTATTTGAGATAGGGTCAAACTAAGTTGCCTAGCCTGGCTTTGAACCTTCAATTGTCCTGCCTCAGCTTCCCAAATAGCTTCCCAATTATCTTCATTTTACAGAAGAAGAAAATGAGACAGGGAGGTTGGACCAATAGGTCACCCAGCTAGAAGTATCTGAGCCACTATAGATCTCAGGACTTTGACTCAGAACCCAGAGCTTAATTAACACAGAGGCTATAGCAGAAGGTCATAGACAGGCTATATATATATATGGCAGAAGCCCACAACTCACACTCTTTCTCTCTCTCTCTCTCTCTCTCTCTCTCTCTCTCTATATATATATATATATATATATATATCCTAGAACATCCTCATGAACACCATTTTGACCTGAATTTTTATTTATGTTTCCCAGTAAGATGGAAATTCCATGAAAGCAAAATATATGTCATGTTCACAGATTTTGGGGTCTTTGGGGTTTTTGTTGTTGTTTGTTTGTTTGTTTGTTTGTTTGCTTTTAGTACTGGGGATTAAACTTTACCTCTGAGCAATACCTCCAGCTCTTCTTATTTCTTGAGACAGGGTCTTGCTAAACTTCCCAGCCTGGCTTCAGACTTGTAATCCCCTCACATCAGCCTCTGGAGTAGCTGAGATTATAGACTTGCATCACTGCACCCAGCTGGTTCACAGTTTTATTCCCAAAACTTACTGCAGTTCTTGGATTATATAAAGGAATGAATAAGGAATGAGTGGGTAATGAGAACTTTTCACTATTAGGGACTTCACTAGAGACTTGTATAAGAAAAGTTTAATTCTCTTGGAATCTAATTAAATATTAACAACTGGCATTATTGATATTAGAAATAGAAGTAAAAGTAGTGAATCAGCCCAAATATACAACCCAAAGCCAGGTGCCAAGAAAAAAAAAATCATTTCCAAAAGGAGCAGGGGAACAAGAATTATACGATCTGTTTAGAGTTTTAAATCCTTGCCAAACTAGGCGCGATAACACATGCCCGTAATCCCAGCTACTTGGGAGTCTGAAGTGGGAGTATCGCAAACTCAAGGCCAACCTCAACAGTTTATTGTGATTGTGTCTCAAAATGAGAGAAATAAAAGGGTTGGAATGTAGCACCAGAGTTGGAGTGCTTGCCTAATGTGCACAGTTCTAGGATCAAACCCTAGCACCACAAAAAAAAAAAAAAAAAAAAAAAAAAAAAAAAAAAAAAAAAATAAAAAAAAATAAATCCTTGCTGAAATGCATTAGAAGCATGTAAGTGAATTTATGATATAGTTGACTAAACTGTGCATACTTAAACATCATTTCCTTCTTGCTCTAACAGTTAAGTCTTTGCTGTCTCTGTGAATACTGCAGAATACAGAATAGTGAATTCCTCAAATCTACAGGAAGTCTGGAGACAGAATGGTAAAGATATAGAAACCTTTCAACTTTCTAGCTTGGATCACAGAAAGGAGATTGGACCCACAATTCGATCAGCAGTTAATGCCAGGAACCTAGATATACCTCTTTAAATGGACCACCTGAAAAACCAGGTATGGTGGCACATGCCTGTAATCTCAGCTCCGTGGCAGGCTGAGGCAGGTGGATTGAAAGTTCAAAGTCAGTCTGAGCAATTTAGGGAGACTCTCCTCTCAAAATAAAAAAAATAAATGAAAGTGCTGGGGATATAGCTGAGTGGTAGAGTATCCCAGATTCAATCCCCAGTACTGCCTAAATAAATAAATGCATCAATTGGAATATAGAATACAGGAAAATATTGTCCCGGTTCACAATATCATACATTCACTGATTTTGTGTGTGTTTGTGGTGTTGCGGGTTGAATTCAGGGCCTCACACGTGCTAGTTCTACCACTGAGCTAGATTCCCAGTCCCCATTCACTGAATATTAATATACATTGGTAATATATTTAATAGTACCTGACCATTGCTATTAAACAAACATAACTTAAGAAAATGGTATCCCAGTGGCTCAGCTAGTGCCTTTTTTTTTTTTTTGCAGCATTGGGGATTGAACCCAGGGTCTTATGCTTGCAAGGCAAGCACGCTACCAGCTGAGCTATCTCCCCAGCCCTCAGCAGGGCTGAGGCAGGAAGATTGTGAGTTCAAAGCCAGCCTCAGCAATTTAGCAAGGTGCTAAGCAACTCAGTGAGACCCTGTCTCTAAATAAAATACAAAATAGGGCTGTGGGTGTGGCTCAGTGGTTGAGTATCCCTGAGTTCAATCCCCAGTACCAAAAAAAAAAAAAAAAAAATAGTCCTATAAATCAAATCTTTTGTGTATAGATACCATCATCTTTCATTTTTGTAGTTTCTGCAAATAACAGTCTTGGGAGCCAGTGATAAATAAATGTTCATTGACCATTGTTTTATCAATGCAGTAGTAATTTTTTTCGGGAGGGTACCGGGGTTTGAACCCAGGGGCATTTTGCCACTGAGCAAAACCCCCAGTCCTTTTTAATTTTATTTTGAGGCAGAGCCTTGCTTTACTAAGAATCTCTCTAAGTTACTGAGTCTGGCCTCAAACTTGTGATCCTTCTGCCTCAATCTCTTGAGTCTCTGGGACTACAGTATGTGCCACTCTGCCTGGCTGCAGTAGTAATCTCTTTTAGTACTTTTGTTTGTTTGTTTGTTTTGTGGTGCTGGGGATTGAACCCAGGGCCTTGTGCTTCCAAGGCAAGCACTCTACCAACTGAGCTCTCTCCCCAGCCCTCTTTTAGTACTTTTAATGAAAATACCAAAAAAGTCTAAGTAAGGGTTCCCAAATGCCTTTCAGTTATGCAGCTTCTCCATTGGTATGACAATTTCAAGTTATTCTTACTCTGTTAATGTTCCAGTCCTACTTTTCTGTCCTCTACTGGATTCTAGCAGGGCACTGGGACTGAGCTAAGTGACTTGAAACAGTTTGTTTCATAAAATGAACAGAAACAGTCAGGTTTGTATCACATGCCTGAAATCCCTACTACTCAGGAGTCTGAGGCAAGAGGACAGTAAGTTCAAGGCCAGCCTGTAAATTTACTGAAAACTCTGTCCCAAAATAAAATAGAAAGGAACCAGGCATGGTGGCACATTCCTGTAATCCCAGCAGCTCGGGAAGCTGAGACAGGAGGATCCCAAGTTTAAAGCCAGTCTTAGCAATTTAGCGAGGCACTTATCAACTCGATGAGACCCTGTCTCTAATAAAATATAAAAAAGGGGCTGAGGATGTGACTCAGTGGTTCAGCGCCCTTGGGTTCAATCCCTGGTACCAAACAAACAAACAAACAAACAATAAATAAATAGGACTAGGATGTAACTTAGTGGTAAACTACGTATATATGTGAAACCCTGGCTTCGATCCCCAGCATCTCAAACAAAACAAGCCCCCCCCAAAAAAAACAACACCCAGAAACAAAATGGACACTGCTGTAGTTTGTATTATAGATATTATCTGTACTCTCAAGCTCTTCTTTGTTATTGATTATTTTCACTCTGAGTTGGGGAAGATGGAATTGAAAAGATGGTTCTCAAAGGGTGTTCCCCCAAAGGACAAAGATTTCACTTAGGGACTTAAGAGAATTGCAAATACTGGGCCCCACCCAGACCTACTGAATGAGAAACTCTGGGGACTGGGCTCAGGAATCAGTGGTATAAAAAGCTCTCTAGATAATTCAGAAGTTGATAAAGGTTTGAAAACCACAGGGTTTGCCTGGAGCCATGGCACACACCTATAATCCCAGTGACTCAGGAGGAGGGCAACTTCAGGACCAGTCTCCACAGTTTACTGAAAACCCATCTCAAGTAAAGAAGTAAAGTAAAGTAAAGTAAAGTAAAGTAAAAAGTAAAGTAAAGGGCTGGGGGTGCAGCTTGGTAGCTTTGGGTTCAATCCCCTGTACTATATTGAATAGTTAAAAAAAAAAAAAAAATCCTCAGGTGGTGGTGTAACATTTGTCACTAAAAGAATAAATTTGTCACAATTATTAATTTAAAAAAATTTTGGTACTGAGGATTGAACCATGAGTGCTTTGCCGCTGAGCTACATCCCAAGTCCTTTTGCTTTTTCATTTTGAGACAAAGTCTCACTACACTGCCTAGACTGGTCTCGAACTTGGCTATCCTGCCTCAGTTTCCTAAGTCCCTGGGAGTTGCTGGAATTATGAGTGTGTACCACAATGTCCAGCATTGTTGTTTTTTATTATTATTACTTTTAATATTTTTAGTTGTAGATGGACACAATACCCTTATTTTATTTATTTATTTTATGTGGTGCTGAGGATCGAATCCAGGGCCTCACAGGTATTAGGCCAGTGCTCTACCACTGACCTATAACCCCTACCTATTTTTTGTGTTTTTTAAATTATTGGAGATAACTTTTTAAGACAGGACTTTCTGGATCAAAGTATATAAATATTCGCATGCCTCCTGTTAATAGATTTCTACCTTGTTTTCCAAAATAATTATCATTTTTTCCTTTTTTCTATATAAAGTATCTTTTTTTTTTGGTACTGGAGATTTAACTCAGGGGTGCTTTACCACTGAGTTACATTCCCAGTGGTGGGGCCCCCATTTAAAAATTTTTTTTAGTTGTAGATAGACACAATAACTTTATTTTGATTATTTCTTTATTTTGAGGGAGGGTACCAGGAATTTAACCCGGGGCATTCAACTATTGAGCCATACCCCAAGGCCTATTTTGTATTTTAGAGACAGGGTCTCATTGAGTTGTTTAGTGCTTCACTAAATTGCTGAGGCTGGCTTTGTGATTACAGGTGTGAGCTACTGCGCCTGGCTATTTATTAATTTTTAATGTTTATAGTTGTAGATGGACACAATACCTTTAATTAATTAATTAATTTTTATGTGGTGCTGAGGATCAAACCCAGTGCCTCACACATGCTAGGCAACTGCTCTACCACTGAGCTACAACCATAGCCCATAATTTTTATTGAAACAGGGTCTCGCTAAATTGCTTAGGGCCTTTCTGAGTTGCCAAGGCTGGCCTTGAACTTGAGATCCTCCTGTCTCAGTCTTCCAAGAAGATGAGATTACAGGCCTGCATCACCACACCCAGTTTAAATTATCTCTTGAAATGGTTATGTATTTATTTCCTCTTTTTTTTTTGCGGTGCTGGGGATTGAACCCAGGACCTTGTGCTTGCAAGGCAAGCACTCTACCAACTGAGCTACATCCCTAGCCCTATGTATTTTTTTCAATGCAAATTAGGAAACATTACTTTTATTAGGATTTATTAAAATATATATCTATTTAGCACTTTATGCAGGCTACATCTTGCACAGTTAATATGGTTTGATCTGAGGCAGATTCTAAGCTTGGAATGACTTAAAAATGATTTCTGGTTTGACGCTTGGGCAATTGATAGTGTTTTAAATTATTTTTATTTGGCTCCAGAAATATTTTTCTCTTTTTGTGCTACTAAGATTTTATATACCTCAATTGGCATGTTGCCTGCATAAATGAAGACTGTTCCAAATTAGATATAATCCAAGAATTAAACCAACCATTCCAGGGAGAGGAGGGGGAAAGGAGAGGGAAAAGAGTCACTGGTAGAATAAAAGAAGAGAAAATTGATTTTCGTAGTAATTGTTTATTATCGCAATGGTATTCCTTTAGGATTATCTAAAAAAGGAGTACACATAAACTACTTCATGAAACCCCATTCTTGCTGGGCATGCACCTATAATCCAAGCTACCGTGGAAGCTGAGGCAGGAGAATCTCAAATTCAAGGTCAGCATCCAAAACAGGGAGACCCTGTCTCAAAAGTAAAAAAAGAAAAACAAACAAACAAACAAACAAAAAAACCACACACACACAGAAAAACAAACAAGCACACACGAAAAACCCCAAAGGGCTGGGGATGTAGTTCAGTGGTAGAGAGCAGCCCTGGGTTCAGTCCCCAGTCTTACAAAATAAGAAAAAGAAACCCCATTCCATTCTTGAAACCCTATAGAGAGGGTAGAACAGAGAAAGGTCTACATATAAAGCAGTATATATAGTCAATTAGTCAATACACAGAACCAGCCCGGAAGGTGTGGTGGTGGGTATCTGTAAGCTTGCTACCAGGGAGTCTGAGTCAGGAGGCGCACAAGTTACATGCCACTTAACGAAACACTGAAAATAAAATAAAAGTGCAGGGGCTGGGTGTGGTGGTACACACCTGTAATCCCAGCAACTGGGGAGTCTGAGGCAAGAAGATAGAAAGTTCAGGGCCGGCCTCAGCAACTTAGTGAAAATTAAAATAATGTCTCAAAATACAAAATAAAAAGGGCTGGGGATGTGGCTCGGGGGTTAAACACTCTGGCTTCAATCCCCCTGTCCTAAACAAACAAACAAACAAAAAACAAATGCTGGGGTATAGCTCAGTAGTAGAGCGTTTATCTAGCATGTGTGAGGTTCAGTCCCCAATAAAAGACACACACACACACACACACACACACACACACACACACCAAGGAATGGAAGCAACAAGATTTTCCAAGTTCTTTTTCAGTGTATGGTGCTGGGTTGATCCCAGGGCCTCACACATTAGGCAAGTGCTCTACCACTGAGTGCCATGCCCAGTCTACTCTTGTTTTCATTTGTGTAGAATTATTTTTTATCAAGTTGTTTTGGGAAGAGTAGTTTTCTTTTTTGGTTTTTCATCCTGTTATCTTTCCACGCTCAACCTGTTCTAGAACACAATATTCTCTGAGAGAAATTAGTAATGATTTCTTTCTTTTCTGTTTTCTTTGATACTGGGGATTCAATGCAGGGGCACTCTACAACTGAGGCAAATCCTCAGCCCTTTTTATTTTTTTATTTTTAGGCAGGGTCTCTTAACTCCTTTAAGTGTTTTGGAACTTTTGAATTTTCCACAATTAGTCAGGGATTTCCTGATTTGATGGCTTTGTTCTGCTTTTCTAAATTGCCTAGGTTGTCCTCAATCTCCTGATTGTCCTGCCTTAGCCCCCTGAGTGGTTGGGATTACAGGCGTAAGAAGTTGTGCCTGTCTTTATTTATTTATGTAGTGGGTACTGGGGATTGAACCCCAAGGCCATAAGCATGCTTGGCAAGTGCTCGGTCAGGTCACTGAGGTATATACCTAGCCCTATCAATTTGTTTTAAAAGAACAAATTCTTGATGGGAGGGGTCACGCATGCCTGTAATCCCAGGAGCTCAGGAGGCTGAAGCAGGAGGAGTTCAAAGAGAGCCTCAGCAATTTAAAGAGACACTAAGCAACTAGGTGAGACGTCTCTAACTAAAATACAAAATAGGGCTTGGGGTATGACTCAGTGTTTGAATGCCCTGGAGTTCAATCCTGGGTACCAAATTATTTCATTTTTAATTTTTGCTACTAGGGATTGAACCAACAAACTACATCCCCAGCCCTTTTTATTTTGAAACAGTGTCTCACTAAATTGTTGAGGCTGGCCTCAAACTTGTAATCCTTGTCTCAGCCTTCCAAATCTTTGGGATTACAGGTGTGCGCCACTGTGAACAACTAAAAGAACAAATTCTTTTTTGTTGTTGTTGCGGTACTGGGGCTCGAACTCAGGGCCTATGTGCTTGTGAAGCAAGCACTTTCCCAGCTGAGCTATCTCCCCAACCCAACAAATCCTTTATAGAATGACGGGATTTTCCTAATCCATTCCGAGTCATTTCCGACTCATTTCATTTTCATCGATTCATACGGGTTACTTAGACAAATCTCAGGGAAAGACAAGGTTACCACAGGTAAAACACTGATACATTTGTCTTGTTTTCAGGTCAAATTTTGTTCCGAAATAAAAGCCGTTACATTTTCTGGTATTGTTTCTTTAGACTCACTTTTAAGTTACTGATAACTGAAGTTGGTCCTTTGGAAATTGAGAATGAGAACTACTCTTACTGGAGGCTCTAACTCCTTCCAGTTTTTCGAACTTTTGCCTTTTCCGTGGTCAGGGACTGCCCGCTGTGACGGCTTTGTCCTGCTTTCCTCGGAGACGGCAAGACCGGCACAGGCGGGGCACTGCGCAAGCCGGCTGTCTCGCCTGCACGGCGGTCCCAGGGCGGCGACCTGGCCGCCTGCGTCGCGCCCTGGGCTGGGAGTGCGGCGGCCGCTTTCGAACACACGCACGTCCCACGACCCGAGCCTGGAGGGGCGGCTGCGACGGGACTAAAGCCCTGAGCGGGACCCAGCGAGAACAGGCAGCCGCGGGCCCCCCGGACCCGGCCGGCCGCGCCCCGCCGCCCCGCCGCCCGGGGCCTTCCCCCGGCTCGGCGCGGGGCTGCCCGCGGCGCCGCCTGATCTGCCGGGAACGCTGCCGTGAGGACGGGCTGTCCCTGGCGCTGCTTTCCTTGGCGAGCTGTCGGGACGAGGGACGAAGGGCGTATGGAGAGCCGCTAGGGGCTGCGTCGTGGCTGGACGAAGGGCCTCTGCGGCTCCGGCGCGTTGGGCCTGCAGGCGCCGCGGGAAGCGCCCGGGCGGGGTCCTCTGTCGCGGCCGGCTCTGGGCGGGAGTCCTGAGCGGGAGCGCGGGCCGCTCGGCGAGGTCCGGGTGGCACCATGGAGGAGCTGGACGGCGAGCCGACAGTCACTGTAAGGACGCGCGGCCCGGGCTCGCTTGCCTCGCGGCCCGAGGACTGCGTCTGCGTCGTCACTTCAGGATCGCCTACCTCCCTGCCGGGCGCTTGCCCCTCCCTGGGCTCCCTGGTCCGGGTCGGAGGTGGCTTGCGTTGATCCGGAAATGGGGTCGGGTGGTCGTGGTCACCGCCTTTCTGCGCCTTTGTGTACTCGCGAGCCTCGACCTGGAGGCCTCGCTCTTCCCGGTTCCCTTCCTTGTCTTTCCGACCCGTTGCCCTCGTGTCCTCTTGGGCTTTACAGTGAGCTCAGATCAAGCAGAGGAATTGGGGCTTTTAAATTTCCATCCAGACAGAGCTCCGCATCACAGCACCATGGACTTGTCTTCTCCCTGTCGTGCTGTGCGGGCCTGCGGTTCTGAAACGTACTTATTCTCTCGCAAGACTGTTTTTATTAAATTCCGTTTGAACTCTCAAGAGAATATAAGTGTGTATGATCTGTAGTAAAGAAATTCCTGAGCTTTGGGTAGGAGATGCCCTCCATTTCCGACGCCAGCAATGCTAGTCTCTTCCCTGCTTTATTTGCTGCTCATTTTTCAAATGTAAATTCTGGCCGCCTTCCTCAACCTCCATGCCTAGGAACAAGTATCTGCCCTTTGTAGTCGCTCTTTTTTTAATTTTTTGTACCAGCGATTGAACCCAGGGGCACTAAACTGCTGAGCCACATCCCCAGCTCTTTTTTTATATTTTATTTTAAGACAGGGTCTCGCTGAGTTGCATAGGGCCTGGCCGAATTGCCGAGACTGGTCTTGAATTTGTGATCGTCCTGCAGCCTCAGGGGCTACTGGGATTACAGGCATGCGCCACCACACCCACAATCTTTCAGAGTTCTGCATCTTTTAGCTCTTGGTAATTCCTAAGACTCACTAAATTGTAAGTTACCCGACCTTGTATTTTGGATTTTAGAAAACTGAAGTACTTCCAGTTTTCAGTTAGAGTTATGGAATTGTAAACCAGTCAATGACAAAACCAAAAGTTGAAAATAGGAGTCATTTCAGCCATCAGCACTGGGTGTATTCCTGTAATCCCAGTGGCTCAGGAGGCTGAGGCAGGAGTATTACTAGTTTAAAGCCAGTCTCAGCAAAAGCAAGGTGCTAAAGCAATTCAGTGAGACCTTATCTCTAAATAAAATACAAAACAGATCTGGGAAATGGCTCAGTGGTCAAGTACCCCCGAATTCAATCCCTTGTACCCCCCCCAAAAAAAAGGAAAAAAAAATACTGTGCATGCTTAACAAGGGATCTACTACTCAGTTACATCTCCAACCCTTGTAACAAATCATTTTATTTATTATTTGCAATGCAGGAAATTGAACCCAGTGGTTCTGTACTCCTGAGCTTACATCCCAAACACTTTTTATTTTTTATTATGTTTATTTTTTTGGTACTGGGGATTGAACCTAAGGACACTTAACTACTGAACCATATTCCCAGCCCTTTTTATTCATTTTTATTAATTAATTTATTTTTTGGTACTGGGGAGTGAATCCACGGGTGCTTGGCCACCGAGCCACATTCCTGGCCTTGTTTTTTTGTATTTTATTTAGAGACAAGGTCTCACTGAGTATTTAAGGCCTTACTAAGTTGCTGAGGCTGGCTTTGAACTCATGATCCTCCTGCCTCAATTTCCCAAGCTGCTGGGATGCCACCCCGCCTGGGCACTTTTTATTGAGACAAGCATTTCACTAAGTTGTCCAAATAGGCCTCAGAATTGAAATTCTGCCTCAATCTCCTGAGTGACTAGGTTTACATGCGTGTACCACTGTGCTCAATTGTGTGTGTGTGTGTTTGAGAAAAATAATTAGAATTTTTACTAAATTACTGGAACTTTATTGAACAGTTTTATCTTGCCTTTTTCTCCACCACTTGTGTTAGAACTTTGGATGGGGAAACTTTTTATTATCCTGTCCAATGCCAAAGATCCCTACTTTGATACTGAGCCATGTTTACCAAGGGGATAAGGGTTCTCTAAGCTGCTGCTTCCGCCCAGTGTGATGTGTGTGATAACACAGCTCTACATTCTTCTTAGGGAGACCACCTAGCAAACTGGTTGCCATTTTGAGCAGACCCTCATAGAAGAGCATTATCTTGGAAAACCTCCATAGTCAGGAATCTCAACTCTGCAGGTTCAAACTTAGTTTTGTGCTGGGTGCAGTGGTGCATATCTGTAATCACAGCAACTTGGGACGCTGAGGCAGGCAGATCACAAGTTTGAGGCCAGCCTCAGCAACTTACCGAAGCCATGAGCAATTTAGGAAGACCCTATCTCAAAAAGAGATGGGGCTGTAGCTTAGTGGTAAAGCATCCTTGGGTTCAGTCCCCAGTACCATAATAATAATAGTGATAATAATCCCCCCAAAACAAACAAGTCTTGTCTGAGTTTGGGTCTACTCAGTGGGTTTACTCTAATTATCTCCAGAAACTGATGAATAATCCTGAATACTATTACTTTATCCTTTTTAATATATATTTTTTGTTGTTGATGGACCTTTATTTTATTCATTTACTTATGTGGTGCTGAGAATCGAATCCAGTGTCTCACACCTGCTTGGCAAGTGCTCTAACACTGAGCCACAACCCAAGCCCTGTTTTGTATTTTATTTAGAGACAGGGTCTCACTGAGTTGCTTAGTACCTCTCTTTTGCTGAGGCTGGCTTTGAACTTGTCCTTCTGCCTCAGCCTCCTGAGCTGCTGGGATTATAGGTGTGTGACACCTTGCTGGGCCTAATTTGTCCTTTAAAAATTTTTTTTTTGTGGTACCGGAGATTGAACCCAGGGTTACTCTTATCACTGAGCCACATCCCCAGGATTTTTTGA
Organism: Sciurus vulgaris; assembly: GCF_902686455.1. Taxonomy (NCBI): domain Eukaryota; kingdom Metazoa; phylum Chordata; class Mammalia; order Rodentia; family Sciuridae; genus Sciurus; species Sciurus vulgaris. The sequence goes on along the minus strand of NC_136463.1, from coordinate 6,122,663 downwards.
TTTTGAGACAGGGTTTCACTAAGTTGCTGAGGCTGGCCTGGAGCTTAACCTTCTATCTCCTGTGTTGCTAGGATTATAGGCCTGTGCCATTGTGCCTGGCTTTAAATATATATATTTTTTTGAGACAGGGTCTTGTGAAGTTGCCAGGTAGTCTTGAACTTTAATCCTCCTGCCTCAGCCTCTCAATTAGCTGGAATTATAGGAGTGTGCTCCTGTGCCTGGCCTTTAAGTTTTTTAGATATTGCTGTACATTGTGCCTATAATTAATTTTTTGTTAATTTCTATTTTGGTGCTGGGGAATTGAACCCAGGACCTTGTGCATACAAAGCAAGCATTCTGTCACTGAGCTAGACCCCCAGGCTTTAGGCCTTGTTCATTTTTATGTATATTTTGAATATATTGTGAAGTTCTTTTTTTTTTTTTTTGGCACTGGGGATTAAACCCAGCTATGCTTTACCCCACTGAGCCATATTTTTATTTTCACTTGGTCTTGCCAAGTCACTGATGGTCTCATTAGGTTACTGAGGCTAAGCAACTCAAACTTGTGATCCTCTTGCCTCAGCCTCCCAAGTTGGGCTGCACCACTGCTCCCAGCCTCTTTTGCTTCATGTTTGGCTGCATTAGGCCTTCCTGAGAACTGAATATATTTGTGTCAAGACCAGACTATTGGCAGTCAAAATCACTGTCAAAAATATTCATGATATGCCAGCTATACTAGAGTGTCTTTTAGGCTGTGAATGAGAATCCTAGAGTTCCCCACTCTTGTGAGCTTTTGTCTACTTCAAGACAGATAATAATCATGTAAGAGAGTCATTTGGGTGATGAGAGAGATTGCAGCGGTTCATAGGAGAGTTCTCGAGATCTTGGGTTACACAGGTAGAGGTGATAAGTGGTTAGAGTTAGTGTTCTTAGTAGAACAGGAGTCACTGGTGAATTGGATTAAAGTGCTGAGGGAAAGAGAACAATCAGATTCTAACTATGAGGAAAGATTTGTTCATGTGTGAGTATGGAATTTGATCTGGGCATGGTGGCACATACCTGTGATCCCAGCTGTTTGATAGACTGAGGTGGAAGAATTGCTTGGGTCCAGGAGTTTGAGCCTAGTCTGGGCAACAGCGAGACTCCCATCTCAGAAATATTTACTTTTGGGACTGGGGTTGTAGCTCAGTGGTAGAGCACTTGTCTAGCATGTGTGAGGCACTGGGTTTGATCCTCAGCACCATGTAGAAATAAATAAATAAAATAAAAGTATTGTGTCCATCTATAATTTTAAAAATATTTAAAAATATTTACTTTTTAGTTTTTGGTTATGGATATAGCTCTATAGATCAATCTATGAATTAGGAAGCTGGATGTGTGAAGCTGACACTCAAAGGGATTGACCTGAGTCAGAAAAATTCATAATCCCCATTACAGAGATGGCACAGAAGCTAGGGATTGGAAGTTTCTGTCTTTTTTAATAAGTTTATTTTTCATTTTTATTATTTTTGTACTATTAGGGATTGAAACCAGGGCCTTGCCCATGCTAGGTAAGTGCTCTACCACTGATGTATACCCTTGGCCCCATCCAACCCTTCAAATAATTTTTATTTGAGGACTGAGGATATAACTTAGTGGTTAAGTGCTTGCCTGGCATGTATGAGGCTCTGGGTTCAATTCCTGATACACCCCCCCAACCCTTCATTTTTAAAACATTTGAGACAGGGTCTCACTCAGTTGCCCAGGGCCTCTGACTTTCCATCCTCCTACCTCAGCCTCCTGAGTACCTGGGATTATAGGCATTTGCCACAGCTTCTGACCTTTTTTTAATTTTTTGATCTCCCTTTTTCCAAACTACAGATTGCTAGATTACAATGTAAGAGTTGATTAGGGTGAGCTGGACACTGGTGCAGGCCTGTATTCCCAGCTACTGAAGAGACTGAGGCAGGAGAATGGCAGGTTTGAGGTCAGTCTGGGCAACTTCTTGAAACCCTGTCTCAAATTAAAAAGAGCAGGTGATGTAGTTTAGTGGTAGCAGAAGCATCACTGGATTGGATCTCCAGTACTGAGGAGAAAAAAAAAGAAACCAAGTTAGTGTGTAGCTTGGCAGGCAGAGTTGAGGTGCCTAGCGAGGTTGACTTAGTGGTCCCTGAAGTTGGGCATGTGGATTAGCACTTCGTAATTTTCATGACTGCTGACTTCTGGGATTGTACTTACAAGTCAATTGAAAAGCAAAGCCTTCAGTGAGAGTAACATTTCCTGTCCTTATTTTTCACTAGTTAATTCCAGGTGTGAATTCCAAGAAGAAGCAAATGTGTTTTGACTGGGGACCTGGGGAGATGCTGGTGTGTGAAACTTCCTTCAACAAAAAAGGTAGTCATTTTTTTTCCCATATATATATATATATATATATATATATATATATATATATTTTTTTTTTTTTTTTTTAGTTTTGGGTGGACATAATACCTTTATTATTTTTTTTTTTAATGTGGTGCTGAGGATTGAACCCAGGGCCTCACACATGCTAGGCAAGCACAGTGCCACTGAGCCACAACCCCAGCCGGGTAGTCATTTTTTTCTTTCAGATTATCTTGGCACATTTGGTTGCTTTTCTTTCATATTTGACTAGCAGAGACATGAAAATGATTGCACTTATTTTGCACCATCTTCAGTTTTTAAACTAATTGTTTAAAAATTGGGAGTCTAATTGTTTTAGATTTGCATTGTGTTATGAGACCTGGAAGATGTTAAGTCCAGGAAAAAGTCTTCTGTCTTAGGAAAGGATTTCTGTATGTTTTAATACCTCAAGTGTTCTTTCCCCTTTTTTCTTTTCTTTTTTCTCTATCTTGTGCTGGGGGTCAAACCCAGGCCTTGCATATACTAGAGTCGGCCCCTTGTTGTGACACTTAGGTCCTGTGGCCATCACTTTTGCGTTCACAGTGTGACTTGAATGATGGTTTTGAGACTGAGTTGATCCACAGCAGAAGAGCTGCAGATGGCTTGGCCTTCGCTTGGTTTTCCTGATTTCCATCAGTGACTTGACATGGATCTTTTTTCTGATAGGCTTTTCTTTTTTTTCTTTTTGTGACGCTGGGAATTGAACCCAGGTCCTTCCACATGCTAGGCAAGCACTCTACCACTGAACTAGCCCTTCTGATAGACATTTTTGTGGTACTGGGATTTGAACCCAGGGCCTTATGCATGGTAGACAAGTGCTGTACCACTGAGCTATAGCCCAGCCCTATATATGATTGTATGTGTGAATGATTGATAAATGGTAATCCATATTACTTTATTCATTTGTTTATTTTGCTTGATTTGGTTGTTCTGCAATGTTGGGGGTTGAACCCACCTTCTCACACATACTAGGCAAGCATTCTACTACTAAGCTACACACCAAACCTCACTTTTTTTTTTTTTAATATTTTTTTGTTGTAGATGGACACAATATCTCTATTTTATTTATTTATTTTTATGTGTTGCTGAGGATTGAACCCAGTGCCTCACACGTGCCAGGCAAGCGCTCTACCACTGAGCTAGAATCCCAGCCCCTCACTTTAGTTTTCATAAATGAAATCAGTAACACAGAAGCTATAGCTTTTATAATTAAATACTCAGTTCAAATTTTTAGGATGGATTCTCCTTTAGAGGTGGTAACAATGTTAATTTTTTTTCCTGTTTTGTTTCAGAAAAATCAGAGACAGCCCCAAACTGTCCCTTTATCTATATCATCTGGAAAGATGTAGATGTTTACTCTCACATTTTGAGAAAACTCTTTAATGAATCCCATGGAATCTTTGTGGGCCTCCAGAGAATTGAAGAAGAATTGACTGGAAAGTCCAGAAAAGCTCAGTAAGTAGGCTGCTGGTAGATGCTGAGTTTATAACGTAATTGTGAAAAGCCATGTGAAGTGCATACTTGTCCTGAGTGATGAAAGGGATACCTGGATACCTGGAAAAAGGATGGACTCCTGATTCTGGTGTGTGGTATCCCCAGGAATTAGAGGTCTTAGAGGAAATGTTCATATGCTGTTCATTGAATCTCTGACTTGCTACGCTTTTGCTGTTTGTGTTCCTACTTCATTTACCCTCCAAAGAAGGCAGCTGGGCCAAATAAACACTTGAGAATTATTGAATGAGGTCCCATTATTGGGAGATTTGTCATCCAAATGACAGGGTTGGTTTTTTCTGCATTACTGGGGGTTGAACCAAGGGTTACATGTGATAGGCAAGTACCGTACCACTGAGCTATGTCCCCAGCCATTTTTCTTTTGAGATAGGGTCTCACTAAGTTTCCCAGACTAACCTTGTAATCCTCCTGCCTCAGCCTTCCAAGCGATGCTGGAATTATAGGTGTGCACCATCCATCATACCCACCTTGTTTTGACTTTAAAGAATTACTTTTGAGACTTCTTAAGAGACAAGAAAACTATTGTTTTGTTTTGTTTTTTTGGTGCTGGGGATCGAACCCACAGCCTTGTGCTTGTAAGGCAAGCACTCTTCTGACTGAGCTATCTCCCCAGCCCCAAGAAAACTATTGTTTTCTAAGATTAAGAATTTTTGAACATGTTGCAAGGCTTAGCTCTATCAATATCAGGGTATAACTTGTTAACTGCAAACCTCTAGGTCCCACAAAGATCATCAAAATAAAAGTCTTTGGGGTTGGGTCCTGAAATCTCCAGGTGGTTCTTAAGCACACTGGAGTTGGAGAACCCCTGTGTTAGATTTTTATTATGTCTGGTCATATGCTTAGGGTGTGGGCAGTGTTGGTCTATTACTTCCATGGTAAACTTTTCACAAGTCATTCTGGGCAATACCCTTATCTGTTGTGTGTATGTGTGTGAGAGAGAGAGAAAAATAACACTGGTTTTAAAAGGCTCTGGTACAGAATATGATGACTCACAGAAATCTGTTAACCACTTTAGGAAGGCAGGGGACCCTGTTTTAACTTCTTGAACTCTTATTCCCTCATCTACCAGGGTATCAGTACAGTAGGTGCTTTGTGTAGTACGTTGAATGAATGCGTATACATGTGAATGTTCTAAACGTGAGAAGCTAGTTTTTGTTTTGCCCGTTATCTTGTTGTGTGGCTAGGTAAGTTAGTCTTATCTGAGCCTTTAATGAGTCTTACTGCCCTCCCTCCCTGCCCTTCTCTCTCTCTGCCTACCCCCCACTCCGCGCCTCTCTTTTTCTTTCCTGGAGATGAAACCCAGTGCCTTGTGTATGCTAAGCAAGCTCTGTACCGCAAGCTCCATCCCCTGAGTCTTTTTTATTTATTTTAAAAATATTTTTAAAATCGTAGATGGACACAGTGCCTTTATTTTATTTGTTTATTTTTATGTGGTGCTGGGGATCAAACCCAGGGCCTCACTTGTGCTAGGCAAGCGCTCTACCACTGAGCTACAACCCCACCCACCCTGAGTCTTATACTCTTGACTATAACATGGGCAATATGAGGCTTGGGAAAATAATTAGGAAATTGTTTTACTCTGTATTAGATTATTTGCAGAATATAGATTCTAAATTTATTTTTTGTACGGGTGGTACTGGTTATTAAACCCAGGACCTCACACATGCTAGGCTTGTACTCTAACACTGAGTTACGTACCCAACCCTTTTAAAAGTTTTATTCTTTATTATTATTTCTTGGGGACACTGGGGAACGGTAGGGTGTTTTACCACTGAGGTGTATCCTTAGAACTTTTATTCGTTTTTTTATTTTACTTTTTTAATTTTTTATAATCGTTGGTGGATCTTTATTTTATTGATTGATTGATTTATATGTGGTGCTGAGAATTGAACCCAGGGCCTCACATATGCTAGGCAAGTACTCTACCACTGAGCCACAACCCCAACCCCTTAGACCTTTTAAAAACAAACCTTTTAAATTTTGAGACAGAGTCTTGCTAAGTTGCTGAGGTCTGCCTTAGCCTCTTTAGTTCTGACATTACAGGCATGTGTCACTGTACCTGGCTCCCCAGCCCTTTTTTCTCGAGTCTAGTCATATATCCAGCGTAGACAAGGGAAAAGATTTCTATTGGAGGGATGGTCCAGCTGTATGCTAATCCCTAAGAAACTTATTTAATAGAAAAACTGTAGGAGACAATTATTTCTTCTGAATCAGGGGGCGTGACAGATTGAGCCATGCTAAGATCTGGCTTTAACAAAGATGAAAGAGCCCACCTTTCCTTTATTTATAGTGATACAGGTAAAAAGGGAGACCAAAGAGGAGCTTATTCTGTGAGAAACAGGATGGGGTGGAGTTAAGGAAGCCATTTGCTCAAGCAGAACATCCCAGCCGGACCTGCAAATTCCAGCGGTGAGCTACTACAGGGATACCACATACTCCAGGCGATCTGGAACAATCTCTTAATGATTGCCAGTTCCTGGGAGTCAGATTTCTGTGTCTGACGACTCACCAAGCCTGGTTTTACTTGCTGGCCAAGGATGGCTCCCCACACTTTTAAAATTTTGTTTTGAGATAGGGTCCCACTAAGTTACCCAGGCTGGCCTACAAATTGGGATCCTCATGCCTTGGCCTCCTCATTAGCTAGAATTACAGACTTGTGCCATCATGCACCATGCCAGGGTTGCAACTATTCATTTTAAAATAGTTGGTGGCCTTCAGGTTTTTTCCTCTAGGAAAAATGATTTTCTTGCTCTAACATCTTGGCAAATGACAAGTAGTTGCTTTCTTGTGAATGTATGTTTTGTTCTTTTCCTTTCTTATAAATTTTTATTTTGAATGAGTTTTATACTTTAAAAAAGTTATAAAATTATAGTTTTCATGTATTCTTCATCCAGCTTGCCTAATGTTAAGATCTTATATAACTACCTGGTTATTTAAAATCAGGAAACAAATGTTGATACAGTATAATTAACTAAAGACCTATTTTACCGATTTTCTCCCTAATGACCTATTTTGAAGTTTACATATTTTCTCCCTAATGACCTTTCTCTCTTTTGGAATTAAATGAGGTTATAATTTTGCCTGTGTGTGTGTGTGTGTTTCTCTCAGTCTGTTTCTTGACCTTTGTACTTCTTTTTTCTTTTTTCTTTTTTTAAATTTTTTAGTTGTGGGTGGACACATTTTTTTTTTTTTGTGGTGCTGAGGCTCGAACCCAGTGTCTCACACATGCTAGGCGAGTACGCTACCACTGAGCCACAACCCGAGCCCGACCTTTGTACATCTGAAGAATGTTGATGACTGTTTTGTAGAATACCTCTCAATTTGGGTCTATCAGATGTTTTCTCCTAATTGGACAAAGCATGTGTATAACACTTGCTACCAAGAGGATCACAGAAGTGGAGATATGTGTCCAGGGCATCACATCACACACAGGCTCATGATACTGATATTCATTGCTGAGGATGCTGACCTTGATCATGTGGTTCTGTTGGGCTTCTCTGCTGTCAAGTTACCATCTTTCCCTGGCTGCTCACGTGTATATTAAGGGGGAAATTTTGAGACTGTACGAATCCTATTTCTCCTCAGATTTTTCACCCACTGATTTTAGTGTCCACCAGCGTGTCTCAGCTGTAGTAGTGATACAGCCAGGCGCAGTGGTGCACTCCTGTAATCCCAGCAACTCGGAGGCTGAGGCAGGAGGATTCCAGTTCCAGGTCAGCCTCAGTAATTCAAGGAGGCCCCAAGAAACTTAGCAAGACTGTTTCAAAATAAAAGAACAAAAAGGCTGAGGATGAGGCTTGGTGGTAAAGCACCCCTGTGTTTTATCCCCAGTACAAAAACTAAAACAAGGGCTGAGGCTGTAGCTCAGTGGTAGAGCACTTGCCTTGCATGTGTGTTCAATCCTCAGCACCATATAAAAAAATATTATTGTGTCCATTTACAAACTAAAGAAAAAAGAAAAAAAATACCCCAAAAAACAACCCCCCTCCAAATCATCTGGGATGATAAACATTAGTGTAAACTCATGTTTCTTTTATCCTATGATTATATCATAATTATTTTGTCATTCAGATTGCTCCAGCTTTGGAGCATGTGAATCTTTTTCAGGTTGGCTGCTGTTTTTTTTTTTTTGGCCAGGGGTGGGGGGGGGGGGTACCAGGGATTGAACTCAGGAACACTCAGCCACTGAGCCACGACCCCAGTCCTATTTTATTTAGAGTCAGGATCTCATGGAGTTGCTTAGTGCCTCGCCATTGCTGAGCCTGGCTTTGAACTCAAGCTCCTCCTGCCTCTGTCCCCCAAGACGCTAGGATTATAGGTGTGGGCCACCATGCCTGGCTGCCTTTTTTTCTTTTTTTTTCCAGTAAACTCCTTTGTGATTTGAGTGCTCCCTTGCTTTCTGGTACTGCAAGATGTTCCAAGCTCATCTTGTCTATGTCATTTTATTTTTTGTAGATTGGTTCGAGTGAGTAAAAACTATCGATCAGTCATAAGAGCCTGTATGGAGGAAATGCACCAGTTTGCAAGTAAGAATTTTGTTGTGTGTGTGTGTGGTCATATTCACAGTACTAATTGGCTGTAAATACTGCAAAGTAAAGTCTGACATTCCAGTTTTTTTTTTTTTTTTTGTACCAGGGATCAAACCCAGGGGCACTTAACCACTGAACCACATCCCTAACCCTTTTTTGTGTTCTATTTATCTCACTGAATTGCTTAAGACCTTGCTAAGTTGTTGAGGCTGCTTTGAACTTGGGATCCTTCTGCCTCAGTCTCCTGACAATCCCTAATATTTTGGCAACATTCTAAAGTATGTTTTTCAAATTAAAATATATTGAGAGTTGAATGACTTATTGGCAGGTGGAAGGCTAATGAGCTAAATTAACCTCTCTGAAAATTACACTCCCATTCTCTGACCTTGTTGAATTTTTTTTTTTTTTTTCTTCTTTCCTGGCAGTGCTGGGGATTGAACCAAGGGCCTTGTGCTTGCAAAGCAAGCACTTTACCTACTAAGCTATATCCCCAGCCCGACCTTGTTGATTTAAGGTCACCATAGCCATGATAGTTACCTGATTTGTTAGTACCTAGATGACTCTTTTTTTTTTTTTTTTTTTTTTTTTTTTTTTGGGTGCTGGGGATCGAACCCAGGGCCTTGTGCTTACAAGGCAAGCACTCTACCGACTGAGCTATCTCCCCAGCCCCAGATGAGTCTTTATTTATTCATTTATTTTGGTACTTGGATTGAAACCAGAGGTGCCTAACCACTGAGCCACATCCCCAGGCCTCTTTAAAATTTTAATTATTTATTTAATTTTTCCCCCCTTCAAGAAACACAATGTTGTCACACAAGTTGGTAGCACAACTTTCATGGTAATACTCAAGGAAAAATATTTGAGACCGAACATCTCTGTCTTATCACGGAATGGAACTAGACAGAGATAGTAATAGTTCAAATGTTTTAAGCAGGAGGAACTACTATAAAACACTTGAGTTATATTGTAACTGTACCTGCATTTTAGTTTTTATTTTGAGACAGGGTCTTGCTAAATTGCTGAGGCTGGCCTGGAACTTACAGTCCTCCTCCCTCATACTCCCAAGATGCTGAGATTATAGTCTTTAGAGCTTTATGTAACATGAAGTCTCTTTAGTCAACTTTTCACTGCTGTGACTAAAAGACCCAACCAGAACATTTGTAAAGGAGGAAAGGTTTGAGGGCTCACGGTTTCAGAGGTCTGTTTGTTGGTTTGTTTATTGTTTGGGTGCTGGGGATTGAACTCAGGGGCATTCAACCACTGAGCCACACCCCCAGCCCTATTTAGTATATTATTTAGAGACAGGGTCTCACTGAGTTGCTTAGTGCCTCGCCTTTGCTGAGGCTGGCTCTGAACTTGTGATCCTCCTGCCTCAGCCTCCAGAGCCTCTGGGATTACAGGTGTGCTCCACCATGATAGCCAGAGGTCTCAGTTTATTGATAGTTGGCTCTATTCCTCAGGACTTGAGGTGAGGCAGAACAACATGGTGTAAGAGTGTGGTGGAAGGAAACAACTCAAATGATGATCAGGAAGCTGAGAGACATCTCCACTTGCCAGATACTAATATATATCCAAAAGACACACCCCCAATGCCCTACCTCCTCCAGCCACATCCCATCTGCCTCCAGGTACCATTCAATTAATCCCATAAGGTGATTAGTTCACTGACTGGGTTAAGGGTTAAGGCTTTGGTAACCCAGTCATTTCTCCTCTGAACCTTCTTGCATTGTCTCACATGTGAGCTTTGGGGGACACCTCACATCCAAATGGTAACAGAGGGTTTGTTTTTTTTTTTTGGTGGTGCTAGGGATGGAACCCAGGGCCTCGTACATGCTAGGCAAGTACTCTGTCACTGAGGTATATCCCCAGCCCTTTTTTAGTTTGGACATAGGGTCTGCCTCAGCCTCCCAAGTAGCTGGGATTATAGTGTGTGCCACCAAACCTGGAATCAGAAGCATTTAAGGTGGCTGCATTATAATTGAAAGTGCTGTTTATAGCCTGAGGGGTTTTGTTTGAGAGCCAATGAAGTATAACAAAGGGATACGGGGCCTCAAAAAACATGTAGAGAGCTGGGGATGTAGCTCAGTTGAACTTGCCTTACAAGCACAAGACCCTGGGTTCAATCCCCAGTACCGCAAAAAAAAAAAAAAAAAAAAAAAAAAAAAAAAAAAAAAAAACCCACATAGAGCAGGGCACAGTGGCATACACTTGTAATTCCAGCCACCTGGGAGGCCGAGGCAAGAGAATCCTAGGTTCCAGGCCAGCCTCATTAATTTAGCGGGGCCCTAAGCAACTTAGTGATATCCTCTCTCAAAATAAAAGATAAACAAGAGCTGGGGATGTAGCTCAGTGGTAAAGCACCCCTGGGTTCAGTTTCTAGTACCAAACAATATCTAGAAAATGGTGGACATTAAAAGAAACACAGGCACAAGCTATAGAACCTGATGGACAAAGTTAGAACAGTGGGAATAAGAGTTTCATTTCCATGGCTCACTTAAAATGTTTTGTGTTTTATTAGTTGCTGCCAAAGATCCAGCCAGTGGTCGCCAGTTCAGCAGCCAGGTAAGGGGGAGCTGCCTATCATATTGGCACCACTGGCTCTGTATGTATGATTGCTCTGTAGTCACTGTTACGGCAGAAGCCTTTCTTTTTTCCAGGTCTGTGGGCAACCGCTTGGGGTGACAGGGATCCTGCTAGACATCCTTCAGGGTCTAGCACATTGGAACACAAGGATTTCCTTGATAAATACTGTATGAGTTCTCAGTTCTTAGGAAAATATAAATCCTAACCACACGGTGTTGATGAGTTGTCACTTGAGACGGAGAGTTGTGCTTTCAGAACCAGTGCTTATTATAAACACAATTCATGAACTCAGAACTTTTGCTGAGTGGCAAATGGTTATGCTTTAGTTAGAGCTGGAAGATGACTTATAGAAATTTTCTTTCTTTGGTAGACTCTTAGTGTTTTTCAAACTCATTAGGGAATAGTGTCCTGTCTCTGGTCTGCGAAGTGTTTATTTTCCCCTTAAGAAAAGGGGATAATGGTGTCTGAATAGAAGAGTGGTAGAGAAGAGGAGCCTGTGTATATTTTTGGGTGGAGTAACGAGGGATTGAACTCAGGGGCATTCAACCTCTAGGCCACATCCCCCCAGCCCTATTTTGTATATTTTTTATTTAGAGACAGGGTCTCACTGAGCTGCTTATTAGCACCTTGTTTTCACTTAGGTTGGCTTTGAACTCAGGATCCCCCTACCTTAGGCCTCCTGAGCTGCTGGGATTACTGGGGAGCCTGTGTAGTCTTTTTTTTTTTTTTAATATATATATTTTTAGTTGCAGATAGACATGATATCTTTATTTATTTTTTATGTGGTGCTGAGTATTGAACCCAGTGCGTCACATATACTAGGCAAGTGCTCTACCAGTGAGCCACAACCCCAGCCCCAAATCTTTTTTTTTTTTTTTTTTTTTGTTTTTGTGGTGCTGGGGATCGAACCCAGGGCCTTGTGCTTGCGAGGCGAGCACTCTACCAACTGAGCTACCTCCCCAGCCCTCAAATCTGTGTGTTCTTAAGGGCAGGTCCAGGTCTGATTTATTTTTAGGTATTGTATGGGGCTTTGCCTTTTTTAAATTAAAAAATTTTTTTTTTTTTTTTTGTTATTAGGGTGCTTTACCATTGATCTGCAAGCTACATCACCTACTCTTATTTTTTGTTCTGAGACAGGGTTTCACTGAGCTGCCCATTTTAGCCTCCAACTTGTGATCCTCCTGCCTTAGCTTCCACGTAGCTGGGATTACAGGTGTGCACCACCACACCCCACTGTCCTTTTTGTGTGTGTGTGGTTTTGGGGATTCAACTCAGGGCCTTATACATGCTCAGCACATGCTATACCTCTGAGCTGTACCCTAGCCTAAGCTTTGCCTTTAGTACACTATTTCTTAAACTTGAGTCCTTGAAATACCAACTTCACAGTTTTTGCTTTATGTATGTTTTTATCATTTATTCAGTCTTTATCTAAATATCGTCTCTTCCTTTTACTCAAATAATGCCACTTCCTAAGCCATAATTCAATAGTATCAGTATGATGTGCTGGTTCTATTTTTCTAATGAACATTAAAATAAAAATAACAACCATTAAAATAGTGCTTATCTCCAACTCACCACCTAAAATTTTTATATGGAATGCCCTGTGGAAATACTGCCATAGGCATGCCAGTTAGTTGTTAAGTAGTGAGTGACTATCGTGGAATTCAAGCCCTTCTTTGTTCTAAGAACAAACCTCAGAAATATCATCAGTTAAAACCTGTTTCTCTTTCTTCCTAAGGTCTCCATTTTGTCAGCGATGGAGCTTATTTGGAACCTGTGTGAGATTCTTTTTATTGAAGTGGCCCCAGGTGAGCCTGGAATAATCCTGTCACATCAGAGAGCTCCCTACCCTCCAGCTCATCTGTCCTGTGCATCACTGTGTTTTGTTGCTAGGAATATTTTTTTCAGTTTTTCATAATAGCTATCACAAATCATTATAAGACACTTCAAGAAATGTGACATTTTGTTAGATGTACAAAAAAAAAATCATATGGAGTGCCTTCCCTAAAATAGGACACAGTGGTGTACACTTGTGATCCCAGCCACTTCAGAGGCTGAGGCAGCAGGACTGCAATTTTGAGGCCAGCCTAGGTATCTTAGTGAGACCTGGACTCAAAATAAAAGCAAAAAGGACTGGAGATGTAGTTCAGTGGTAGAGCATCCCTGGGTTCAGTCCCTGGTGCACCACCCCATGTACTTAATAAACAAATTTTCAAATTGTGCATTAAAGGGGTGGTTAGTATTTGTTATGGACAGGTCAAGCTTAGTTTTAAAGATATGAAGAGGGGTTAGATGGTGACAGTCAAAGTTGCTTTGAGAATTTGACAACTAATGATTGGGTCAGGGCAACCCCATATCTGATCCATCTCTACTTGGGATTATTCTTTTTTCTTTTTTGTGTGCTGGAATTTGAACCCAGAGCCTCACATGATAGACAAGTGTTCTACCACTAAGCTATGCCCCCAGCCTTATTGTGTTGATCTTGAATTATGTTGTGTAGTGCCCTGGCTTGAATGTGCACTCTGGAGGTGTGGCAGGCTAGTTTCATTTCTTGTAATGGTTTCTGTTTGCTAGATTCATATATGAGTATTAACCTCTGTGCAGTGTAGCATTTCATTCATTCTGCTGTTGACACACTGAGCAACCTGAAATTTAAAAATTAGTTGTTCAGATACCTACTTTCTAGTAGGTTTTGAGGAGCCTATGATTTTACAACATTGCAGGTAACATCTAGTCAGTACTGGTCCCTAAATGACCATTAACTAGGTAGCCATTAGGTTTTTTTTTTTTTTTTTTGGTGGTGCTGGGGATTGAACCCAGGGCCTTGTGCATGTTAGGCAAGCACTCTACCAACTGAGCCATATCCCCAGCCCCTGCCATTAGATTTTTGTGAAGAATCTGGCTGTGCGGTGATGAGGTCTGCATCCCAGCTTCAACCCTTTCCAGGATTCAGTGAAGGATGAAGCTGCCTGGCACAGGGAGGATTTTGTAAAAGTCTCACTTAATTTTTCTGAGCACAGCACTTGATGTGGGGCCACGTGTGCCTGCTTAGGAAGGATAACTCCCTCCTAGAACATCATCTTGTCTGCTTTCACATTCTCCCTACTTTGGGTAAAATAGAACTTGCTGCAGATGAAGTGAGCTTTTTGTGTGTGATGAGACTCTCTCCTCCCAGCTGGCCCTCTCCTCCTCCATCTCCTCGACTGGGTGAGACTCCACGTGTGCGAGGTGGACAGTTTGTCGGCAGACGTTCTGGGCAGTGAGAACCCAAGTAAGCACGAGAGCTTCTGGAACTTGGTAAGGACCTTGTACAGGTCTCCCCTTCCTCCCTGCTTGCATGCTGCTGCCCCAGGGTCAGGTTTAGTGATTCTGAGGTTACCCCCAGGCTCCGGGAGCCTGGTTCCTCAGGTCTGATCATGGGGACACATATCTTTTCTTCCCTACTCTAAGGCAACACTTAAAACAAAACTTTATAGACATTTTAGTGGAAAAGGCCTTATATTTCTTTGTGGATCTAAGGAAGAGAAGACAGGAAATCAGACAAAACCAGCTGATACCCCAGCTCCTTTTATTTTTTGTTTTGAGACAGGGTCTTGTTAAGTTGCTGAGGCTGTCTTTGAACTTACGATTCTTGTGCCTCAGTCTCCTGAGTCACTGGGATTATAGGCGTGCGCCACTGTGCTCAACTGCACTTGGGTTTTGAATGGTGGGGAAAGTGCCTGAGTATTGAGTTGGGGGCTGTAAGTAAATTTTAATGAGAGAGTAAATTCACAAGTAGGGAATCTGGATAATGAGGACCTGCTATATTTATTCCAAGTATGTGTATGTACATAAATGTACTTGAATTGAAATTTCTTTCTTTTTTTGGTGGTGCTGGGGACTGAACCTGTAGTCTTGCACATGCTAGTTAAGTGCTATACCACTGAGCTACCTCTCCAGCCCTATTTTTTATTCTGACACAGGGCTTGCCCAGGTTGGCCTTGAACCTAAGATCCTCCTGCCTCAGACTCCAGGGTAGCTGGGATTATAGGTGTGCACCACCAAGCCTGGCTTTGAGATGAAATTTTTATGAATCAATGTTTTATTTGATTTACATTTTCTGTTATTTTTTAATGTTGCTCAGAACCTATAATGGGCTATAACTGGCAGTTTGATAAACATGGTCAGGCGTAAGACTATGAGACTGGTGTGATAGATGGCTTCTGAAGAGCCATCCATGGAACTGGGTGCAGTGACGCACACCTGTAATCTCAGCAGCTCAGGAGGCTGAGATAGGAGGATCCCATGTTTGAGGCCAACCTCAGTAACTTAGGGATACCCTGTCTCAAAATCTAAAAAAAAAAGGGTTGGGGATGTGGCTCGGGTGGAGCACCCCTGAGATTCAATCTCCTTAATACCCTGCCCCTCCACCCCCCAATCCCCCCAAAAAAAAGAAAGGAATAAAGAAAAGGAAAAGAAAGAAGTCATCCGTGGAACAGAGAACTGCCTGAGGAGTCATAAAACCTTACAGGATCAGGCCTGGGCCATTACTCATGGTCCTGCATCTCCCTGCAGGTGACCGTCTTGGTGCTGCAGGGGCGGCTAGATGAGGCCCGACAGATGCTGTCCAAGGAGGCAGATGCCAGCCCCTCCTCTGCAGGCATGTGTCGCATCCTGGGGGACCTGATGAGGACAATGCCTATTCTCAGTGTATGTGGAACTCACCTTGCTTGCTGGGTCACAGACGCTGTGGGTGATTCTTGAAACAAAGCGTTGGTGGCTTAGCATCTCATGCTCGTCTTCCCTTTAGCCTGGCAACACCCAGACGCTGACTGAGCTGGAGCTGAAGTGGCAGCACTGGCGCGAGGAGTGTGAGCGGCACCTGCAGGATGGCACGTTTGCCTCCAGCCCCCGCCTGGAGTCGCTCTGCAAGGTCTGGGGGAAGCACTTGGGTTGGGTCCTGATGGCCTTCCCTGGGGCTGTGGCATCCCTTCGAGCCACAGCAGAAGCTGGCTTCTTGGACAGGGCTGTCCCTCGCTGTGCTGGGAAGAAGGGACTTTTGATTTCTAGTTGAAAGCTTGGGGCCCAGCTGAGATGAGCAAATCCGTTGAGAAGCTGCCTCAGGGGAGGCTGAGCTCAGGGGATTTTTCTCCTCAGATCATGCTGGGGGATGAGGCCGCCTTGCTAGAGCAGAAGGAACTTCTGAGTAACTGGTACCATTTCCTAGTGACTCGGCTTCTGTACTCTCATCCCACAGTAAAACCCATTGACCTGCACTTCTATGCCCAGGTGAGTGAGCTTTTCATGGAGAGGCAGCGGTCCTGGGGTCTCCTTGTGCATCTTTGTGTTGAACTTCCCCAGGAATAGGAAGGCTCTTTCAGTCCTTTTTGAAGGAACCCATCATCCCCCTCCAGGGGTCCCTGTATAGCAGTTCTGACTGTTCCCCTAAATCTCTGCTTCCATGCTGGGGATTGAGTGGGTCATCACCTTTCCACAGTCCAGCCTAGACATGTTTCTGGGAGGTGAGAGCAGCCCAGAGCCCCTGGACAACATCTTGATGGCAGCCTTTGAGTTTGACATCCACCAAGTGATCAAGGAATGCAGGTAGGACCCTCCACTCCCACCACTTTAACTTTGTTTTTCTTTTTTGGGGTGGCACTGGGACTTGGACTCAGGAGTGCTGTACCACAAGGTACATGCCCAGCACTTTTATTTTTTTGTATTGGGGGTTAGGAGAGCCTAACTGCTGAGTCTCACATCCCCAGCCCGGGTGTTTTTTTTTTTTTTTTTTCTTTGAGACAGGGTCTCACTGAGTTGCTTATGGCCTTGCTGAGTTGTTAAGGCTGACCTTGAACTTGTGATCCTCCCACCTCTGCCTCCTGAGTTGCTGGGATTACAGGCATGCACCACCACATGCAGCTTTTTCTTTAAATTTTATTTTAAGAGACAATCTAGCTAAGTTGCTGAGACTGGCCTCAAACTTGGGCTCCCACTGCCTCATCTTCTTCTGTTGCTAGGATTACAGGTGTGTGCCACCACAGGGTCTTGATCGGTTGCCCAGACTGGCATTAAACTTGAGATCCTCTTGCCTCAGCCTTTCAAGTAGCTAGGATTTTATGCATGCACCACCACAGACGGCCATTTTAACCATTTTTAGGTATGCAATTCAGTGGTATTATGTGTATTAACAGTACTGTATTCTGTCACCACCAGCCATCTCTAGAACATTCTGTTTCTTCTTTACCCTTCCTTCTAGAGAACAGCTGCCTTAGTTTGTGCTGCCATAACAGAATACCTGAGTGGGTAATTTATACAGAAGAGAAATTATTTTCTCACAATTTTGGAGACTGGGGAGTCTAAAATAAAGGCACTGGCAGATCTGGTGTCTTATGAGGACTGCTCTCTGCACAGTGGCACCTTGAATGCTGTGGAGAGAGAAGCATTGTGTTCTCACATGGTAGAAAGTGGAAGGGAATAAACCTCCTTCAGCAAGCCCCTTTGTAAGCTCATGGCCTAACCACCTATTGAGGCCCCACCATTTTGTTTTTGGTACTGGGGATTGAATTTAGAAGTATGCTACCTCTGAGCTATGTATCCTTTTTTTTTTTTTTTTTTTTTTTTTTTGAGACAAGGTCTTTCTGAGTTGCCCCAATTGGCCTCAAACCTATGATCCTCCTGCCTTAGCCTCCATAGTTGCTGGGATTACAGGTGTGTGCCTTAATAAGACTCTTACATTGGCAGTGCCTGAAATTTGGAAGAGACACATGTCCCAGCTCCCTTTTTTGGCCAAATGCAGGTAGATAATAGCTTCTCTCTGGATGAATTTGGGGACTTCCCTGAGGCTTAAGGGCTATAGTATTTGTAACTGTTTCCATTTCTGGAATGTTAATTTAAAATAACATTATAGGTAATGATTTTGATATTTAAAATCTAGATAAAACAAGCCTGGTTCTTGGCATCTACTGAGCATACAATCCCATTGCAGGAGAGCATTTTCCAACAGTCTCATTCTAGTTAGGGGTGTTAAACTAATGGGCTCAGGGCTGAGATTTCCAGTCTTTTCCCCAAAATGGTGTCCCATCACCATTTTGCCTCTAGTGAGACAGAAAAGAGAGGGTCAAACATAATGAATAGAAGGAAGACTTTCCAGAAGTCTCATATATAGTAAGTCAGTAAGCACCTACCCTTCCTGGAGGGTGGGTGTTGCACTGAAGCTTGCTGTGAAGGGAGGAAGCTGGAAGTGGTATCAGTAGGCCTTGTTCAGTACCAAGCTCACTGACCTCAACTGATTTGTTTTAGTAGATGTGGACAGTGGGAAGGGTTTCCCTCTGCCACATACTTTTCTTGTTTTGGACAAAAAAAAGCCAGGGCTTCACAAAAATGATATATGAGAAAAGAAAAATGAGTTTTGTGTCAGTATTGTTTTCATCGGTGATGCTGGTGTGGGGCGTGTGTATGTAGTCATTCTAGCTTCAGAAGACACACATGTATTCGCACAAGCACACACCTCCTTATCTGTCCTCACGGGTGTCTGTTCCAGCAGTTCTAAGCCATAGGTCTTCCCACATCTGCTCTCTCAGCAGTGAGTCCCACCAGGGCTTCCTTCATAAGCCAGATCCGGAATTTTAGGAACAAAACAGATTTGAGCAGACCAAGGGTCTTAGAAGCAGGGACTGTAGATAGGGAGAACACCCTGCTATTCCTAGTGACAGAAGAAAGAGGAAGTGGAAGGGAGAGCAGTGGATTTTCTGAATCACCTAGTCATGGCAGTTGCGTTGAAGGTGTGGTTAGGCTTGCAGCCCTGTCAGGGCGCCTCTGCCTCACGAGCGCCACAGGATCCAAGGGCTCTGGCCGTACATCTCAGTGTTTGCCTGTGTCCCAGCAGGAAGCTAACCCTGTTCACTATGAACAAGGAACTGAAAAGAACTCCTCAGACCTTGCAGGATGTAGTGTCTTCAGACAATAGTGGAGTTTTAGAAAGACACCTCCTGGATGGGCAATGATTGAGTTAGGTCCTGTGAACACTCAGTTTCCCATGGGCTCACTTGGTCAGACCCAGGAGCAGTTTCCCAGAAAGTGTCTTTATGGAGTGGTTGGTGGTCTGGGAAGCCTTGTTGCTTGGGGTACTATGTCAGCTGGTTCATGACTGCTCCATGATAGGCAGATGAGGGGAATCCTTTTTAAAAGGGCTAGAAGGGAGGTTTCCTGGTGGGCATCTGGTTACCCCATGTCAACTGCCAGACCCTTGGGGACAGAATGTGTAGTGAGAGGTCCTGAATCAGAGGCCTTGGTTTCTCAGGCCCTGCTGAGGGCCATGGGTTTGTTATCAGCACCTGTGTAGCCACACTTGCCTGTTATCCCAGAGTTGGAAGGCCATGTCAGGTGACCTCTGAAGTTTAGCTTCCTCCCTGCCTGCCTACAGCCTGGGGAGATGTGCCAGTTCCGTGCTTTCTGGTAAAAGGAAGTGGAACTGGCACGCACTTAAAATGAGTTAGCCCAGATGTTTGTAGCTTCTTGCTGCCCTTCAGGTTCTCCAGAAATATTCAAACAAGAGGCAGTGGGACTTCTTTCAAAAAGCAAGATGTGCAGCAAAAAACCAATGTCTGCTGAATCTGGATTCTGGATTTGTTTTGGCCCAGCTTGTAACCTTGGATGTAGGGTGCAGCAGTAATTCAGACTCACACCCATTTCCAGAAGAGCAGGTCTGCAGGGCTGGGTCAGGCAGAGGGAGTGACAGCCATGGATACTGTAAAGCCACCAGAAAGCACGACGAGTTAGAGCCAGGTGGCAGTGGCCTCATTGTGGGTCGCACTGTCATTGAGGTCACAGTTGCCTCCTCAAGATCCTCATCTTCACTGCAGGTGTTCTTCTGCCTCTGCAGTTCTGTTTCCAGCAGCTGTTCTGGTGCTTTTCCTTAAGTGTCGCCCATCTGGACACCAGGCTATCCACCTGCCCTGCACAGAAGCTGCAGTCTTAGAGATATCCAGTGTGTGTGTGAGGAGGTCTCAGCTGTAGCTGTGTCACTGTCTGGCCCTTCATGGAGGTGGATGGCCTCAGTGAACACTTTGTTTGGAATTGGTTACTTTAGCCCTGCTGTTAGTTTGCCTGAGGCCTTCAGTAGTCGCCGACCTCCTGCCATGGTGGCTGCTGTGAACCTTAAAGGAAATATCATGTAGCCTTTTGTTCTGTTTTTAGGTGGCATTTGAGCAGACTGGAGCATGACTTGGCTCCTCAGCTCTGTGGTCTCCCACAGCCTCCTGCTGGCCTCTGGACGTAATCGTCAACTAGCAGTCTGGGAGGCAGCTGCTGTTCCCGGCGGCTAGGGGATCTTCCCCCTTGCTGCCCAGTTACCTCCACTCCCCTCCCCACTTTTTAAAATTTGGTGTTGGGGGAACCCAGGACTACTAAATCAACCACTGAACTACACCCGCAACCTGCTTTTTTTTTTTTTGGTTTGGTTTGCTTTTTTGAGAACAGGTCTTGCTGTGTTGCTCAAGCTGGTCTCAAATTCATAGTCTTCCTGCCTCATCCTCCTGAGCTTGCATCTGCATTTTAACAAACATGCAATCCCCAGTATATCTAAGTGTGAGAAATACTGGTTGAACATATCTTTAGAATTAAGATTTTTATGCTGGGCATGGTGGCATACAGGGAGGCTGAGGCAGGAATATCGCCAAGTTAGAGGCCCTAAACAACTTAGTGAGACCTTGTCTCAAAATATCAATCGGGCTGGGGATGTAGCTCAGTAGTTAAGTGCCCCTGGGTTAAATCCACAGTACAAAAGAAAAACCAAAAAAGAAATTTGTGTATGTGTGGTGCAGGGGATGAACCCAGTGCTTCACACATGCTAGGTAAGTGCTCTACTGCCAGGCTACATTGTCAGCCCTTTTGATTTTGAGGCAGGTTCTTGCTAAGTTGCCCTGAGTAGTCTTGGACTAGAGATCCTGCCTCAGCCTGCCAAGCAGTTGGGGTTATAGGTTTGCCCTACCACCACAAGAGGCCAGACATGGTTTTTTTTTTTTTTTTTTTATAATGCTGTGGATCCAACCTAAGGCCTTTCACACGCTAGGCCAGTGCTCTGCCACTGGGTTACATCCCCAGGCTTGAGTGAGACATGATGTTTTGATCTTCATGGACATTTGTAATGTGCAGTGTTTATGGCAGTCAAATTAATTAGCATATCTGTCACCTCATATAGTTGCCCTTTAGGTATGTGTGTGTGATAAGACAACTTGAAATCTCTCAACAAATTTTATATTTATTTATTTATTTACTTACCTATTTATTTATTTATTTGGGGGTACTGGGGATTGAACCCAGGGGTGTTTTACCATTGAGCCACATCCATAGCCTGTTAATATTTTAATCTCAAGACAGGGTCTCACTAAGTTGTTGAGGCTGTCTTTGAACTTGCTATCCTCTGGCCTCAGGTTCCTGAGCTGCTGTGATTATAGGCATTGCCATGTGCCTGGATCAACAGCTTATTTGTGGGGGTTGGGTACCAGAGATTGAACTCAGGGGCACTCAACCACTGAGCCACATCTCCAGCCCCATTTTGTATTTTATTTAGAGACAGGGTCTCACTGAGTTGCTTAGTGCCTCGCCTTTGCTGAGGCTGGCTTTGAACTCACAATCCTCCTGCCTCAGCCTTCTGAGTCGCTAGGATTACAGGCGTGCACCACTATTGGTATTTTAACAAAGTTAAAATATTCATATTTTAACAAAATAAAATATTCATCTTTTAACAAAGTTTGACCAACATCTCCACATTTCCCACATCCTCTAGAACCCTTGGCAGTCCATTCTATTCTGTCCTTCTGTGATGTTTTTAGATAGTACATATACGTGAAATCATGCAGCGTTTGTCTTTCTATGACTGGCTTATTTCACTTAGCTCAAAGTCCTTCGGGTTCATCCATGTTGTCACAAGTGACAGAAGTTCCTTCTTTTTTTAAGGCTATATAATATTTGTATGTACATATGTGGAAACCTGTCTATCAGTCGATCTCTCTCTCTTATATCTCCTTTATCCATTCATCCATCAGTGGATGTGTTTGTGTGTCTTGACTATTGAGAATAAGGCCAAAATGTGGATGGGAGTGCAAATACCTCTTTTGAGGTAGTGAGTTCCTTTGGATATATTTCCAGAAATGGAATTTGGTAGTTTATTTTTGTTTTGTTACCAGGGATTGAACCCAAGGGTGCTTAACCACTGAACCATGTCATCTGGTTGTTTTATTAATGTTTTGAGGAAACTCTGTAATGTCTTTCCTAAAGGCTGTACCAATTTCCACTTCTAGCAGTAATGTGCAAGGATTCCCTTTTCTCAGTTCCTACTGGGGATGAGCTCAGGTTGCTCTACCATTGAGCTACATCCCCAGTTCTTTTATTTTGAGATGTTTCCCTAAGTTGCTGAAACTGGCCTCGAATTCATGATCCTCCTGCCTCAGCCTCTACAATTGCTGGGATGAGAGGCTGGTGCCATTGCACCCGCTCTATCTTTTGCCTTTTTTTTTTTTTTGCAGTGCTGGGGATTGAACCCGGTGCCTTGTGCATGCGAGGCAGGTATTCTACCAACTGAGCCACATCCCCAGCCCTCTTCTGACTTTTTTATAACAGCCATCCCAACAGATGGGAGGTGACATCCCCTCATCCTTTTGAAGCTCAGGATGTGTGGGGCCCTGTTCATACCCAACTCATGTGGGTCGTGGCCTCTCCCTGACATCTTGCCTTGGTGTCTAAATCTGCAGCATCGCCTTGAGCAACTGGTGGTTTGTGGCCCACCTGACAGACCTGCTGGATCACTGTAGGCTTCTCCAGGCGCATAACCTCTAGTAAGTAAGCTTAACACTGCAAACCTTTTCTTGCCACAACCAGGTTTTCAAGGGTAGTAGACTGAAGGCCTGGAAGGGAGGTTGGGGTCCAAGTGGAGCAGGCTTGGAATATGGTCTTGTGTTATGTCTTATTCCAGTTTTGGCTCCAACATGAGAGAATTCCTCCTGCTGGAATATGCCTCGGGACTGTTTGCTCATCACAGGTAAGGCCTCGCAGGGATGTACTGTCCAGCACGTCAGTGACAGTGGCTCTCGGATTCTTCTGACTCCCTGGGGGTTGCAGAGGATTGGGGAGATGAGCCTTCACCTCCAGACACCAGATCTACAGGGCAGCCCCTGGACTCACCAGATCCTCTCCTTGGACCTTTGCAGTCTTTGGCAGCTAGGGGTGGATTACTTTGACTATTGCCCTGAACTGGGCAGAGTTTCCTTGGAGCTGCACATTGAGCGAATCCCTCTCAACACAGAGCGGAAAGCCCTCAAGGTACTGCGGATTTGTGAGCAGCGCCAGATGACTGAACAGGGTGAGTTGGCCATGCTCCCAACTTAACCCTCTGGGATGTTTGGCACCCTGAGGCCAAACTCTGCTGATGTCACAGCAGCTTCCTCATCAGTCACATGGGAGAGAGGTAGGGGGGCAATAGGTGGCAAGACAGTACTATTATTAGGGAGAGACAGAAGGGCTAGGGGGTCCCCTGGGACCTGAAGAAAGCTAGCACTTAGCCTTTTAATAAAGACCTTGGCCCACTTCTCAGACTCTAGGAGCTCAGGCCTAGGGTCAGCACTATCTCCTGTCCGGGCTGCTTCCAGCTAGGCCAGGGTCAGCTGGAAAAGGGCCCAGTGGGGAAATGGTAGTGGTACAGAAGCCTTTCACAGCTCAGCAGGAGCACAGGGAGAGGGTTGAATGTGAGCATATCTGCCCTCTTCCCCCACCTGAGTGATAAAAACCTGCCTTACTCCTCTTCCCAGAGGAACCTGTACATTTATGACCATCTCTGAAAGCACAAAGGAAGATAGGTTTTTAGGCATCTGGATAGATAATGGAGGGGCTGGCATGTGGCAAGGAACAAATATCTTTTTGCCACCCCTGTAAACATGGCCACGCATAAAGCAAATCCCATAGAGTGTGTCTTTCAATATACTGTTAACAAAGCAAGGACATCACTAATAAACACAAAAGCGTTTTGTTGTTATGACCTGCCTATGTTTGGGACTCAGAGGCTTTGGGTTGCAGTGATGCTGTAGGAAAACCTGGTGCTGCAGAGCTCCAGAATGGATAACGGGGTGCAAGTCTTCACTTTTGTCTTTTCCCCTGCAAAGTCCGCAGCATCTGTAAGATCTTAGCTATGAAGGCTGTCCGCAACAACCGCCTAGGCTCTGCCCTCTCTTGGAGCATCCGTGCCAAAGATGCTGCCTTTGCCACCCTTGTGTCAGACAGGTGGGTGCAGCTGGTGCTGGCTCCCAGGAATTGTTTGGGAGGCTGAAGTTTGAGGGGGGTGGGACTGGAACTGCTGCTCTGATCTCTGGTTGGTGTTGCAGGTTCCTCAGGGACTACTGTGAGCGAGGTTGCTTTTCTGACTTGGACCTCATTGACAATCTGGGGCCAGCCATGATGCTCAGTGATCGACTGACATTTCTGGGTGAGTCTCTTGGGTTCTGTCCCCTGGGTAAAAGTGGACACCTGTGCAGATTGGAGGGATTGTTTCAGATTACTCCAGGTGTTTCTCTCTTGGTAAGCCCATACAGCAAACCACACAGACCTCTATGTGCTAGATTCTGCAGAGTTTTTAGTTATCATTTTATTTTCTAGCAATTTCAAAGTTAAAAGTTGCAAAAGTAGTATGAGGAATGTGGCCCTTCCATGTACACATCTTCTAGATTCAGCAATTATCTTTTTATCATTCTTTCTTGCTTGATCAATTCTTTCAGGACCAGTTCGAGAGTAAGCTGGAGATACTGTACCCCTTTCTCCATAAATACTTCAGTGTGTAAGAATAATAGTTATCAAAAACAGGAAACCTGCAGGCATGGTGATATGTGCCTGTAATCTAGCTTCTTAAGATGCTGAGGCAGGAAGATGGCAAGTTGGAGGCCAGCTTGGGCAGTTTAGTCACAGCATGTCTCAAAATAAAAAATAAAAAGAGATGTGGCTCAGTGGTAAAGCACCCCTGTTCTCCAGTACCATTAAAGGCGGGGCAGGTAGGCTGGAGATATAGCTCAGTGTGTAGAGTTCTTGCCTCACATGCACAAGGCCCTGAGTTCAATCCCCAGCACCACAAAAAGGGGTGGGGGAGGATATCCATTATTGATACAGTATTCTGATCTAATCAACAATCCACATTCTGATTGCATTCAGTTGTCCCATTAATGTGCTTAGTCGTATTCAGGTTCATGAAATTTAACTGCCATGTTTCTGTAGTGCCCTTTTTTTTTTTTTTTTTTTTTAAGCAGAGGGGATTGAACCTCAAGTGACATGCATACTGAGCAGGCACTTTAACACCAAATTCCACTCCAAACCCTTAGTGCTTCTCTTTTTTGGTAACATATGGGTCTCGCTATTTTGTTCAGGCTGGCCCAAAAACTCCTGGGCTCAAGTGACTCTTCTGTCTTAGCCTGAGTAGCTGGGATTACAGGTGCGCTCCGTCATGCCTGATCTCTGTGTGCTTTTGTGTGTGTGGTATTTGGGGATTGAACTCAGGTCCTTGCACATGTTAGACCAGTGCTATATCACTGAGCTATATCCCCATATTTTTTTGGTACTCAGGATTGAACCCAGAGGCACTTCACCACTAAGCCACATCCTGATCCCTTTTTAATTTTTTGAGACAGGGTCTCACTAAGCTGCTCAGGCCAGCCTTGAACTTCTGATCTGCGTCCCAAGTCTCTGGGGTTACAGACATGTGCCACCCAGCTTCTTTGTGCTTCTTCATCTTCATCTCTCTTTTTTGGTGTGTGTGGGGGCACTGGGTATTGAGTCCAGGAGCACTTCACACTGAACTATATCCCCAGTGCTTTAAAAAATTTCTTTTTTGTGATAGGGTTTTGCTGGGTTGCTGGGGCTGACCTCTGACTTGTGGTTCTGCTGTCAGCCTTCTGAGTAACTGGGACTACAGGAGTGCCTCACTGCGCCCAGCTTCATCTTAATATTTTTGAAGACTCAGGCCCACCCCTTGTATAATGTCCTCGGTTTGTGTTTATCAGATTTTTCCTCATGATTAGATTCAGTGGTGTTTGAGGCAGGAATGCCACTGAGATGTTGTAAATGGTGTCAGCTCCCTTACTGTTGGTGGTGTTCTGAGCATGTGGCTAACGTAGAGTTGGCTGGGTGGCTCCCGTGACATACTCTTCCCCTTTGAGTTAGTGATTGGTGGGGAGATGCTTTGGGTGAGTTGAACGTTGTCCTCCTCACCACACTTCTGTCTTCAGAGATTGTTGCTCCTGTGTATTAGCTGGTGTCTTACCGTAAAGAAGTGTTCCCTCCTGTTTATTCTTTAACCTGTAGGACTGCAGATGTGTGGAGTGTTTATCTGTTGTAATCCAGGACTCTCGACTTATTTTGATACCTGACAGTCTCCCACATTTGGCTCTTGGAAACTCTTCAAAGCCTGTGTTTTGGAACTTCTGGGTTTATCATTGGTCTGTGAGTTTAGAGACAGCTCTGGAAACTTCTCCCTACTCTGTGGAGTGGTGCCTCTCCTTTGAGGCCAGAGTGATCTACATATGTGTCACCTGGGTGCTAACTAGGGGAGCTTGCGGGTAACCTGGTGCTCCCTCCTCCCTATAGGAAAATACCGAGAGTTCCACCGACTATATGGGGAGAAGCGCTTTGGAGATGCCGCATCTCTCCTGCTGTCTCTGATGACTTCCCAGATCGCGCCCCGATCTTTCTGGATGACTCTGCTCACAGATGCCCTCCCACTTTTGGAACAGAAACAGGTAAGGCTTGAGCTCCTTCTGCCTTTTATAATTCCTGACAGCTTAGTTCTGTAGTTATTGCCCATACTCATGCTTCTCCAAAGTAGTTGTTTGCCTGCATATTCTCCCCAAGCACCCATGCTACAAATACAATATTCACTCCAGAAAAAACTACTTTGAGATGACTACAGCTATTCACTAACAGTTCTCTGCCCAGGGCCTGACTAGAGGGCTTAGAGGGCTGAAAATCTGACTCGGAAGCTGCTGCGTCCTCCCAGGCTCCACATCCAAAGCACTTCTCTCAAAGTCATGGAGGGTGAACTTTCTCTGGCCTTGGCTGGAGAGCAGCTAAGTGAAGCATCTTCTCTCTCCCAGGTGATTTTCTCAGCTGAACAAACATATGAGCTGATGCGATGCCTGGAGGACTTGACCTCAGGGAAGCCAGAGCGTGCAGACCCTGATGCCCAGCGACTGCAGGTCAGTTTAGCTTCCAGGTCGATGGTTCCACAGTGAAGATGGGAAATAGCTGCCTGGCGTTCCCTCCCCTGCCCTCCCAAAACACTGGTCTAATGCATGTGCCTCTTGGTTTTTGCTTAACTTGTAACTGGTGTGCAAATTTTTAGGAGGTAATGGTCCATGTGTTTTCCCTGTTGTTGATCAACTGCATTGTGGCCCTCCCACACTGCTCTTACTCTGTGCATCTCTGGGACCATTGAGAAAGGCATTCTGTGCCTCATGGTGCCTCTCTGCTTTTCAGGACGACGATATAGAGACCACTAAGGTGGAAATGCTGAGACTTGCTCTGGCACGGAATCTTGCTCGGGCGATTATAAGAGAAGGCTCGTTGGAAGGTTCTTGAGGTCAGCTGAGACCAGCAGCATGTTTAACTTTATATGGCAATGTATATAGATTTTAAAAAATAATTAAATGTTCTCTTTTGCAAATATAAGGCATGTTCTTATGATGCAGCCAGGGAATTTCTGTCTATTCTGAACCTGAGGTAACAAATATGAAGAAAATGCTTATGTTCTTTCATTCTTGAGGTTGGTCTTGCTATGTTGCTCAGACTGGCCCTAAATTCCTTGGCTCAAAGGATTCCTGCCTTACCCTCCCAAGTAGTTGGGACCAGGTACATGCCATTGTGCCTGGCTTATGTTCTCTTTGACACAGAACTGTCTTCCCTCATTTCCTTCCAAGAAGCCACCCCAGGTTAGGAACAGTGAGTGTGGTGTCCTTCTGCCTGTGACTGGAAATTCAAACAAGATCCCTTGGTGTTTTACTTATGCTTCTGAGATTTTGCCTTACTTCAGATCATCTGGAAAACTCCATCATCCAACTTTGTGGGTTTTTTTTAACACAGACAATTCCAACATAGCCCATGTACCTACCTATGTTTGGGATTCATTGTTGGGACTTTCCCGCCAGGGTTTTGGTGTCTGTATTAGAAAGATTCCAGGTAGGGTGAAAATGGTTTTATTCAACATGCAGCAAAACAAGGGCAGTGGAGTTGGTACATCCAGTAGAGCTTTTTTGCCATGAAGTAGACCTCAATAGTAATGAGTTACACTCATAATTTTAATGTCTAAAGCATATTATAAATGTACATGTCCACAGAATGATCCCATGGACATTCCTAGGGCTGTAGCAGCCAGTCTTTGAAAAGCTCTTGGATTTATTCCTTAAGTGGTGAAAAGGATTCATTTTGACCTGTCCTGATGAAGCAGTGGAACCTGCCTGCTACAGTCAGGGGAGGAACAGGTGAGATGACCTCTGGATACATAGCAAGGAAGCTTGGTGCGGGGCAAAGGGATCAGGGATGCAGCAGCTCCTGCCACCTTCCATTCCCCACAGATGCTGGATAGCTGAGCCTGTCCAATTGAGCTGTTTGACCTTTCCCAGCTTCTGTGGCAGCTGGTGGCAGTTTCCTGTTGCCTTGTGAGGCTTAATGTCCCTGGCCCAGGAGCAGCTGGGACTGAGCACTGTTGAAGCAATAGGGTCTGGTGACTTGGTTCAAGCATGGCTCTCATCTCATCACCTCCAGACCCAACATTTTGCTGACAGTATCCCTTCACAGCTGGGGGACATTGGGGGCTTCTGTGCAGCACACAAGGACATAAATCTAGTGCAATGTGCCTGACCCTGAGGCCTCTTGGGTCCACCCATGGGTGCCACACCACACACCATCTAGTGGAAAGAGGGGAAGGCCAAAGCAGGACGACGCAGAGGGTGTGTGTGGGGGGGAGTTGTCCTCCCCTTCAGAGATTCTAAGGGAAGGACAGCAGTTTATTTCATGCCAAGCAAGAGGTAGTGAGTAGGATGGCCTGTCTGCATGGCAGGAGATACACTCTCCCCAGAAAGCTCCAGTACCTGCTTTTGAAGGGGAAACACTGGTTCTCTTCAATTTTCCTTCCTATCCCTAGTTGAGGCTGTGACGAGGCCAAGTTGTTTCTGCTAGGCTGGGTTCCACGTCCTGCTGAGATGTTCACAGGACAATCTGCCACTGCCAGGGATGAGCATACAACTCATTCAGTGGCCACTGCAGGTTCCTGCTGCCCACCTGGAGTGCTACAGCTCCTCACTGGACCACTGGCCTTGCCCACCTCATTGAGGGTGGCAACAGAGCCTGCCAGCAGGGGAAGCAGAAGTTAGCAGCCTCTCAAATCAAGCCTCTGCAGAGTGAGGACCTGATTCTTGAGGCAGCCCAGACACCTCTTTAGAACCCACCCCCAGGCATCAGGGAATGCCAGTAAAAACAGGGAAAACCTACTCCAGGCCTGGAGCCCATGTTCCCAGGATAGCAGTGAAGCCAGGGGCCACTCCCCACCCCTGACAGTATATGGCCACTTCAAGTCACACAGGTATATAAAAACAGGTCCTTTTAGGGGCCCAAGAAGGAGAGATTATCACAGCCGCAGCTTGGGTCCCAGCAGAATCGCCCCTGTTCCATGTCAAAGCTACAAGCATTGCCGTCAGTAAGTGGACTGGAGCCCTCTCCGTCTCAGAGCAGCCTGCCTGGCTTCATAGTAGAGATCACAGCGTCCTCTGGAGTCATAGGCTCCCCCACTGCTCCACAGGAGGGAACTGGTCCACCTCGCCCACCTCTGTGCTGAGCTGCTCCCCCAGGGCGAAGGTCAGCCTATACCGAAGCCGCACCTTCTCCTGTGACAGAGGGCAGCAGGTGAGATCCAGGCCAGGGAGCCCCTTGGCAGGATGCCTTCTTCCCTGCTACCCTCTCATGGTCCTCTATGCTAGAGGGACAGTTCCTGTTCCCACCATGTCCACCCACACTCAGACACTTATCCTGCAGCAAAGGGAGGGGTTAACGCTGTAGGTGACACGCTGCAGGTTGGGAGGTTGCCTCAAGATCCTAATTTGGGGTAGCTGAGACCCTTAGGTTCTCCCCTACTCACCTTCATTGGATTGGCTAGCAGCATGACCTGGGTGATGGCTGCAGGTGGTTGGATGGGACTAAATGGAGAGAGTTCTGTCCCAGAGGGTGGCTGCAACTTCACTTTCATTGACTGAAAATGAAGAGAAGCTTCTCTGAACAAAGTTCGCAGGAGCCCAAGATAGAACCCAGTTTGGTCCCCGTGGATATACACATACTGCCATCTACTGGCTACCAAGAGGCCCTCAAGGTACAAGTTCAAGACAAGTG
Source organism: Sciurus vulgaris (assembly GCF_902686455.1). Classification (NCBI taxonomy): domain Eukaryota; kingdom Metazoa; phylum Chordata; class Mammalia; order Rodentia; family Sciuridae; genus Sciurus; species Sciurus vulgaris. The sequence goes on along the minus strand of NC_136463.1, from coordinate 6,092,274 downwards.
ATTTTGACCTGAAGACACAAGGGTCCAGGTGTACCTTGGGCACTGCAGCCTGCAACACAATGCTCTTGACTGGCAAGGGAGCTGTATTCAGCATGGACACCACCACCACCAGCACATCAGGCCGTCCAGGCGGGCACTCCTTGGCAAAGTGGAAGAGGATGCGGAAGCCATTTTTATCATAGGCTGTTACAGGAAGGGCACTGCCTGCAAGAAGATGGCATGTGAGTGTGATGAGAGAAAGGCCCTGTGTTGAGTGGGGCCTGAGATCACACAGTTGCAACAAACAAGTCAAGAAATAGGAGGAAAGCAGACACTTGGCTCCAAGGACTTTTGATCGTGCGCGCGCACACACACACGCCACGCTCTCTAACACCATGGCTGTGAGCCCCATCTCCCATTTCCAACACCTACTAGGCTTGATCGATTCCAGGGGCACGTGGACACTGGTCAGGGAGAGCTCAGGCCCCTTCATGGGGCTGCCCTGGGACTGGAAGGCTGGTGGCTGGAAGAGAGGACTGCCTGGCCCAGGTGAGAAGGTCAGAAGAGGCTTGGCTGGGGTGGAGGTGGGGAGCAGTGGAGAAACAGTGGTTCCAGAGGAAAAGCAGGAGGAGGCAGGTTTCACTAAGCCTGAGGTCCTGGGAAGCAGGAAAGAAAGTAAATCAGCGTGGGCCAGAGCTGCTGGGCCAACCCCTTACTAAGGACCTCCAGGACAGCAATGGCTAGCCACCCGACATCTAAGTATCCAGCTCTGATGGATGGAACCCAAAAGGACCCCAGTCCCTCTGAGGTTACTGCTGGCTGCGTACACCAGGCCCAACCTCAGCCACCCCACCTCTTTTCCCACTCGTTACACTTTGGCCTCTTCCAGAAGCTGATCGAGGGCATCCAGGTGGTGCAGGGTGCTGTCACCCAGTGCTGAGCCATGGCTTTCGGGGGCCACAGGTTCAACCTTTGGAGTCAAAGCTAGGGTGAGTCCAGAAGAGAACATGAAGGAGCCTGCACTGGGGGCAGGTACACTGGCAGGGACCATGGGAGATGGAAAGGGAGGTGGCAGTGGAGCTTGGGAGGTGCTCGAGGCAGGGGCTGAGGACAGGAGCAGGGTCCCATCTGAGGAGCAGCAGACAGCAGGCCCTGGTCTGGGGCAGAAGAAGTCCAGGTTGGGTTGTTCATTCTGTGCAAGAGAAATGATGGGTGAGCAAAGGGCTGGGAGGGCCTGCTGCTAGTGGCAAGGACACCTTACCCCGCACCCTATCACAGCCTGCTGGACCTGGTGCCCTCCAAGGACAGGGCCAGAGACAAGTACTTGGAAAAAACATGTTTCCAGCTGCAGAGGGCAGTGCTCTGGAGGGTTAGGACGGCCAGGCTCCCGCTAAGTACAACGGAGCACAGGTCGGGATAGAGAATACTGATAAGTGAGTGTCCCTCACACTTCAGTGATGTCACCAGGAATACGCCCCTACCTGGAACATGTGCCACTGGCTGTTTCCAGTTGATTCTTTGGGGGGAGCAGTAGGGGCTGGGTCAGTGAGGCCTGAGAATATAAAGAACAGGGGATGAGAAGAGGCTCTGGGCCCAAGTACCAGCTCTAGAGGAAAGATGAGAAGAAGGGATCCCTTTCCTTTCTTGTGTGTAGATATGAAAGGTCTCCTAGGAAGAGAATAGAAGAGCAAGCTCCAAGTGCGCCAGGTCCACCCCAGAATTCACTGGGGAGATAGCCCTGGTGGCCTCCAGGGACACTGAACTCAACTGATACACACCAGAGACTCTGGGTCTCTTGATTGCATATGCCTTTTTTTAAGGGACCACCAGGCAAAGTTTCATATAGCAGCCATCCAGAACATACCCAAGCAAAGCAGCTCCTCATCTAGCAAGGAAAGGGTGTTGCTTGTGCTGTTGGGCCCTGGGGGAGCTTCGGCCTGGCTAGCTGAGCGACTTCGAGAAGTTCCAGAGGTCTGAGGGGGTGGAGGAAGGACAGGAATGCCTGAGGGTGGCGGGGCAGGTGCTGGGGCCAACACTGGGGATGAATTGTTAGGTATATCCAACTCAGCTAGGTCGATGAGAGTGCCTTGGTTACTGCAGTGGCTGTTTCCTGGATGGGTCAACAGGAGGGAAATAAGAATAATCAAATCATCTAATGGCTGTGCAGCAGGAGCAGGACCCTGGGTGTAACAGCTGACACTCTAGCCTCTGGCCTAATTCAATGGCACTTCTTCCAGGGAACACACTGGTAAGGCAGATAGGGAATCCCCACTTATCTCCCCAGACCTCTGGGAAGCTGGAGGCCCACTTAGAGGGGCTTAGAATTCCCTCAAGTGCTGTGGGTTGCATGTGGTCAACCTGTACCCTAGGGCTCCCTGGGACTATCAGGAGAGTGCCCAGAATGGGGAACCAAAACATTTTACCTTCAGAGTCAGGCATCGTTGAGGTGGTCACCTCACCATTGATGACCTGCCCTTCGATAATTGTTTTATAAGAGTTGATAACTCGGGAGAGGTTGTCACTGGCCTGCAGGATGTCCCCTAGAGCAGAAGAGAGAAACTCTTCACTCCTGGTTAGTTACTCAAATTCCTGGTTCATCATTGCTAAATTACTTTCCTTTTCACTCACCCAAACTATTGTCGTTGTCCTCTGTCTCACTGGCTAGTTTAAATAATGTCCGTCTCTTGTTCTCACACCGATCAAACAGCTCCTAGAGAGATTTGGACAAAGTTACAACAATAGTAGCCCTTAGGAATCCTCTGCTTCAGAGGCTGTACCCAGAATATAGGGCTCCCCAAAGTGCTAGGGACAGTTACGAGCAGGGACCAAAATGCACGTCCTTCTGCAGCTAGCCTCCACTGGCTACTGAAACAAGCCCTTCCTGCCTTCCAGCCTGGGATATGTCCTCAGAATTCACAATGTCTACCCAGCCTCAGCTTGGGCCACAACATTAGCATTAGCATCCCAAGGGAGCCCCTCTGTCCAAATGTCCCCAAGACAGTAAGGAAAAAAGAGTGCAGGGCTGAGCACCCAGGCTGCTGTCTCCAGAGGCAGACTCAGGTCACTTCCAGCTTTTCCACCTAGTGCACATTAGCTGATGTCATGTGTAAAGCAGGGACTCCACACTCCACTTCCCTGCTGTCACCCAGATAAACAGGCCCATGAATGGCTAGTGTGCCCTTGATAGGACAGCCCCAGGGGATGGTGGCCTACCTTCATGAGTTCTCTGTCTGCCTCCGACGAGTGCTCCTGGCTATAGTGCAGCAGCATCTCATGGAGCAGCTTCACGCTGTTGTGGACCTCCTCCAGGGTGTGCAGGCGCTTGGTCACCTTCTGGATGCGAGCCTCATCCTGCCTCAACCAAGAGGGTCCAGGAGAGAACAGGCTCACACAGCCCGTCTTCCCACTGTCAAGAGGAGAGCCTAACAGTCTACCCTATGGCGCATAGAGGCCATGCCCAGTGCATGGTTCCTGGGACCACAAGCCTCAGAACCCACCCCATAGTCACACTTTTAGAGTGACAAACCCACTCCCAGCATCTCCACCCACTTGTCTTTCCTCTCTACTCCTTCTAGTTGCTCCAGGTGAGGGCTGCTGGCAGAGGGAAAATGGCCTAATTGTCCCAGGGAAGATTTCTGCTCTGTGGCCACCGCTCCTCCACCCCACACCCAGAGGACCAGGGACCACTCACTTCCTTCACCATGGATTTGATGAGCTTATTGGCCTCCTGCAGGTCATCTGGGTTTTTGCTTTTCAGCAGTTTGGCTAAAAGCTGGAGGAGAAGGATAATGAACATGAAGGCAAAATCAGCACTGCATCCACTGTGGACCAGGGAGAACCCAGAGCTCCCCACAGCACCAAGGCAAAAGTTTCCACCTGCTACCACTGCTGAGAGCCCAACGTCCAGAATGTTCATTACCTTGGATTTCTCCTCATCATCAAAAACGGGATTTTTGGGACGAGGTGGTGGAGAAGGGATCAGCGTCCTGTCCATGGGGATTGATGGGTCAGACTGTACAATGCCTGAAAGGGGACACAAGCAGCAGAGCATGTACTAGGATACAGTCACCATTATCCCCACTGCTCCTCACATATCAAGGCCACATCAAAATGATTAAGACCTATAAGGTGAGCAGGAGATAGAGTGGCTTGTCACACCTTAGCTCACCATAACCCCAGATGACCCCTGCTCTGGCAACAAATGCCCCACTCGCTTTGGAAGGGGGAAGACAATGAGTTTGGGGACCTGAAACATTTCTTTCTCTTTGTCGTCGTCTTCTTCCCAGTCTTCCAGGGTCACCTTGAGTCTAGGGGAAGGTAGATACATACCCTGTCTCTTCAACATATGGTAGGCATCTTTGATCTTTGCTTCTTCCGGCAGGGCCATTGTCCAGCTGTAAAGCAACTCGATGACCTTGGTCTTCACTTTTTCAGACACCCTGTCCCCCAGGTACTAGGAGGCAAAAGGAAATGGGAGAACCGAGTAATTATAATTTGGAGGCAAAGAGTTAGGCTCTTTTCACAGCAACAACATGGTCACACATTAGTTATAGTCCCCAAGCCTACTCAAACCCAGCAGGTGTGAAAATGTGTGACAAAACAGGGGAGGGGAGGGGAGGGACCCCCCTATGGCATGGCTGTATCCATCTGGGCAATCCGTAGCTAGTTGGGGAGCCAGGAGCTTGTCACTGTAGTCCCACATACAAGCTACCGAAACATTGCATTTTATCTTTTTTTCTGCAGTACTGGGAATTGAACCCAGGGTTGTTTCACCACTGAGTTCTACCCCTAGCCCTTTCTATTTTTTATTTTGAGACAGGGTCTCTCTAAGCTGCTGAGATTGGCCTGGAACTTGCAATTCTCCTGCCTCCACCTCCCAAGTTACTGGGATTGTAGGCATGCACCACCATATCTAGCAATTGCATTTTATCTTCACAAGAATGCCATTGCATGAAAAACCATTCCCTCTGCTTTAAGTGGGAGGTAGGCGATCGAATCTGGTCAGTTGAGCAATGAGGGCAGTCAGCTCCTCATATCCCTGTAAGACAAGTTAGAGGAGCCACAACTGTTGTGTGTTCAGAATATGCAGTTCCTCAATGCCAGGACCATCTTCTTGGGCATATGCACAACTGCTGCCACACCGCCTGCTGCATTTAGACTGGGAGCATGTCAGAAGAGGCTGCCAGCCATGTGCCTGTTGGATCATCCTGATAACTACAGGGCCTACCTCTACAAGGACAGGACATGGAGGATTAGCCCCATGGAGATGTTTGCTGAGCAGAGAAAGTAAGATGGAAGATGGGGAGAAAGAGAAAAGAAGTCCTGAGAAGGGAGGAAACTACCATCAACTGACCTTTGGAGAGACGACTTTGATTAACTCATTTAAAAACCGGAACTTTCCTACTTCGTTATGAAATCTCCTCCCACAGTTCTTCATACACGCCTCCAATACCTGTAGCCACAAAGAGGAGAGGCACTTGGTGATGGTGGCTCTGGGCTCAGGCACCACCTGGACTGCTGCCACCCAGATGGTGCTAAGGAAACACTCCCAGGTGAAGGAGCTCTTCTTAAGAAGTGGGCACTCTGCCCTGGGGAACAGTGAAGGTCAAGCCCCAGGATCACTTACCAGCAATGCGGCCCTCAAATAGCAGCTGTGCTCGGGCAGCTACACAGGGGCTACAGTAAGAAACACTGAGCCCCAGACACCAAGACAGCCTGGCTGCCAGACCTGGAAGGTGCCTTCCTCAAACACACTCCTTGTGTGTTAAAGACGAGGAAAACGGGTTCAGAGACATTTAAGTTTCTCTCAGTGTCCAAAATCCTTTCCACAAGCTAACATTTTTTGGGGGGGGTCAAAGATAATGTTTAAATCCTGCTATCTCCAATTAAGATGACAAAATGTTTTCCCTTCCCCAACCCTCCATTTATGCATTCCTGTGCTGCCCATGGCCACCAGTACTTGCTGTTACATGGAGGAGTGTGACCCCTGCAGCCTGGGGCTTCTTTTCTTGGCTGTTTCTTTAAAGCAGGATTTCTCAAGTGTAGTCTGGTTGACATTTTGGACTGGTCACTGCTGTACAGACTGTCTTGTGCATTCTAGGATATTTAGCAGCACTCCTTACCTCTACCTGCTAGATGCCAGTAGCATCCCCAAACCCCTAACAACTAAAAACATCTCTAGATCCTGCCAAAGGTTTCTTTGGCTGGGGGTTGGGGGTTGGGGGGGAGTACCCACCTTGCAAATCACATTTTTTTTTTTTTTGGTACTGAATATTGAACCCGGGGGCAATTAACCACTGAGCCACAGGGTCTTGCTTGGTTGCTTAGGATCTCACTAAGTTGGTGATGCTGGCCTCAAATTTGCAATCCTTCTGTTTCAGCCTCCTGAATTGCTAGGACTACAGGCGTGTACCACATCCAGCAAAAAAAATCACTATTTTAAGTGGCTATGATAGACGGGTGTACGTGGGCCTTCAAGCACCCTCTGAAGCACCTGCCTCTTCAGGATCTGAATGAAGTTGGGGGGATCCTGGGTTCCTCTGAATTCACTGCTTTCTGGTTTAGGGAATGAGAGGTACTGGAGTGATATGCAGTGCACCTTGTCCTAAGTTTCTCTATAGTCTCAATAAACACTGAGATCAGCCAGAGGCTGCACCTGCCAAGGTGACACCTCCAAAGGTACAGGCATTATTTTCAGCTGCAGAACACACTATGCTCACTTCATTTTTCTTCAGCTGGGCAACTCTTAACTGTCAAGACTTGCAGAAGACTTTCTGAGTCCCGTGCTGGATTCAAGGCCCTGGCTCTGGGTTCCCTCCCTTGGCAGCTCTCCCTCTCACACTAACTGTGTGGATATGCTGCTAGGGGTGGCACCTCCGTCATCTTTAAAGCCACAGGGCTTGGCCCAGTGGCATGCACACTTGTGGACTGGCTGCCTGAACATGTTCTAGATATATCTAGTCTGTATCAACGATTTTCTGCTGGCCTTTGGGCATGAGCCCTGAGGACAACCAGAGAGGGCCCAATGGATACATGAGGAAAGAAAGGTTCATGCAAGTGAGGAGCCTCTGCTGTCAACTCGGAGTGAAAACCTACCGTCAGGGCCTGCACAGCCTCCCATTCCTGTGGAGACTGGATCTTGTGGGCTAGCAGTCGGACAGCAATCTGGGGCCTAGGGGACAAGCAGACCATAGTCAGTGCACTAACATGGGCTCACCTGGCCAGCTTTTCCTGTCAGCTTTCTCACCTGTCCCTAACAATGCTGAGACTCACCCTTCAAGCTCTTTGTTGATCTGATCACAGAAGCCAATTATGTATTCCCAGTCTTCCTGGCGGTTGGAAGGATTAGTAGCTTTATCTTGGGACAGAACAAAGGGCAACAGTTAAGAAGAGCAAGGAGGACATGACAGATTTTCTTCACAATTTTTAGGCACCAAGAAGAGTTTGCTTCCAAATTTCTTGTCTCATAGAGAAGCCTCAATAGTTCAGTCAAGCAGCAAATACAAATCCTGTTCTCTGCCCAGTATTTTGGAAGTCACACTTGAAAGAGAAAAAAAATCCTCAAGGGCTGGGGAGATAGCTCAGCTGGTAGAGTGTTTGCCTTGCAAGCACAAGGCCCTGAGTTCGATCCCCAGTACCGCAAAAAAAAAAAAAAAAAAAAAAAAAAAAAATCCTCAACTTCATGGAGCTTACTGGGATCCAAAGGATAAACACAAATGATTAAAATATTTACAAATAAATAATACCTTTACAAAATAGGCAAATATAACACATACAGACAATTCCAGCTACATAAAAATGAACTAAGTGTTCACTTAAGTAGGGATGCCAATAAGTGTTTCCTGGAGAAACTAAAGTTGGACTGGACTAGACTAAAAAAACGTGAGTTTTTTGTTTTTAGTACTGGGAATTGAACCCAAGGGCACTTTACCACTGAGCTACTTCCCTGGCCTTTTTAAATTTTGAAGCAGGGTCTCTCTAAGTTGCTTATAGTCTTGTTAAACTGATGAGGCTGGCTTCAAACTTGACTTGTAATCTTCCTGCCTCAGCCTCCCCAGCTACTGAGATTACAGGCACGCACAACTGCACCCAACTTAAAATATAAGTATTTTCTACAGATCCTTCAAAAACACTTTTGAAGCCACACCTCAGACTTCAATCCCTGGTACTACCCACCCGCACCCCACTGCCCAGAGGGGGGAAAAAAAAACATTTTCAAAACTAACCTTACTTAATAGTTTAAACTTTTGGGTAGGGGGCAGTACTGAGGCTCAAACCCAGAGCCTCAAGCATGCTAGGCACACACTTTCCCACTGAGCTACATCCCTAGCCCAGTTTAAATGTTTTTTACACTGCACACAATATTCATTACTGTCAGGCCAACAATACTTAATGAGCCCCTAGTAAGTACCAGCCACTGTGTAGTCTCTCCCTGGGACCACACAAACAGAATCTTAGCTCCAGTATTCAGCACGCTCAGGTTTAAATGGCCTGTCAGGATAATATGCAAAGACAAATGCTAGAGAGTTCTCTGAGGCGAGGTCATTGAGGGTTGAAAATCCCAGTGCTAAGTACAAAATTCAGTAATATTTGGTTTGGGTCCTCCTCCTCCTTAGCCTTGGGATCCATGCTTATAGAGGATGGCCCAGTTGAGGGTGCTTAAATGGATTCCTATCTCTGACTCAGATCTGGAGTCTGCCTTTTACAGAAAGAATTCTCAAGCTGTTTGCTAAATTTAGGACTCCAGGCTCAGAAGACAAATGTGAGACTGAGAGGTACAAGCCCTTAAAACATCCTTATTCCTCCTGTACCAAGTGACACTCCTCCCAACAAGGGATGCTATTAAAAATTTCCGCATTCTGATTTCTCATGACTGCAGTCTTCATTGTTTTTGTTTGTTTTTTTCCATATTAGGGACCGGACCACAGAGGTGCATCCCAGCCCTTGCTAAATTATGTAGGCTGGCCACAATTTTGTGATCCTCCTGCCTCTTCTCCTCAATAGCTGGGATTACCATGCCAGTTTGTGGGTGTTTTCTTAGTTTGAAAACCCCCAGCTGAGTCGAGAAAGGGAGGGAGGGAGGGAGGGAGGGAGGGAAGGAAGGAAGGAAGGAAGGAAGGAAGGAAGGGAGGGAGGGAGGGAGGGAGGGAGGGAAAGAAAAGGGGGTGGGGACAGACTAGAGGCCCTAGATTCAAACTCCAGTATATAAATTAATAAAATAAAGTTTGTGTTTAGAGGAAAAGAAGGTGGTTTGCTCTCGAAAGAAAATTAGAAGCCCTTCAAAATGTCCGGAAAGGAAATTTTTTTTTTTTTTTTTTTTTTGGTACTGGGATTGAACCCCTAAAGGGGTGCTCTCCACTGAGCCACATCCCTAGTCCTTTTTATTTTTTGGTACCAGCTATTAAACCCAAAGGCACTTAATCATGGAGTCACATCGCCAGCCCTTTATTTTGAGACAGGGTCTCAGTAAGTTGCTAAGGCTGGCTTTGAACTGGCAATCCTCCTGCCTCAGCCTCTGGAGCCACTGGGATTACAGATGTGCACCACCTCGCCTGGCCAGTCCTTTTTATTTTGAGACAGGGTCTCGCTAAATTGCTTAGGGCCTTATAAGTTGCTGAGGCTGACCTGGATCTTGCCATCCTCTTACCTCAGCCTCCAGAGTCACTGGAATTGCAGGCATACACCAAGATCACATCCAGCTGAAGGAAAATTAATTTAATTGAGGGTAGTCATTTGGAAAGAAAAGCCTAGCAATCCTGCACAGGCTGCCACAGCCAACCTCTAGCTATCACCTTCCCAAGAAAGCCTGACTCCCCACCTCTTGTCTGACATCTTCTCAAGTGTTAGTGTGACTTGCTTCTTAATCCCTACATCTCAGATCCTTTCAAGTTTTCATATAACACCAAGAAGCTGGAGGATTTAAAAATAAGAAGGTCTGAGGAGTCGACTCCCCTCCCCCCCACACTTTTATCATTTTGGGAAGAGTCACAAACCTGATGGTAAAAGATCATCCCACATGCTTGCACTGTTCACAAAGGGAAAAGTGTCTTCCAAACAGTAAACTGTGGTCTCCATCCCATAAACAACGGGTAATCACCAAAGGACCGCACACTTTCCAGGCCTGCTCCATTCCCTAGAGCCTGGCTGCCTCCGGAAACACTCCTGCCTACTTTTCACTGTGTTCACTCCTCTAAGAATCTCCCTTCCCTTAAGACATTCCTACTGGGAATCTTCAGGGAACACTCTGCCTGCACATGCTGCAAAAAGCCCTGGTTGGAGCCATGGTCAGTGCCACTTTCCAGTGTCTGTTACAGCTCCCCAGTACCTCAGATGGTACACCTGTCACCACAGAAGCTGGGAGAAACAGCTGGAGATGACGCTGGGTGACGCCAGCTCTCCAAGTTCCCACTGCTCCTCCAGCAGAGGGACAAGCCCTTCCACCCACTTAGCATTTTCTTTCATCTGGCAGGGGTGACAGTGAAGACTTCAATGCAGACCCTGCCTTCTAGAGCCGTCCTTCTGGGGCTCTGTTCTGACTCACGGTTTCTATTTTCAGGTCTCTGGTGAAGGCCTGTCTCATTCTCTTTTGTCTCTGTGCCTTTAGATTTCCTGCTCTCATTTTCACCTTAATTCCATTGTTAGTCTTGACTCTCTTGGGAATTCAAAAGGTCACATAAGGATGGAGACAGGAGCGCAGAGTACCCCATCCCAACATGGCTCAGATAATCCAGGAAAGCCAAGTTCCATACAGCAATGACTTAGAAATAAGTGAGACTGGAAAGGGATCAAGGATGAATTGCAGGGTTAGGGTTGTGGCTCAGTGGTGGAATGCTCGCCTAGCATGTGTGAGACCCTGGGTTTGAATCTCAGCATCACATACAAATAAATAAATAAAATGAAGGCATTCTGTCCATCTACAACTACAAAAGTTAAAAAAAAAAAAGATGAACTGCAGTGTTGGGTCTTGAAACACAGCAGAAACTCTTGTTTTTTAGACATCCAGAGAAAATGAATAAATAGCACAGAGACACAGAGGGTCTATAGAAGTACAAGACACAGAGCTACGCTTGAGGAAGTTGTGCTCTTTGGACTTAATATATGAGAAAAAGGAAAATCTGACAAGACAGTAAATAATTACAAGTGCCAATTTGGTACAAAGATGAGTCGAAAAGCAAACTCATTCCTTCTGATTCATTTTTTCTAACTGGTGCCACTATTCAAAAGCTTATTTGTTGACATATGCCTATACTCTCAGCTACTCAGGGGACTGAGGTGGGAGAATAGAATGTTCCAGGCCAGCCTTGGCTATTTAGCCACAACCTGTCTCAAAATTTTAAAGAAACTTTTAAAATAAGGACTGGGAATGTAGCTCCATGATAGAGCACCCCCCTGGGTTCAATCCCCAGTACCATCATTAGGGGGGGAAAAAAAAAAAAAAGCAACAGGGAGCCCAGGGACATAGCTCAGCACTAGACTGCTTGACTAGCATATGAGGCCCTGGGTTCAAACATCAGTACTGGGGGTGGGGATAAGTTTGGCCCCTACTCCCTCACACCCAGGCTTCAAACCCTACTGTTGATTCCTTGCCTTTCCTCATCCATTTACACCAGTCTTGGGGTCCCTTCTTTCTCAATGTCATTTTTTTTGTGGTACTGGGGATTGAATCCAGGTGCTCTACCACTGAGCTACATCCACAGCCCTTTTTATTTTTTGAGACAGGTCCCGCTAAATTGCTGAGTCTGCCCTCAAACTTGCAACCCACCTGCCTCAGTCTTTCGAGTTGCTGGGATTTCAGGTGGCACCACCATACATGGCCTAATGTCTTTTAAAACTTTATTCTTATCCCTGACACTAGCCTACCTTCTTAATTCTTACTTGTTTTTTGAACTTCTGTTCTAACACATTGTATGTTAAGCTCCTACATCAATTGTCCTAACACACTGATGTCATTAGGTACCAGAGGAGTAAGGGACCTGATAACTTCTTGGTCTGAAATGCCCAATCTTCCAGAATCTGGTCCTAATTCCCCAGTTTGATCTCTCACCATGTCCCTGTAACAGCTTATTGCCTGAGCCAGTCAAACACCTACACAACTATGTCCCCCAAACAGGCTGGCTCCCTCTTGCACCATGCCGTTCCACCCCCCGCTTTTTCTTTTTTTGGTCCTGGAGATTGAACCTAGAAATGCTCTACCACTGAGCTACATCTCCAGTTTTTTTTTGTTATTTTTTTATATACAGACAGGGTCTAAGTTGCTTAGGGGCTTCTCACTAAGTTGCTGAAGCTAGCCTTGGAAGCTAGCCTGCCTCAGCGTCCTAAATTGCTGGGATTACAAGCATGTGCCACCATACCCAGTTTTTTTGAGACAGGGTCTTCCTAAGTAGTTCAGGTTGGCTTCAAACTTGTGATCTTCCTGCCTCAGCCTCCTGAATTACTGGGGTTACAGATGTGCACCATGCACCCAGAATCATCCAGTGCTTTCTTAGCCAATTTTTCCCATTCTTTAAGGCTTAGCTTAAATTCCGTCTCCTTGTTGGATCATTTTCCATTCAAATTCCCAGTATCCCTCCTCTCCAAATCTGAATCAAACCAATTCCACTGTGAAATCCTGTAGTATGATTCTAGGCAGGTAGTTTGATTGGAGTCAGGGTGTTCTCTTTTTGAGAAACTCTGACAGCAGAATGTTTTGCTGGGATACCTGTAAACAATTTCAATGAATATCTATACAGCACTTTGAGCTCCATCGAGTTCCACGTATACTGAAGGCTTGGAGATCTGCCTTCAACAGCTGGCTTTGCAAATGTAATTTTACTTTTCTCCCTTTTGGGATGTGCTTCTGTTAAAGCCTAGGTTCTACCTCTTGAAATGGGTTTCTTAATAAGGGTCAGGCAGGGGCTGGGGTTGTGGCTCAGTGGTAGAGCTCTTGCCTGGCATGTGAGAGGCCCTGGGTTCTATTGTCAGCACCGCATACAAATAAGTATATAAATAAAACTAAAGGCACATCAACAAAAAAAAAAAAAATATTTTTTTTAAAAAAGAAGAAAGGTCAGGCAATTCGAGGCAACAGCCATCACCCTCAAGGACTTAGAGACTACTCAGTAAGGCACACTGCACAGGCAGTATATCAGCATGTTCCTGTCTTATCCTGTTCGATACCTGTTCTACTCAGAGACCCCCAGAGGGTCTAGCTCTTAGGAAAGTTCACTTGTTAACCCTTCAGCAGAACACTGCCTGCTAAGAAGGTTAACCCTGATTCCTTCAGAGCAATGTGAATTAGCAATTACAGCAATACATCACTTTGGCTACATGCTTCTCCGCTTTACTCAAGAGAGTGTTACGATCAAGCGTGTGCGTGTGAGGGGATCCCAACGTCGGTTTAACAAACCATGCTGTCTATCGTCGCTCTTTGGAAAATTACTCCCACTTCAAGCATTCTGCCTGAGCCAAGCTGTCAGTTCTCCACGGTCAAGATTTTGAGGCTGCCAGGCTGTGTACCGCCGGCAGCACCCATCACTCCCCGGAGCTTCAGCTCAAATCCGCAGCTTTTTCCCTTCCTCCGGGACCGGAGCGCAAGAACCCCAGAGTCACACTCGCCAGCGGGCCCACCACCAGCTCCAAAGCGCCAAGGACTGTCAAACCCGAGAACTTGCTTGCCACTCTCCCCAGGCAGGGCCCAAAGCTGCCGCCGCCGCGCGCCGGAGCTGGAAGACGCGCTGCAGGGAAGGGCCCCCTGCTCGCGAAGGGGCGTGATCGCCGGACGCTCGCTAAGGGGTCGACCGGGCGCGAGCTGCCAGGTGGCGCCGCCGTGGAGCCCGGGGAAGGGACGTGGGGTGAGAAGAGGGACCGCTCGGCGGCTCGAGGACAGGCAGAAGCGGCCGCGGTTACTCACTCAGCCAAGACTCCAGGCTCTCCCCTTCCGCCTCCGCCATATTGCAGCCGCCCGGGCCGACCCCGCGGCCTCAAACCTCGCGAGAGTCTGTACGGGCTGAACCGGGGCGGGGCCTGCATGGGGGCCTGAGAGGAGGGGGCGCTGTTACTGAGGGCCGCGCCAGACTGCGACGGGTATTGGGACCACGAGTGTCTCTTTGGTTCTTCTTTTTGGCCCTTGGGGTGAAAGACTCTTGTGCGCAGATCAGTGGGATGAAATGCAGTTTTAGGACCCTCTGGCGTCTTTTCCCTTCTCCCGTCAGTAGCTCAGGCGCGCCGAGGACAGTCCTCGTGAGGTCCTCGTAGCCGGGCAAGATGGCTGCCCCCGCACTGAGGGCTCTGCGGGGCTGGTCGGGCTTGGCGCCGGGCGTGCTGCGTGCTGTCTGTCCGCTTCTAGGGTAAGAGGGCTGCGGGCAGCTGGGAGCACCGCTTGGGTCTTCACGAAGGGACCTGCGGGGAAAGAAGGGAACCACGGGCAGACCAGGCTGGGCTCTGGAGAGAGCGCTGCTCCAGGATCAAGCCTCTTAACCGGCTGCGTAACCTTGGGCCAATCTGAAGACTTAGTGACTGCCCCTTGGCTGAGAGGTCGGGCTATGGAGGGTTGAAATGCGGAGATGGAAGTGCGGCCCTTTTCAAAGAGCTTAGAGCTGAGCTGCTGGAGGTGCGGGGAGAGATGAATTGGCGGGAGCCTGTTTGCACTGTTAGCATTTGACTAGGCTTTCCTGGTCTGTTTGGGGGAGCTCCTCCTACCTTCTGGGACAAGAGCCAGAATTATTACTTTCAGGTATAGCTTGCGGCTTCCGTGCTGCTCAGCCTCGTTGGCGGGTTGGCACACATGCCTATTGTTAAGTCAAGCTTATTCACTTGTGGAGTCAGCTTGTGCCTGCCTCCTCTGCTTTCCGCTCTCAGGCAAACCCAGGTGAGGTGGAGTCGCTATGGTCCTGAATTCAGGGATCCCCTAATTGACAAGGAACATTACCGCAAGCCTGTGGCTGAGCTCACCGAGGAGGAGAAATACGACCAGGAGCTCAAGAAAACTCAGCTCATCAAAGCTGCCCCAGCGACGAAAACAAGCTCTGTGTTTGCAGACCCGGTGATCAGGTTAGATAGAAACTCTTGTTCCACAGACTGGGCCTATCCCAGGGAGGGCCTCCAGCAAGGATTCCATGATACAGCCTTAGAAAACTAAACTTGTTGCTTTTCTCCTTGAAGTAAATTCACCAACATGATGATGAAAGGAGGAAACAAAGTACTGGCCAGGTCTCTCATGAACCAGGTAAATAGTTCCTCCTCTGTTATTTTTCTCCTCAAGTTTTGTATTGTGCTTGGTTCTTTTAGTTAGTTTAAAAATTGAATAGGCCAGGTATGGTGTCACATGCCTTTAACCCCAGTGAATCAGGAGGACAGTTGGAGACCCAAAGCAACTTAGTGAGACCCTGTCTCAAAACATTTTAAAAAGTGAGTGGGGGTGGAGATGTGCCTCACTGATTAAGCACTCCTGGGTTCAATCCCTGGTACTCAAAAACAATAGAGAATGGATATATATGCCTTTTGTTAAAATTAACTCCCCTGTAATGTATGTGGGTTGGGGCTTCAATGAAGTCCTGCAGGAGTCAACAACTGCCATTCCCTGCCACATCACAAATCTCAGCCCACTTTCTGTTCTAGTCTAGCAAAAGAAGGAGGCACTTAAGAACTTTGTGTTGGATATGATGAGGGAGGAGCTGCACTGACATAGAACTGAGTGGTGGAGTAAGGGGCAAGGTACTAGCTGAGCTGGGCCAACTCTGGAGGAAGCCTGGGGCAACCTCTTCCACTCCTTTTGCAGACTTTGGAATGTGTGAAAAGGAAGCAGTTTGAGAAGTACCATGCTGCTTCTGGAGAGGAACAGGCTACCATTGAACGCAATCCCTACACCATCTTCCATCAGGCACTGAAAAACTGTGAACCTGTAATTGGGCTGGTACCCATCCTCAAGGGTGGCCATTTCTACCAGGTGAGTCGTCTGGCAAAAAGCAGGGCAGCCCACTTGGGAAACAGTGGGGGTGAAGGGCTGGGACTGAAGCTCAGTGGAAGAGTGCTTGTTTATTCGCATTCATGAGGCCCTGGGTTCCATACCCAGTAACACCACCCACCCCAGCAAAAAAAAAAAAAAAAAAAAAAAAATGATGCAGGGGAGGGCCCAAAGTTGGGCCAAGATTGATAGCTCTCTAGACTGGAGACCATCAGGACCTACTTGCTTTACTTCTGTAAGTGGAAGATGGAAAAGGAAGAGAAAAGTAGCTAAATAACATCTTCTGGGAGCCCATCCCTCCTGCCTCCTGTCTAGCATCCTGTATGTCCTAAATCATATATTTCTCTTGGTGAGGGACTATATTTATATCGTAAAGTTATACACTAGTACTTAACATAGTGCATGACCCATAACTAATGGTTCATCACTGTTAGTTGGACTGAACTAAGCATCTTGAGCATAGGATTTAGTAATCTTCGATTGGTATTTGAAAGATTTCTTGTCTTAGCCTTTTTCAGTATAAACTCCATAAGGAAGTTTCTCTTTGCACCTTTACTCTCTGGCACATAGAGCTTGGCAAATGATTCTGTACACAGTACCTACTCTTGGTCTGACGTGGCTACATTACCCAGCAAACAGGGTGCTTTCCCATTGGTGCTTGTATCAACTTGGCAAAGAGCTTCCGTTTAGGAGGGGGAAAGGCCAATATTTGGTGAGGTTGGCTGAGCCCCTCATGTCTGCTACCCTGCAGTCATCCAAGATGAGGGAGGCTCAAAGGAACCTTACTGTGCTAGTCTAGAGAAAACACAGAGCCATTCCTTAGGGCTTTGAGAGGCAGGAGTCCCCAGCCATGGCAACCTGTGTCCTGTCTCCTCACATAGGTCCCTGTGCCCCTAGCTGACCGACGTCGCCGCTTCCTAGCCATGAAGTGGATGATCACTGAATGCCGAAAGAATAAGCACCGGCGGACACTGATGCCAGAGAAGCTGTCACATGAGCTGCTGCAAGCCTTTCACAACCAGGGCCCCGTGATCAAGAGGAAACATGACATGCACAAGATGGCCGAGGCGAACCGAGCCCTGGCCCACTACCGTTGGTGGTAGAGGGAGAGGAAAGGTTCCCAGTGGAGCCCAGGGCCTCTGCCACAAAAAGCCTCATGAGCCACTGTTCTGTTGAAGAGTAGCTATGGTTAAGGATGTAGTTCCTTTATGAAGCAGGACTTTCTTTGCCTACTGATCATCTTTTTTTGGGCTAGAACTGGCTCTCCTTGCCCCATCTCTTTGTAAAGAGGGATCATGTCAACTTAGGGATTTTCTCCAAGAACTCAGGCCCTGGTCTTCTCTTCTCTCATCTTGGAGTGGGCCTTTAGATGCTATGAAAGGAAGCAATTTTTGCGTCAGAAACTATTTATTAGAAAATCTTTAATCTTAACTAGTGTAACACATTATATAAGAACTACCATTCATTAAAACTTACTGGAGGATATAGGCTTGTTTCCACAGTGGTTTTTATACAAAAATGTATAAAAAGCAGTTTCTGCAGTGAGTTGTGCTCTGTGCTCCTCAATATCCCAAAGCATCCTACTGATGTCTGTGGTTACCCATTTTACAGATGGGGAAACTGAGGCACAAAGGTAATGTTGCACCAGTTATCGTAGGGTACAATAGTTAGGAGTTGCCCTTCTGTGACTGACCCAGTTGGAAGATGATAGGAGAGAAGCTGGTTGAGCTGTGGGGAAAGGGGGTCAGTCTTGAGCAGGGAGAGCAGATCTATTTGGTGTCCCCCCCAACCTCTGAGTGGGGGAAGGGAATGGGAGGACCATGGCATAAGCAGGGAGATGTGGAAGTCTACAAAGGAAAAGCCTTTGGAAGAGGCAGCTATCTTACCATCTTGGGAGTGGAGTAAAGACCAGTGCTGCAGTGAGCAAGCACAGAGCCAAACCTAGTCAGAAACTTCACTGTAGTAATACTTGTGGGCAGCCGGCGTGGTCTTCCAGCCAGCTGCCCGGAACTCAATGATCTCTAGTAGCAGCAGCTGGGCCAGGGAGCTGAGGCCTGTTGGGAGCAGGAAGCCATCCCGGATCAGGACAAAGAGCTCATCCATGCGCTGTCCATTCATCTTCTCCAGCTGCTCCCCAACCCGGTGCAGCTGCAGCACCAAGCAATCCACCTGCAGAGGTAGCAGGAAATCCCTAGTGAGCCTGGGCAGGGCCTGTCTCTCATACTGGAGTGGCATTGCTTGCTGACTGTCAAGCCCCCATGCCTGGTCCCTCATTCTAGTTCTTCATCTTCACACCTCCCAGCATATTACCCACAGGTTACATAAAAGGAAACAGATGGCCAGGCGCACACCTGTGATCCCAGTGGCTCAGGAGGTGGAGACAGGAGGATCAAGCCAGCCTCAGCAGCAGCAAGGCACTAAGCAACTCAGTGAGACCCTGTCTCTAAAAACAAAATAGGGCTGGTGATGTGGCTCAGTGGGTGCCACTGGGTTCAATCCCTGGTTCCCCCCAAAAAGGAAACAAGTTCAAAGCCTTTCCTAGAACATCTGGCCAGGTAGCTCACCTGTTCTCCAAACTGCTGCTTAACTCTACTTCTCTGCTTCCCCCTGACTGCCTGACCTGGTTTTGTTTCTAGGCCATCTGTACCCTCAGCTAGCTGTGGCTGTCACCATTCCTATCATAGCTTGGCTTTCCTACTGGGGAGAAGCTGCTGAGCCAGTCAGTTTTGGCTGCTGTCTGTTCTGGATAAATTCCAGACCCAGCAGCTTGTCATGTAACTAAACCAGGCCTTAATTGCCCCCACCAGGCTCCTGCCCAGAAGTGATACCCTTCAAGCCTTCCCTGCCAAGGCTACCCACCTCCTCCTCCCTGCTCAGACTGTCAGGCTGGGCCAACCGGAAGAGGCAATCATAGACGGGGTTCACCAGGGCCATCATGGGCATGTTGTTCACCTGTGGAGGGAGAGGAGGGGACAGTGGCAGCATTAGTGACCACGGGGAGCAATTCAAACTTGGGAGCAGGTCATCTCTGCCTCACAGGGTGGCTGGGGCCTCACCCTCAGGTAGTCAAAGATGTTGCAGATAAAGGTGACAAAGCAGACCCAGCCCTGCAGGGAGCGTGCCCTCAGCTGCTCCCGGGCTTGGTACTCCTGCTGCAGCCGGTTGAGGAGTCCACGGCGGAAGACACTTTGGCCTGCTTGTTTACTCTCTGCCTGTGAGCCAGGGAGAGGGTGGTGAGGCGCAGGGGCAGGGGCAGTGCTGCGTCACCCCACCTATCCTATAGCTCTCTCTGCCCTTGAGCTAATGCTCTTTGTATCTCTGTCCTGCTGGCAGCCTCTTCCCACTACTGAGGACCTTCCTCAAAGCGGCTCCCTTTCCTCTGCCAACCCCCCAACCTGAATGATGGCGTAGCACATGCGTCCTGCTTCCTTGCTGAACACACAGTCCTGCAGAGAATGGTCCACAATCACATTGGCCACTTTCTCCAAGTCCACAGCGCCTGGATCTAGGTAAAGATAGGAGGGGAGTCTAGAGCTGCCTGCTCATCACATTTGCCTCCATCTGCTCCCAAGAGGGATTTGAGATGTTTACAGTAGGGCATTGACATTATATGATTAAATTTAGAGAGATGAAGGAGAGGCTGAGGGGAAGCTCTGCCATACAGAACTTGCCTAGCATGCAGAAGGCCTCGGCTTTGATCCCTAGCACCACAAAGGAGAACACCTACAGAGGGGGGTAAGTAGCCACTCCTAGGAGCAGCTCGAGCCGTAAGACCCCTGATTGCCCAAAGAGAAAACTGGGAGAGTTATGTAGCTGGCAGAGACCTATCAAAGCAAAAACTTCTTGGGACACATTTTTTCCTGGTACTAGATTGAGAAAGGAACACTGAACACTAAGCTGTCTACAGCAATTTCACAGAAGAAAGTTTTCTTTTAGCCAGGTGCAATAGTGATGCACACCTGTAATCCCAACTACTCGGAGATAAGGCAGAAGGATCATAAGTTTGAGGCCAGCCTGGGCAACTTAGCTCCTGTCTTAAAATCTAAGGAAAGGGCTGGGGATGAACTTCAGTGGTAAAACACCCTTGGGTTAATCAGTTGCAAAGAAAAAAAAAAAAAAAGCGAGAGAGTTCTTAGGATTCACACACAGCCCCTGACATGTGGGTATGCAGGGCCTTTCCACAGGCTTTGCCTAGCCATGTGATGGGTACAGCTAATTGTAAGTTGGGTCACACTTCTGTCTTGAAGGCTATAGAAGGAAAGTTTCTGGACACAGTGACTATGTATCTCCTCTGCCAAGCAATGTTTTCTATCCTCTAATCCAAGTCAGGCAGCCCCGTATACCAAAAGAGCTGGCTGCAGCAATGCAGAACCCAGCAAATCAAATACAAAGGATTAAAAGGCAGGAACTGCTCTCCTCTTTCATTGGTACTTCAAAATAAATAAATAAATAAAGCTTTACAGTCTGAGAGAGGACTCTGAATCATTTTCCCAAATATTAGCTCTAATGTAGCTTATCTTCCAGGTCGAGAGTTAGATTGTGACTCCTCAAAGAGTGAAGGGAGAGGGATGGACATTCCCTGGCCCTAGGGCTCAGCCCCTTCTCTGCAGCTCCCGCCCCAGTCAGGTGGAATCTCGTGCTCACCTTTGAGTGCTGTCTTCAGCAGCTGCTGGGTCTCTGCATCAAAAGATTGGATTTTATACTCCTCTCTACTGGCCTCCCCCATGACCATTCAGCCCCAGCAGCTCTTGAATGGCCTGGGATTAATGACAGCACCTGAGAAGACGCAAAGGGAGAGGACTCAGGTGCGGAGCACAGGGCCCAGGGTTCCTGGTCCTTCTGGCCCTGGGCGGGTCAGCCAGTGCTTGGGACAGGTGCAACTGAGCGGTCCATGGCATTCAGTGGTTGGCTGAGAGCCCACCAAGCCTGCTTCTGGCGGAGACTGGGCACCAGCCAGGCACCTGCTGCTCAGTTTAGGAAACCCTAGGCTTCTGGGATTACCCAAGAGGAGAGATGAAGGGTGAACGCACGCACCCGCCAGTCCCAGCAGGAGGCTGGTTGTTCTTGGTCGATAGTGAGGAAGATTAGGGGGAAGCGTTGTGAGCTGGGGGTGTGGGTAAGTGGATGCTAGACTTGCCCATATAAACCGGCCTTGCGAGCGAGTGACCAGAATGAGAGCTCAGAGCTGCGGACGGCTCTAGGGCAGCGGGGTCCGAGCTCTCTCCCAACCTTCTCCCTCAGCTTTCGCCAGAGTCGTCCTCAAACCTCAAAACTCACCCCGCAGGTGTCGGCCGCCCCTGCCACTCGGAGCCCGAGCTCCCACTGTCCCGACCAGCTTCCGCCCGGAACCGACTGGTTAAACTGGCCTCCCGAGTGGCAGAAACCTGGCCCTACCCAGTCCCCCATCGGGACTCCTATTTCCGTGCGCATTCCGATCCTTTCTCATAAACCGGGAGCGGAATGAGGCATCCCCTCTCTGGACTCAGTGCCTCCCCTCTGGCCAGAGGAAGGGACCTTAGGGGTCCAGACGTCGCCAGCCTCCCCCAACCCGGAGCGCCTTTCCCCGCTACGCAGGGCGAGCGGCCGAGCCCGCCCTGTGGTGTCCCGCCCGCGCGAGCGGCGACTCGACCTGGGGACCCACCTGCCGGGCCGGCACCGCGCCCGCGTGCCCGGGGACTCCGGCGGCCACGGAGCGCGCGCCCGTCCCAAGCGCTGCGCGGCCGCCGCTGAGCTCATCTCCCGGCGCGACGCGGGGCGGCTCGCCAGCGCCCCCTGCCGGCCCCCGCACCACGCTCCCGCGCCGGCCGCTTCCCCGCGTGGGGCCGAGCGGGACGCCTGCCAAACTGCCACCTTCGCGCCAGGAGAGCTCCGCCTGCCCCGCCCCTCCTCCCCGCCGCGCTCCGGCCCCCTTCGGGATCGCAGCGCTGGTGCGCGCTTGGCCTGACCCGCTCCTCCGTCCGCACGAAGTCGTCGGTCTTGGGTGGTGGCATCCCCGACCCCAACCTTGTCCTTCGGACCCTCGTGGTACTCAGGAGAACTGGGTCGGAGAGACTCCGCCAGGCTGTGCGGTGGGAGGAGCCCCTGGAGGGCGTGGCTTGGTCCCGGGGCAGCATCTTCCAGGGCCATGCAGTGTCTGTCCCTTTCCCACCCACCAAGGTAGAGGAGGCAGAGGACCGGTGTAAGGACTGGGTCAAACCCCATCAACTCCCTCTCCTGCTCCAACGACGCCGGCAAAATAAGTTTCAAATCAAAAGGACAGTCGAGGAGAAGGGTCCTAATTGGCAACATGCTGCCCATGTTGCTGTGCCCTTAGCCTTTCTTGGCAGGGCTGGGTGAGCATCGTCGTCATGGCCTCCCCCACCCACCCACCCACTCAGCAGACAAGTGTTGATGGTGGCTCCATGTGACCAAAGATCCCTTCTGTAATTCTGTTAGAGCTGCCAAAGCCTCTTTGGAAATGGAGAATTCTCAGCGGCAGCAAAAGAAACCAGTGAGCAGGAGAGATGAGCATAATTCCACTTTACTCCAGTGGAATCTCATTAAAAATACAATGACACATGATGCAGCTGCCTGGGAGGGATCTGTAGCCTGGACCTTCAGCATCAGCAGAGGGTCTGACAGACCACAAAGAGCCAGGTCCAAGGAGAGGAGCAGGATGGTGAGAAGGAACCCAGGAATCCCAAGGGACCAGTGGGGGCCCCAGCACCCCCACACTGGAGCCACTCCCAGCAGGTGTGTCTCCAAGTTGGTGCAGGGGCTGGAGCATCATAGTCTGAGTCCAAAGTGAGGCCAAGGTGAAGGTGCTGCTCCTCCCTCCTGAGAGCGGAAGCCCACAGCACAGCTGGCAGGACGAAAGGGCGGCAGTCGTCTTTTCTTCTCTCATACCCTGTAACTGAAGTTCTTCCTCTGCATCTAGACACATCTCTGTGGATACCTGGGCTCTGGTAACTCCAGAGTGCCAACTGTGCCCTCACCAGATTGTCTGCCCAGGTTCCTTCCCCCTCTGCATCACTGGGCAGCTGTGAGGCCATGACCTTTCTGGGGTTCCAGAGGATGCACACCGTGCTGTGCTGAGCTGAGAAGGAACACCCTGAGCAGGCCTGGCGTAAGCTCCTCACCCCAGCAAGGCTGACCTGGGCTGTGAAAGGGGAGCCGTGGGGGATGGGGGGAGGATGGTGGCTGCGCCTTTACCAGTTCCTCCATCAGCACATCCCCTCCACCTCCTGCAGCGTCACTGGCACTTCTTCTCTGGAAGCCGGTGCTATGCTGGGAAAACAGGGCCTGGTGCTGGTGCCTTCGCAGACATGAAGTCTAGGTCCGGGGGTTCGAAAATGACTGACTCAGCTGGGACTTCATCCCTAGGTTTATTAGGAGCAGTTGCAACCGAGAAAGTGGAATTTGAGGAAGTCAGGGTCCCTTCCCTCATCCTCGGTGAGCAAGGATGCGGTTTGTAAGGGAAGGTGGAGGAGCAAGGTAAGGAATGTGCTTTTTTGCTTTAATGTCTATTAAATAAGTTGTTGGGGAAAACAGCCCAAGGATGGGGACCAAACTGTGGCAAACAGCCCACTCCTGGCCCTCTGTACTGAAACTGCAGCCCCTCCCAGAAGCAAGAGTTCCTGTCTAGATGCAGTGGATGCAACTGCGAGGTGGAAGGTGGCATCTGATTCCCTTTATCTGGGCTGCACTGAGAAGAAACAAGTGGGAGCTCCTCACTGGGGTCGCTTGTCCCACAGCCCCACACCTGCATCCTGTCATGGAGAAAGTCCTGGCCCTTCTGATGGTGTCCCATCTGGTGGGTCAGGGCTGCCACACTGCTCCCAGTGACTGTTGGTGCTTGAGAAGGCTGGCCTGGAGGACACGCCAGAGAAGAGTCTTCGGTGCCACACGAGATCAGGCTTTGCTTCTTTCAGAAGGTGATTTCCAGTAAAGACCTCAGTCTCTTCCTGCCCCAAAGCTAGCTGTCTGTCCTTTTCAGGCAGTGGAAGAAGTTACAGACAAGCTCATACCAAAAGAACACAAAGCCCGTGGAGAAGGCAGCCTTCAGCAGACTGGGGGACAGGCCCTTGAAGAAGCCCTGGGCACCTTCCTCTTGCAGCACCTGCTTGGTGCAATCCAGGAGGCCCCTGTATCTCCGCACCTGGGGAGAGGAAGGTTGGGGTTGAGCAGGGATGAAACGAGCAAAAGAGATGCACCTAGGACATCACAGCTCCCACAGATGCTTGCTGGATGAAGGAAGGAAAGTGAATACAGCAAGTAAGCTGCTTTCATTCTTCCCATCCAAGTAGGCTCAGGTGACTTCACAGAGGAAGTGCCTGAAGCCAGAGCTGGACAGAGCCGCTTCCTGCCGAGGAGGCACGGGCTGACTGTGGCAACTCTGGACCCTCTCCTGAGAGCTGTCTCAGATCCTCCACCCCATCCCCCCTGCTTCTCCTGGGGCTACAGATCTAAATCTGGCCCTTGCTAGCTCTTAGCCTAACCAGTGCCACCCCTCCAGCCTGATCTTCTTGTCTCTAGTTGACACCACACACTGCTGCTAGACCTGTGTGCCCAAGGCAGGACAGCCCTCCCTTTCTAAAGTTCCACATCATGAAGAGTCAAGTCCAAGCTCTGTAGCCTGGCTTCCCTCTCTGGCCTTGGTTCCCACTGGTCCTCCCATGAGCCATCTCCCACCTACGGCCAAAACAGAACAGAGTCTCTGTTAGGAGCAGGACCGCCGTCCTCTGTCCTGGGCTCTGTCCACCTCTCCCATTCCAAATTCAAACTGTCTCCACAGGACAAGTTGGTTCACGGAAACAGGAGGTTACAAAACCTTACATGCAGTGTATAACCCCATGTTTGTTGGAAAGTATATGTGTGTTTATTTATGCAAAGAAATTGAACTATAGGCTGGGGGTATCAGGACCAGTGCTGCCCAGTGGGCAGGAGCTGAATGCTGGCTCCTTCGTGTGAATGCTAGGGGCAGAGCTATTTGTACAGGGATAGCTCACCTGTCCAAAGGCAGCTCGGGCCTGCTCAAACCCTCCAACCTGCAGCCGTTTCTTGAAGAGGTCCAGGGGATATGTGAGGGTCTTGCTGATGACTCCAGCCCCACAGCCACAAAGCAGGTTTTTGAGGTTCTCTGCGCCAGAGAAATGAGACTGAGGGAAGGGAGGAGAAGTGCAATCCTGATGGACAACTTAAATGCCATCAGGTCTAATCTCCACACAAGCCCAGGCCCCACAAGCATCCTTGGGTGCCAAAGGGAATTTAATGCACGAGCCAGAGCCAGAAAGAGTCACTCTCTACAAAAATGATAACAGACTGCAGGTTGGACAGGCCAGGCCAGCAGGGTGTGAGCCTTTATGCAGCAGTCTCCCACTGGAGGCCGTAAGGGACAGTAGGCTAGGCAATGGGACTTGGTTCCAGACTGGAGGGAGAACAGGATGTCCCTTCCCAGCTAACAACCACTACCACCACAACAACAAAACAACCAAAAAAAGTGAATTTGCAACTGGGATTCAAAACAAAATTAAACCAGCAGCTCAGGAAGCTGATGCAGGAGGATCACAAGTTTGAGGTCAACCTCAGCAACTCAGTGAGACCTTCAGAAACTTAGTGAGACCCCAAATTAAATCCCCGAATTAAAAAAATAAAAGGACTGGGGAGGTTTGTAAAGCACCACTGGGTACAAAAAAAGAAAAAGAAAACCAGGACCAATCACTGGAAATAAATCTCACTGATGCCAATGATGGGCATGGCAAGAGATAGATGAAATAATTTGTTTCTAAGCTGCTGGGTTTAATTGTTTTGTTGGCTACACTATAAAGCCAGGTACAGAAAACCAGGGGCACCTTAGCTTCTGATAAGAAAACTCTTTCCTTCTTGATTTGGAAAGAGACATGTGGCATGGGCTGGGCAGGGCTGGGGGACTCATTTGTGGAACGTCTCACCGCTGTGCTTTCTATCAGCCGGCATGACCCACTCATAGACATGCTTCAAGGAGTTGTAACAGGAGAACTGAAGCCCAGCATATGGGAAGATGGCGATCAAGGTGGGGGTCAAGCCTTTGTAGAAGACCAAGGGTCCCTCAGTTCTATACATGGTCACCACAGCATCTTGCAGAGTCTTGTAGACCTGAACAGCACACATGCAACCTGAGCAAGCTCAGCGAGTTAGTTTTCGCCCTAGAACCCAGACCATCATCCCTTTCTCCCCTAGTCTAGAGATCCTGCCCCCAGGAGCATAATTTTTCCTGTCAAGAGGACAGTCCAGGAACACTCTGGAGGAAAGGTGGTTTAGTGTGTGTGTGGGGAGCGGGGTACTAGGAATTGAACCCAGGGCCTCATGCATGCTAGGCAAGTACTGTATCACTGAGCTACATCCCCAGCCCAAGTCCAGGAAAACTCTGGACTTGGAAAACCCTGGTAGAGTTTTCTAGCAATTCCCCTTCTAAAAATTTATATGACTGTTATATCCACATGTGCACAAAAGCACTAGTCCAGAAAGCCACACCACAGCACACTGCAGAACAGCAAAAAGTGGTGTTCATCTGTGGGTAACGATCACATAAACGACAATCCACTGGCCCTAGAGGACACAGTGCAGCTGTTAGAACAAAGACGAGCTGGGCACGATGGCACAAGCCCATAATCCCCGTGACTCGGGAGGCTCAGGCACGAGGATCCCAAGTTTGAAGCCAGCCTCAGTAATTTAGCAGGGTTTTAAGCAACTGAGCAAGACCCTGTCTCAAAATTTTAAAAAGGGGCTGTCTATGTGGATCAGGGGAAAAGCATCCCTGGGTTCCATCCCCAACACCCAAACAAGAGGAGGATGAGGAGATCTGCATAACTGATGTGGAATAATCCCCCCAACAGATAAATGAACACAGCAAGGGTACACAAGCAAGGGGCAGAGTTTGTGGGGAAACAAACTGTACATAGAGACTATGCCACCCCACCCAAGGATACCCAAAAACCAGAATAGCAACTGCTTCCATGGGGAGAAGGGAGCCATGGAGTGTTTCTAGGGCGCAGGGGAAGAGGGACACTTCCCCAATACCGTTTTATGCTGTTTAGACTTTTGCCACTGGTAAAGTGTGTCCATTCTAGCTGGGTGTGGTGGCACACACCTGTGATCCCAGGAAGGGAGTAAACTCCGGAGGCTGAGGGAGGAGGACCACAGGTTCAAAGTCAGCCTCAGCAACTTAGCAAGACCCTGTCTCAAAAAAAAAAAAAAAAAAAAAAAAAGGTGGGGGGGGGGGGGTGGGGATGTGGCTCAGTGGTTAAGCACCTCTGGGTTCAATCCCTGGTATACTCCCCCACCAAAAAAAGACATATCTGAAGTGGCCTGAGGGGCTCTGACTCAGCCGGGCTGAGGTACGGCATGGCGTCTTGCTCAAAGTGGGGGCTGAGGGAAGAGCTGCCCCCTCACTGAGTGGTTCCTGGAATGCGGTGGCCATGCTGAAGAAGGCCACCTGGGGACCTCTGGAAGTGTCAGGCTCTAAGAGAAGCCCACCAGCAACTGCAAGGATCTTGTCTGGAGTTCCCACTCTGCTTTTCTGAAGAAAGCAGAAACAAAAATAAAAATGGATGGGTCATTTCAAAGAACTTTCTTGTAAGGTGGGGACAGGGAGACAGAACAACAGAAAAATAACATGCCACTTTACATTAACTTTCTCATAAAAAAATTAGGAAGAGGGAAGGAACTTCATTGCCCCGCCAACTGAAGCTGGCCTGTTTGACGTTTGCTGTTCTAATCCTGATTTCTTGGAAGGTCAATAACAAGCTTAATTTTAGCTTCATGACTTGGAACTTCAATGTGAGTGACTCCACTTTTTTAGTCTCGTCTATGGGGGCCCATAGCAGGAACTTAATCCCAAACAATGGCCTCCTGAAATTTTTATTTAGAGGTAATATGGTATTCTCTTAATATTCTCTCCACTTTTCCCTTCTCATAGACTGTGTGTGTGTGTGTGTGTGTGTATACAGAGTACTGGGGAATGAACCCATGTGTTACATCCCCAGCCCATTTTAGTCTTTATTTTGAAATGGGGTCTTGCTGAGTTGCTGAAGTTAACCTCAAAATTGCAATTCCCCTGCCTCAGCCTTCGAGTCACTGGAATGACAGGTATGTGCCACAGCACCCAGCACCATGGACTTTTACAAAAAATCAGTAAGAGGAGAAGCACTGGGCACTACCACTAGCTACCGTTCCTTCAACCCCTCTTTTTTTTTTTTTTTTTTTTTTGTGGTGCTGGGGATCGAACTCAGGGCCTTGTGCGTGCAAGGCAAGCACTCTACCGACTGAGCTATCTCCCCAGCCCCCGAGCTATTCTTAAATATGATCAAGAAACAGACGACATGCTAGAGTTTATTTCAGGCTTAATCCCCTCTCAGTTAAGTCCTTCTTTGAGTCTGACTCAACTATCCCATCTCCTCCAACCCATTCTTTGTGGAAACCAAGGACACCCTCATAACAGAGGCAGAAGTTTTCAAGTCTTACTTTTCCAGATGCCTATCTTCATCCAACCCACTACTGGGCACTTATTTATTGTTTCACACCCCAAGGTTCTGTCTGCCCAGGGAAGCCATGAGCTCCTTCAAGTGAGGACATGGAGCACTGGCATGGTGCTGACCAGTTACAGGCCTGACAAACTGGCTGCTGCTCTGAGAATTCAGGTTTCCCCGTTTGCCCTCCTCCAAGGACAAAACCCCCAACTTCCGCATCGCCTTCCTTATCCAGGCTGCCTGTGCCTGGCCCTGACCACTCACCCTGGGCTCACCCTGAGCTGCAAAGCGGGTACGCAGAACATCCACAGGGTGCACCGCGAGGGTGGCTGCGCAGGCAGACAGACCGCCACACACAAAGTGCACCGAGAATTCACGAGTATTGTACAGGTTGGCTCTGTGGACCAGCTCCGTCAGCAGTTCAAAGGACAAAAACTGCAAGAGAGAGTAAAAGTCACTGGTGGCCCAAAGGATGAGTGAGGGCACAGACCAACTGCTTCCCAACCCACTGCCTGCCACCCAGCAGGGCCAGGACAGGGAGGCGTAGAGGCTGAGGAGATACTCTCCTTGAGCAGTGACGGGACGCAAGAAATACCTTTTTTTTTTTGTTTTGTTTTTTTAAGCTTTTAGATGTTGATAGACCTTTATTTTATTCATTTATTTTTACGTGGTGCTGAGAATTGAACCCAGTGCCTTACACATGCTAGGCAAGTGCTTTATCACTGAGCCACAACCCCAGTCCAAGAAATACTTTTCTATTTAAGTCAAACTCAAATGCCTGCCATCTCTAAGCACAGTGCATGAAAAAAGAAAAGAAAACACTCAGAAGCCATTTACAACTTTTATTTGAACAGAGGCAAACACCAAAGAATTAAGAAAGTAGACAGAGCGGGCTGGTGTGGAGCTCAGCACTACAGCCTTGCCTTCCACACGTGAGGCCCGGGGCTCCATCCCCAGCAACTAACTAACTCTCACCCTCTCAAACGCACACACACACACACACACACTCACAAGAAAGTACAGGGAGAAAATTTTATATCAGAAAACTCCACTTGTGGGCTGGGGTTCTGCCTCAGTGGTAGTGCACCGGCCTAGCATGCATGAGGCCCTGGGTTCCATCCTCAGCACCACATAAAAATAAAAGGTGTCCACCTACAACTAAAAAATTTATATATTTAAAAAAAAAAAGAAAGAGAAAGAAAATACCACTTGTTCACTTAATTTTCTGACAACTGGGAAAGATGGCGATCAAGTGCTTCTTGGCAGAGGACCACCTAACAGCTGGTGCCAGCAATGTTTGAGAACCACTCTCCTCAGCAGCAGACTGTACGGGAGAGTGCTCCACGGGGCGACTCCCTCACACTCAGATCTTCCCCCAGCCACTCAGCTTCCCTATGCCGCCAGGCTGCAGCCTTTATTCAGCACACTGCAAGGTCTCCTTGTGCGCCAGCTGGGGAGATGGAATGGTGGGGCATGCCAACCCAGTAAGCATCAGACTCGAGCTATGGCTGTGATGTCATTTGAAGAGGAGGCAGGGATTACACTGGCACTGGCTGCCTGGGTCAGGATTCTGTTCAGCCACTTATTTTTTTTTGTTTTGTTTTGTTTTCGGTACCGGGGATTGAACTCAGGGCACTTGACCACTGAGCCACATCCCCAGCTCTATTTTGTATTTTATTTAGAGACAGCTGAAGTTGGCTTTGAACTAGTGATCCCCCTGCCTCAGCCTCCTGAGCCACTGGGATTACAGGCATGTGCCACCGTGCCCAAAACTTTATTTTTTTGGTGTGTTAGGGATTGAACCCAGGGCCTCACACATGCTATAAGCTCCTGTACTACCACTGAGCGTCATCCCCAGCCCCTCTGCCACTTTCTCACTAGTGACTTCGGTTGCATGATTATGGAAGCTCTGTCTCAGTCTTCTCATATGAAAAATAGGAGTGCCAATAGAACCTGTCTCCCAGGACAGCCATGAGACAGCATATGTAGAACGCTCAGAACAGGGGCCATTCCCACCACCACCACGTGGGGGCATGCTGCATGCCACCACACACACTGGCACTCAGCTGAAGGAAGGAATGACCAGAGGTCAAGAGGCCTGGGTTCTAGTCCTAGCCCACCATGGGCAGGCCATGGGGCCTCACCAGCTGACATAAGCTGTGGTCCACACCACACCTGCTCTACCTTCCTCTCCCTGCCACTATGGAGTTCAAATGAAGCACATGGGTGATGGTGCCATTTTTTTTTTTTTTCTTCAGTGCTGGGGATTTGAACCTAGGGCCTTGTGCTTGCCAGGCAAGCACTCTACCAACTGAGCTATATCCCCAGCCCAATGATGCCATTTTGAAAAACGAAAGGCATTAGTGTGGGAAGCCATTCTTATCTAGCAAAATCAGACAGTTCCCTGTCTAGTTCCCCTAAGAGAATGGCGCCCCTAACTCCACCCCATTCCCATTCTGTCTATCACAGAAGAAGCTCCTCCTGGTCCTCGCCCCCTTTACCTGTATGACTATAAATAAAGGTGTGTTGGGCTCCTCCATGTTGTTAGAGGCCAGAGCTGTCACACCCCCTCTCATTTAAAGAGTACTGGCTGGCTCTTGTGTGTTTATTGGGTAGATAAGTTTTTGTGTAATAGATTGAAAAACTGCCAACATCATCTCTGGCAGTTAAGCCTTTTCTCATCCACATGGGACGTGGTTGAGAGACCCCCACACATTAGTATCACCCTTTGAAAGCTGTCTGGGGCCAGAGGGTCAGTCTCCTAGGTACAACACCTGTCACTGGGATGGATGTGGGGGATGTGGAGAAGGGAGTGCCAAGGTATGATTCAGTCTGATGCTGTCTTCATCAGGCAACTGAGCAGCACGGAGCTGCCTTTCCTCACCCTCCTCTGCTCCTCAACTAAGCAACGTGACCCCAGGGGCCTGGTTAGGTCCTGCCACCTACTTGGACAGTTCCATAGCCAATGGACAGAAGTTGGGCCGGGATGTGTCCTTTCCAGAATGCTGTTGGGCCCTCTTCCTGCAAAATCTGCCTCCCAGCCTGTAGGATCCCATGGTATTTTGCGTTGGGGTCACTGCGAGACAGGCGCTCAACCTGAAGCTGGGGATCAAAATTGAACAGGTCAGGAGAGTGGCAGAGTGGGCAGGGTGAGATGGGGAAGTTTGAGAAAAATTTGAGGGCAACAAATCACTTCATCTTGACGAGATTATTTCAGTAACTGCTTTTGCAAGAAAAACTGAACTTGTCCTCCAGCCCATCACAAGGCAAAAGGGGGAAGTGTACCTGGAAACGGATCTTGATGACATCCAAGGGACTGATCAGCGTCCGAGTGATAAGTCCAGACACAGACCCCGCCACTGCCACCTCAAACTTGGAGTTAATTCTACCATCTTCTTTGGGGTCATAGCCGACCATCCCTGCTTCTGACCCATCCAACGTCCATCGGTATCCAGCTGTGTGCAAGAAACAAGGAGTAAACATGAAGGCAAGTTTCTTAAGGTCTCTGCTCCAACATCACCTCCTCACAGCAGCCCTCCCTGCCCGACCCACTGAAAACGCACCAGCCTTCTTTGTAGCCTCATTATATGAGATATTAATGCTATATATTTATTTCTTGTCCCCATCTCCTAGTAGAATACAAACCCATGAAAACGTGGCCTGGATCTCATCTGTTCACCCCTGCCCTTCCAGCACTGGAACAGAGCCCGTCATAGTAAGTGCTCCATATTTGGGGACGGAATGAACTGGCTTCACAGGAAATCATTCACTTCCGAGATCAAGTGGTTTTCTAAAGACCTCTGACAATTTTATGGTAAACCCTGCCTGAGGTAATGTGTGGGCCCACTGAGGGAGGATGTCAGTCATATGGTGTCAGAGAACAGGGGTGGGATTCTTACAAGCACCCCACTATCCAAAGAAGGGCCAAGTGGCCCCCGAGCCCCTTAGCATTTCATGTCCCCATTTTTCTTCTTTTTTTTGCAATTTTTTCAATACTAGGAACTGAACCCAGGGTTACATATGCTAGAAAAGTGCTCTACCACCAAGCCGAACCACTAGCTCTGCTTCCCGTTCTTTACCCACGCCTTAGACCACCCTGACACGGTGGAGCTGGCTTATGCTGTGAAACAATGCCCCGAGCCCCACCCGAGCCAGACCTACCGATTCCTCAGTCTCATTGGACCATTTTTCCCATTCCCTACCTAACCAGGGAGGCTTCAGTGCTTCTGACCGTTCCTACAAAACGCTGCAGGCAGGTACGCCTAACTCCCAGCCTCACCTCTTGGCACAGCTCCCCGTGTGGAATCGCAGCCCCGCTCCCAGCCCCCGTTCCTCTTCCCTCGGCTGGCTCTGCTGTCCACCAGGTCTCAGCTAGAGCATCTCCAGGAGGGGAGCTGTTTCCTCCAGCTTCCCAGCAATTGCTCATGTGTTCTCCACCCTCTGCCCATAGGAAGGAGGCTCCCCACAGGCAGGACCCAGCCACCGACCTGCACCTGAATCCCAACGCCAGCACAACGCCTGGCACAGAGCAAAGGCTTAGAAAACTGTCAATGAATAAATGATTAAAAACCAAAGAACTTCTACTGCTTGCTTCAGCAGCATATACACTAAAATTGGAACAATAGAGATTAGCATGGCTTGAGAAAAAAACAAAACCCAAAGAACTTGTAGATTATGGAAGTAATAACTTCACAGAATGTTTAAAAGAAAGGAAAAAGAACCCACCATCTTAATATTTTTCACTTCATATATTCCTTCTTGGGGGTTTTCTCTATATATTCTGGTTTATAGAATGCAAAATGTCATAAGCGTATTTTCACGTTGTTATAAGAATTTCACCAAACCAGGTGTGGTGGTGCATGCCTGTAATCCCAGTGACTCAGGACGCTAAGACATGAGAACGGTAAGTTCCAAGTCAGCTGTTAGCGAGGCCTGAAGCAAATGAGCAAGACCCTGTCTCAAAATAAAAAATTAAAAGGGCTGGGAAGGATTGGGGTTGGGGCTCAGTGGTAGAGCAAATGCCTAGCACATGTGAGGCACTGGGTTCGAACCTCAGCACTACATAAAAATAAATAAATAAATAATATAAAGGTATTTTAAAAAAGTGGGGACTGGGGATGTGGCTCGGTAGTTAGGCACCCCTAGGTTCAATTCCCAGTACTGGAAATTCTTAAATAAATAAATAAAATAAAATATATACATTTATTTTAAAAAATCTAACTCCACACTGGGGATATAACTCAGTTGGTAGAGTGCTTGCCTTACAACAAGCACAAGGCCCTGGATTCAATCCCCAGCACTGAAAAAAAAAAAATCTAACTCCAGAGTCGGGATGTGGCTCAGTGGTTAAACACTTGCCTGGCACATGTGAGGCCCTGAGTTTGATCCAAGGTACTGAGGAAAAAGGAAGAAAAAAATCTAAATCCATGGTACATATATACAATGGAATATTACTCAGCCACAAAGAATGAAATTATGAAAAAAAAAAAAGAATGAAATTATGGCATTTGCCAGTATGGAAATAGAGACTATCATGCTAAGTGAAAGCAACCAATCCCCAAAAAACAAACTCCAAATATTCTCTGTTATGTGGATGCTGACTCACAATAAGTAGCGGGAGGGAGGAGTGTAGGTTCACTGAATTGGACAAGAGGGAACTGGGGGAAGAGAGAGGGATTGGGAATGGAAAAGACAGTAAAATGAACTGGATATAACTTTTCTATGTTCATATAGGAATATGAGACCACTGTAACTTCACATCATATACAACCACAATAATAGGAAGTTATACTCCACGTATGTATGATATGTCAAAATATGTTCTACTGGGCTGGGGTTGTGGCTCAGTGGCAGAGCGCTTACCTAGCAGGTGTGAGACACTGGGTTCGATTCTCAGCACCACATATAAACAGACGAAATAAAGGTTCATTGACAACTAAAAAAATATTTAAAAAAAATACATTCTACTATCAAGTATAACTCAAAAGAATTTTACAAAATTTTACAAAAGCAAAAAAAAAAAATCTAACTCCATTTGTTGTTTTCTAGCACAAGGTTTCTCAACTTCAGCATTATCAACATTTTAGAATGCATACTTCTTGGTTGTTGCCCTGTGGGGTAGCAGTGCCCCTGACCTCTACTATCACACGCCAATTGTGAAAATACAAAGGCTTCAGACATCACCAAAATTGCTGACTGAGAATCCCTGATTTGGGAAAATATTCTCATGGTGTGTGAACTGTTTATGATGCATTATTGCAAACATGGATATAACTCAAATGTTCACAAAATGGGATGGAGAGAGCTGGGGAGGTATGTGGTTCAGTGGTAAAATGCTTGTCTAACACACCTGGAGCCTTGGGCTGCATCCCCAGAACCAAAATCAAAACAAAACAGGTTTCAGGACAGTATGCCTGAAATAGGCCTTTTTATGAAAGAAAAACAGCAAGATCTATATGTGCTCCCTAGAGTTGCATAAAGTATAGAAACAAAGTCTGTAACAACACACACATAGGGCAGGTATTTTGTAAATTAGCCCTGGAGGAAGGGAAGGGAAGAGGGACGGTACATCTCTATGTGATTCTATATTGTTTAAATTGTTATTAAAACAAAACTAAACTAAAACTAAATATGAAATGATTTGAGAATGGACCTCAGAATTAACCTCATTCTTGAACACTTGTAGTAATGGAAGGTCACTGCCTATACAATGATGCTCCACTCCCCCAACCCATCATTGACTTTTTTTCTCCTCTCACCCACCCTGGAACCCCTCCCAGACACCTGTGAGAGGCAAGTGGTCTAGTGACTAAACCTCTCCCAGTATTACCCTGGGATTTCTCAGGTCACACGAACAGTATCAGTTTCCTGCATTCCTGAAGAGAACCAGGGGTAAGCCCAAGTGGCAGGTGTTCTGGCTCAGTCTCAGGAGTCACCAAGGAGATCAGGCTCTTTCCTCTGGAAGCTCAGACTATAACTGCAAGATTCACAAGCACAGTGAAAGGTGGTGGGAAGGCTAGGATGTGTGGAGTGGAGATTTTTATGAATAAGCAGCTCTGCATTGCTGAATATAACGCAAACCTCTAGCTGGGCGAGGTGGTGCATACGTGTGATCCCAGTAACTCAGGAGGCTGAGGCAAGAGGATTGCAAATTCCAGGACAGCCTGGGCAATTTAGTGAGATCCTGTCTCAAAAAATAAAAAGGCCTGGGGAATGTAGCTCAGCGGTAAAGTGCACCTGGGTTAAATGCTCAGTAACAAAAAACAAGAACGAAAACATGATTAATATACATGATACAAGCTGGCACCCGGAGACCGGCGACTGGTGTGAGTGGCGAGGGGGGTTGCTAGTGTGACAGTTTGCCTTCTCCACCCTGCTTCTCTTCCACAGAGGACCCTATTATTCCAGTACACAGGTGAGCGTGGTGAGTGCCCGGGCGCTCATGGGCTCAGCTGCGGGGCTTCTGCAGATGTCCCCACGTGGGTACAAAGTGTCCAGGTGTGCCTCAAGGTGTCTTTAATCCCCAAGTCAGAGAGCTCAGCCGCGAGGCGGGATCCCGCGTGCGAAGGTGCCGGGGTAGAAGGGGTGTGGAGTTTTGCCGCCTGCGTCCCTGAAGACGCCTCTAGGGTCAGGTGTGCCCTTGAGTACAGACTCCACCCCCGCGTGAGTACCTACTAGTGTGTGCTCCCCGCGGTCCGCCCCGGACGGCGAGTGTGTAGGTCCCCGATAGGACCGCGAGGAGGGCGGTGGTAGAGGTCACTCACCTACCTTGTCCGCGCTGCCCAGATCCGCTCCCGGCACACCGCTTTACAGTCCTGCTCACGCCTGTAACAGCAAAACTCTAAAGCGCTGGGTACAAACTGACGGGCCTCTAGGCCAATCACCGCGCAGCGCCCGACAGAGGCTGGACCAATGGTTGTTCGTTTGAGACTCCGCCCGCGCCTCCCGCAGAGTATCACTGGGTAATGTAGTCTTCCGCTCTCAAGGGCTTCGTACCGGGCCCGCCAGGCGCAGAGCCTCCTGGGAGATGTAGTCCCGCAGCGCGTGCGCGCGCAGGACCCTGACTCACCGGAAGGAGGCGGGTCACGAAGCCAGACTGCGACCTCAGAGGTGGCCGGGATCTGTGAAGTTTGGGTGGGAAGGTTAGGGCGCACTGAACTTGACCCGCCTTCCTCAAAACCCTCTTTCTATCAGAATCCAGATCGTCTAACCTTGGAAAAGATGGCGGAAAGCCCAGCGGAGAGGGGGAGACCATAGTTGGGTTCTTAAGCTCGGAACGTATACATGGGGGTTTTACTCCTAAAGTTTGTGTGTATGTCTATTTTTTGAGATAGGGTCTAAGTTGTCCAGGCTGGCCTTGAACTTTGGCTCCTCCTGCCTCAGCCTCCATGTGTCAGAGATTACAGGTGTGCTCCCCTGCACCAGGCAAAAGACATTTTTTATTTTAAATTAGTCCAGTTTTATTGATGTTTTTTTTCTTCTGTGGATCATACTTTGGGTATCATACCTAAGAAATCTTTGCCTTGCAAAAGGTCATAAAGATATACTCCTGTATTTTACACCATGGAGTCTGATCCATTTGAGTTAATTTTTGTGTTTGGTGTGAGATATGGATTGAAGTTCTTTTTTTCTCCCTGCATGTAGATATTAATTGTCGCAGCATATGAAACACTGTTTTTGCTGAAAAGTTTATTTTACCCCCTTGGGTACTGGGAATTGAACCCAGGGGTGCTTTACCAGTGAACCATATCCCCAGACCCTTTTATTTAAATTTAATTTTGAGATAGGGTCTTGCTAAATTGCTGAGGCTGGCTTTAAACTTACAATCCACCTGATTTAGCCTCCTGAGTTCTTGGGATTACAGGCATACCCGATTTTGGGGTTTTTTTGTTTGTTTGTTTTGTTTTGTTTTTTGAGACAGGGTCTCACTAAATTGTTGAGGGTATCACTAAGTTGCCCTGGTTGGCTTCAAACTTGTGATCTTCCTGCCTCAGCTTCCCTAGTTGCTGGGATTCCAGGCATGTGCTACTACTCTCCGCCAAGCTCACATTTTAAAATAGACTTCCCTAGTGGCCATTCAACAGAAAAGTCATTAAAGACTTTGTCCACAGACTAATTGTAAACTGAACTGGACTTG
Organism: Sciurus vulgaris; assembly: GCF_902686455.1. Lineage (NCBI taxonomy): Eukaryota > Metazoa > Chordata > Mammalia > Rodentia > Sciuridae > Sciurus > Sciurus vulgaris. Next base: position 6,054,734 of record NC_136463.1, on the reverse strand, counting down.
GGGAACCACAGATCATCAGAACTGGAAAGATTCAGAGTCACTTGGTCCAGTTGGAGCCCCGAGAGGCTGGGTGACGTACCCAAGGTCTGTCATAGTCAGATGTCAAATTAGTGGTTGAGTTGGGATGAGATTAGAAGTAGTACAGTTTTCCTGGGTTTATGCCCTGGTTCTAGTTTTTGACCTTTAAATCTGGTCATTTAATTTTAAGTTACATATATTTAGTAAATCATGTCATGTGAAAAGAGAAACCGGAAAATAATGGTTCCCGTAGTCAGTTTGGGGAAGTGAATCCCTTCTGTGACTTCATCAACATTTACCCTAAACAGACCTACTAAAAGCTCTTTTGGACTTCCCCCGCCTCCTCCTCAGAGGGAGGAAATATCTCCCTGGTCTTGACTAAATAATGTTGGTATTTAACAGCTGCTGGGGTTGATGTGGAGGGGAATGAGCCTCATTGTTGAAGTAAGCTGGTTAGCTCTGCTGTCTGTCCATAAAATCAGAGAGTTGGAGGCAACTTGCTATGTGTCTTTAGCAGATCACTTTTCTTCTTTGGGCTGCAGTTTCTCCATCCATAAAGATGAGGAAGTTGGACTTCAGGGTGTCCAAACCTTGCTGCCCTTGTACCACCCCAGGTATAAAAAACAAATCTGCATTTTTAGTAGGCACCCCAAGTGGTCCTCAACTTCAGCTGATACAAAAACCATCTGGGAGGGGCTGGGACCTAACTCAGGGGTAGAGCCCTTGGTACAAATCTCCAGCACCACAAAAAAAAAAAAAAAAAAAGGAGAGGGAAGGGGAGAGAGAGGGAGAAGAAAAGAGAAAAAAATAAAAGCAAATCATGAAGGAAGCAGATGAGTTCTTCCTCAGGACACTCATCTTAAGCAGTACAAGCAGAGCCTGGGAGTGAGCATTCTGGCTAGTGGTCCACACCAGACTGGAGATCCATGCCCCAGCTGATGTCCAAGGCTGCCCTGGTTTCTTTCTGCTTTTTCATGACTTAGAATGAGATGAAGCACCTCTTTTCTTTTTTCTTTTATTCTCCAAACATCTACTGAGGCTCTGCTTTGGCCAGACACTGCTTCAGGTGCTGGGGACACGTATGAACAATTGGGACTCCTGCCCACTGGAGTTTGCTTCCTTTCACTTGCCAGTGGCTTCTAAGGCTCTTCCATGTCTTCTTGTGCCAAATAAGTTTCCATTGCATGTGGCTGGGGGTGGAGCTGAGTGGCAGAGTGCAGGTATGAGGCTCTGAGTTTGATCCCCAGCACCAAAAAAGAAAAAGGAAAAGCCTCCCCCCCACCCCCCCGCCCCATCTGGATGCAGCAGTTTTTTTGTCCACTTGCCTACTGAAGGGCATCTTGGTTGCTTCCAAGTTTTAGCATTTATAAATGAAGCTGCTAATAAACTGCATGTGCAGGTTTTCTTGTGACTGTAAGTTTCCATCATTTTAATTACTATTTTGTTTTAAAACTTTAGGGCTATAATGCTGAGAAAATAATGAAAAAACAACTACTGTTGGAAGATTTTAGAGGAAGTTCCTACAGGCTGCAGGGGTCAAAAATAAGGGTGTTTCTGATAGTTCCTTTTTTTTGGGGGAGGGGGATCTTTCAGATTCACTCAGCAAATGACTCAAACACCAGTAAACCAACCAAGAAAAGAAAGAAAGGATTCACTGTCCAGTGATTTTCAAGGGCTGATTTCTTTAGCATGTCAGCTTCTGTTGCTCTTAGCGGACCACAGTTTCAGGAGGTTGTGGGGACTGTGGATATCAACCCCAAGGGGAGGCTTCCTAAGATTGCTGGTGAGGCTCAAGTTTTCCAGTTTTCAGCATTTGGTTATCTCTGACCAGATTATCAGCACACTACTCTTCACCCATTTCTGAGGTTCCCTGAGAAGGTACTTTCTGCTGTGGGAAGCCCGTCTCCACCCTGCACCCAGTTTCACAGAGGAAGGGAGTGGGTGCAACCCTGTCTTCAAGGTAGAGGTGTCTGTGCATGGCAGAAGTCTTGACGGGTCCAGGTCAACCACAGACTGTCTTCTTCCACAGGCCACAACTTCTGCTTCTGCCTGACTCAGGGTGTTTCTGGGAGTCCCAAGTCTAAGAAGCAGGTTCTCTGCCATCCGCGGTTTCAGACATCCGCCAAGGCTCCTGGAATGTGTGTGGGCTAAGGGGCATTCCTGGACTTAGAGAAACGAGCCGGGGGGCTCCTCGAACCCACAGCAGGTCAGGGTGGTCATTTCATTACTCCCAGGACACAGGGATTTCTTCCTGGAGAGGTCCTTCCCTCACCGCTCACTGGCACGCTGCCCTCATGCCCATCTGAAAGGCCACCTTCCCCAGGTGTCAGACCCTCCCCAGCTCTAACCTCTGGGAGGGCCTGCAGCCTCTTTTGGCTTCCCAGTTGTCTACACACACCTTATTAGAACACTTAGGCCCGTGTGCCAGTGAGCACAAGTTGCCCGGTTCTTAGCAGCCTGGGAGCTCCTGAAAAGTGAGCGAGGACCACATCTCCCGCCTCTCTAGTAGGATCTGGTAAAGACGCTCAGGAAGTTTCATTGGATAAATGGAGGCACAGTCAGACTCTGAAATAAGCAGCCAAGCCTCCTTCACTTGCGATTTAAGGTGATGGTTCTCAGCTCCATCCATTTGGATTTTGGCCGTTAGGTTTTTTGTTCTTGTTTTTGTTTTTTGGCAGTATCGGGGATCGTACCCAGGACCTCATGCTAGGCAAGTGCTCTACTACTGAATTACATCCCTTGTCCTTTTTAAATTTTTTTCTTTTTTTTTTTTTTTTGAGGCAGGGTCTCACTAAATTGCTGAGGCTAGCCTTGAACTTGTGGTCCTTCTGCCTCAGCCTCCTGAGTTACAAACTTGAGCCAGCATACCTACCTCATTTTTCCAGTCATTGAAACAACTTGTTTTCATTTTAAGGCTCTCATTGTGGAAACTTGGAGGATAAAGATTTTTAAAATCTGTGATATCACTACCCAGAGGCACCCTGAGTTAACATTTTTCATTAATTCTTTTTTTTTTTTCAGATTTTTGAGGAATTTTAATTTTAAAAAATTTATTATGAAAGTAACACAAACACTGGGCACAGAGGCACATGCCTGTAATCCCAGCACCTGGGGAAGGTGAGGCAGGAGAATCACAAGTTCAAAGTCTCAGCAATTAAGCAAGGCCCTAAGCAACTTAGCAAGACAGTGTCTCAAAATAAAAAATGGAAAGGGCTGGGGATGTGGCTCAGTGGGTTCAATCTTCAATCCCTGGTACCAAAAAAAAAAAAAAAAATTAACACAAGTAAAACCTGAAATATTGAGGAGAGATAAAGTCATTCATTTATTGCCCTGCCATCTTACTATAGCCACAGTTAGTAATTTGATTTACTTTGTCTTTTTTTTTTTTTTAAACCAGTGATGGGGATTGAACCCAGGGCACTTAACCATTGAGCCACATTCCAGCCCTATTTTGTACTTTATTTAGACACAGGATCTCACTGAGTTACTTAGGGCCTCGCTATGTTGCTTGAGGCTGGCTTTGAACTCTGATCCTCCTGCCTCAGCCTCCCGAACTGCTGGGATTTCAAGCATGAGCCACTACGCCCAACTACTTTGTCAACTTTTTATTATACGCGTGGTGTGTTATATGCAGCCATGATCACATTCATTCGTACAATTTTGCATCTCACAATTTTTTGCTACTATACCACTTTCTCATGTTTTTTTCTAATTTTTTTTTAGTTATAGATAGACACAATCCCTTTATTTTGTTTATTTATTTTTATGTGGTGCCGAGGCTGGAACCCAGTGCATCACACGTGCTGGGCGAGCGCTCTGCCACTGAGCCCCAGCCCCAGCCCAATACTTTCTCATGTTTTTCACAATACTGATTACAAATTTTTAATGAGTATGTAATGTACGCTTTGTGTGTGTGTGTGTGTGTGTGTGTGTGTGTGTGGTGCTGGGGATCGAACCCAGGACCTTGTGCTTGCAAGGCTAGCACCCTACCAACTGAGCTACATCCCCAGCCCTGTAATGTACTCTTCATCAATCTGTTTATTGACTATTTACTGAGACCACAGTATTTGTACCTAAAGTTTTATTGGATCATAGCCATACCTATTTGCTTACATATTGTCTGTGGCTGCTTTCATGGAACAGAACATCAGTGTTGAGCAGCTGTGACAAGCAGCATGGACTGCAAAGCCTAAAGAATTTACTTTCTGGCCCTTTACTTTCTGTGTGACTGACTCTGCCCTATACTTTAAGTGGTTCATGATTTGGACCATAGAAGCAATGCCATTTGAACTGGGCACAATGGCGCACACCTGTAATCTCAGCGGCTCAGGAGGCCAAGGCAGGAGGATTGTGACTTCAAAGCCAACTTCAGCAACTTAGCAAGACCCTGTCTCAAAATTAAATAATATAAAAGGCTGGAGCTGGGGCTCAGTGGGTAAGCACCCCTGGGTTCAATCCCTGATATAAGAAAAAAAAGGGGGGGGAATAAAAGGAATACCACTTGGAAAATCTTTGTGCATATAATTTTTCATATTTTGGACAACTTACTTGGGGGATATTAACAAAAATGGAATAACTGGGTCTGATTAATAATAAAGACATTTTTAGGGCCAACACTGCCCCCACTCTCTCTTACATCATCCTACCATGATATAATAAGGGTGGTGGTGATGACAATAGAAAGGAAGTCCCAGCACGCTTACAGGTATCATTTCTCCGGTTCCTGTTAACCCAGACATGTAAATTTACACTTTTTTTTTTTTGTCAGCGGGGTTGGGTACCAGGGATGAACCCAGGCTTCAACACCAGGGACTGAGCCACATTCCTAGCCCTTTTTAATTTCTTTAAATTTTGAGATAGGGTCTCACTGAGTTATCTCGAGTCTTGCTAAATTGCTGAGGCTGTCTTTGAACTCACTATCCTCCTGCCTCACTCTCTCAAACCACTGGACTTCCAGGTGTGCAACACTACACCTGGCTCAGTTTGCATTCTTGGTAAGCATGTGTTTTAGGTTTTTTGTTTGTTTGTTTGTTTGTAGTTGTAGATGGACAGAATGCCTTTACTTTATTTGTGTATTTATTTATTTTTTTATGTGGTACTAAGGATCAAACCCAGTGCCTCACACATGCTAGGCAAGTGCTCTATCACTGAACTCCAGCCCCAGCCCTGTGTTTTAGTTTTGATTTAAAGTCAACCAAAGAGGAAAATAACTGTAAATGGAGCCAGAAAGTAAACCAATTCAAAGAAATCATTTGCTTCCTACTGGAAATGAAAAAGCAGGCAGAAAAACTCTCCAGGTGCCACAGTGCATATGAGGTGTCATCCCAAGCTAGCCACAAAGGCCAGAAGTCCCTGGGGAGAGCTGAGTAAGGGACAGAGCTGCAGCAGCAGCCATGAGTGTGGGTGGCAGAGAGGCATAGGGGCTCCAGCCCTGAGCACATCCTCAGCATAAAACCTGCCTACCTCTGTAATTAAACTGTTTCCAACAAGAAAATTCTAGGGCAATTACTCTGTAGTTTTTTGTTTTATTGGTTTTTGCTTTGTTCTGTTTTGTTTCTTGATATCGGGTTGGGGGTTGAATCCAAGGGTGCTTTACCATATCTCCAGCTCTCCTGCCTCAGCCCCCTGAGCCTCCTGAGTAGGCCTGCACCACCACATCTAGCCTACTCTATAGTTTTGAGCAGCTCAAATTCTTCTATCTGGGAAAGTTTTATTCTTCAGAAAGAAACCTTAGGGAATGGGACCAGCTAAATCAACTCTATCTCAAAATAAAAGATGAAGCAGATGGAGGGATCTCAAATCCAATCTTTGTGATCCTTCTGCCTCGGTCTCTTGGGTCACTGGGATTAGAAGTATGTGCCACCACACCCACCCTAGCAAAAATATTGAGCAACTATCAATGGGAGTATAATATGACACAGTTTGGGGAAAGATCAGTCAGTTTCTTATGCAGTTAATAATATGTACATCTATGACCCAATAATTCTACTTCTAGGTATTTATCCAAGAGAGATGAAATCATCTCTACAAAAATATTTGTATAGCCGGGTGCAATGTCACATGCCTATAATTCCAGCAGCTCGGGAGGCTGATGCAGGAGGATCTCCAGTTCCAAAGCTAGCTTCAGCAAAAGTGAGGCACTAAGCAACTCAGTGAGATCCTGTCTCTAAAGAAATACAATATTGGACTGGGGATGTGGCTCAGTGATCTAGTGCCCCTGAGTTCAATCCTGGGTACCCCAAAACAACAACAAAAGAATAGCTATATAGCCAGGCGCCTAGGCTTAGGAGTCTGAGGCAGGAGGATTAGGAGTTCAAAGTCAGCCTCAGCAGTTTAGTGAGGCCCTAAGCAATTTAGTGAGACCCTGTCTCTAATAAAATATAAAAAAGACTAGGAATGTCACTAAGTGGTTAGCGACCCTGGCTTCAATCCCTGACACACAAAAAATTGTATAAACTGGATTTGGTGGTGCAGATCTGTGATACCATTGACTCGGAAGGCTGGGTAGGAGGAGCACAAACTTGAGACCAGTCTCAGCAATTTAGCAAGATCCTTAGCAATTTAGTGAGACCCTGTCTCAAAATTAAAAAAAAAAAAAAAAAAGGGCTAGGGATTTAGCTCAGTGGTAAAGTGCTCTGGGATTTAATCTTCATACCAAAACACACACATAAATAAATAAATAAATACATAAATAAATAAATAAACAAACAAATAAATAAATAAAAGTATTTTGTGAAAAGGGCTGCAGATGTGGGGATATATAGCTCAGTGGGAAATATAATACCACAGAATAATACAACAAAATAAATCAATGAAATCAAAACTACATTCCAGTGGCATTCATTCCATTCACCATGGTGCACAATCACCACTATTTTTTTAAGCTACTATCTATTAGAGTTTTTCATCAACCCAGATAGAAACTACCCATTAATTAATAACTTCCCATTCTCTCCTTCCTCCAGTCTAGTCAAGTGCTCTACCAACGAGCTACATCCCCAGTCTTTTTTTTTTTTTTTGCTTTGAGACAGGGTCTGGCTACGTTATCGAAGCTCTCAACAAGTTGCCCAGACTGGCCTGCAATTTTCCAGGCAATTGCTCTACCACTGAGACACATTTCCAGTTCCCTGTGTCCTCAAATTCACAATCCTCATGCCTTGGCCTACTGAGGAGTTGGGATCATGGATGTGCACAACCACACCCAGCTTGAGTCCCTGTTTTCAGTTATTTCAGGTAGATACTGAGGGGCGAAATCGTTGGGTTATATGGGGATTCTGTGCTTTGCACACTGAGGAACCACCAAATTGTTCCCCACAGCAGCGGCAGCACTTCACACTCCCACCAGCACCGCACAGGGTTCCGATTCCTGCATGTGTTTGTCAACATGCATCATTTTCCATTTTTTGGATGCCCATGTACTTTGCATGAACCACTTTACCTTCTTTCTTAGCACCTTAGCTCTGGAGTCACCCTTTCTTTGAAACCTCTCCTGACCAAGGAGAGGTCCAAGGATGAGGTCTCCTCTGCTCACCGTGACCCACCCGTGTCAGGGGACTTCCCTGAAGGTTCGTGTTTTGTGACTTTCTTATTGATCTTTCTGTCTCCAGCACGGGAGGCAGGTAGTACTCAAAATGTCCAGCAGACACTTGGAATGCATGGGTGGGTGACACAGCACCCCACATGGCTCAGAGTGACATGACTTTCTTTTCTGCCCTTGGAGCTATTTATAGGCAGGGGAACGTGGGAGTAGAAAGAATCCTGTGCATAGGAGCGTTGAACAGAGAAAGACTGGGGGCACCTGTGCATGTTTTCCTTTGCTCGCCTTTGAGGTGGGCACATACCTGCTTGAGAGGCCCCTTGGATTTCAGGGAAAAGGTAATGTTAGGGAATGTGGGTATTGACCCCTTGGTGGACAGGCTCAAATGATGGCATATCAGGATCAGATTCAGCTGCCAAGAAAGTAGCAGAGTTCCAGAGTAATAGTGGTTTAGATTCATCCACGTCCAGACAGGGCAGGCACAGTGGGGCGCCTATGATCTCAGCAACTCAGGAAACTGAGGCAGGAAGATCACAAGTTTGAGGTCGGCCTCAGCCACTTAGTGAGACCCTAAGCAATTAAGAAAGACCTTGTCTCAAAATAAAAAAATAAAAAGGGCTGGGGATGGGACTCAGTGGTTAAGCGCCCCTGAGTTCAATCCCCAGTACCCCAGTACCCCCCCACACCAAAAAAGAAAGAAACGAAACAAAACAAAAAACCTCCAAGTTCCGAGTTGTTATCTGTCCAAAGCAGGAGGGGCTCCAGACAGAGGAAGAGTGGAAATATGACCAGACAGAGGTCTGAGGAGATCCCCCAGAAAACAAGAGAAGGACCTCAGACCAGGCCCAGGAGGTTCTTCACTTAAGCCACAGAAAGAAATTTCAGGACGTCGAAAGAGGCACAAAGATTTATTCGAGAAAGCAAAGCAGTTTATTCAGGAAGGCAAACAATAGAGCAGGACGTGCCCTTCAAGGGAGAAGGCGTTCAGGGGCTGGAGAACGGTGTGCTTGTGGGGTCTCAGATTCTTCTTTATGTATCTATTGTGCTATTGGGGATGAGGCCCGGGGCGCTTAACCACTGAACCACATCCTCAGTTCTTTTTATTTCTTATTTTGAGACAGGGTCCCCCTAAGTTGCTCAGGGCCTCACTAAATTGCTGAGGCTGGCCTTGGACTTAGCAATCCTGCCACAGCCCCACAAGTGACTGGGATTACAGGCACGTACTACCATGCCCAGCCAGACTCTTGTTTTAAAGAAAACCTTGTAAATAGGGAACATGAGAAGTGGGGAGGAGGGTGACATCAACCTGTGAATTCAGTTTTCTTAGTCATGGAGCTTAGGGTGGGTCACAATGACTTGGCTGTCTTTCAGATCTCTAGGTTGATGTTATCCAGTCAATGGATAAATCTGGAATATGCTCATCAATAGCTAACAGTATTTTCCTCTTGTCTTTGTTAGTCTAAAGGAAATATGTTGTATAAGCCAGAAATGTATGCAGGCATTAATCATCTAGATGCACAAGACTCTAAGATTCAAGGGCTCTTTAAAGACTTTCTATGTCTGGAGGAAAACAGGTCTGGCTGTAAAGGTAAAGGTGCTCATGGAGTTTCTTAGATTTACAGTTATAGTTTCTTTTCCCTTCCTATTAGTCTCCTTCCTACCCATCCTTATTTCTTCTATCCTATCTCTTTTCAGGAAAAGGAATGGGTGGGGGGTGTTTCTTCAGAGCTGCCACATAAGATTGATTGATTGATTGACACAGATTGATGCAGTGGTAGTGGGGATTGAACCCAGGAACACTCTCCCAAAGAGCAACATCCCCAGCGCTTAATTTTTTTTGTTTCCTTTTTAATTTTATTTTGATATGGGGTCTTGCTAAATTGCCAAACTGACCTTGAATTTATGTGGTGAAGCATGACTGTAATCCCAGTGACTCGGGAGTCTGAGGCTGGAGGATGGCAAATTTGAGGTCAGCTTCAGCAACTTAGCAAGGCCCTCAGCAACTTAGTGAAGCCCTGTCTCAAAGTTAAAAATAAAAGACCAGGATGTAGCCCAGTGGTAAAGTACCCTTGGGTTCAATCCCCAGTAGCAAAAAGAAAATTTTTTTTTAATGTTGAAGCCTGGGACCTTTGGGTGGTAAATAGGTTTAGAGGAGCTCATGAAGGTGGGGACCTCATAATGAGATAAGTGCCCTTATTAGAAGAGGAAGAGTGCCATCCTTTCCCTCTCCCTGTCCTTCACCCCCACTCTCTTATCGCAAGAAAGCAGCCATGTGCAAGCCGGGAAGAGAGCCCTCACCAAGAACTGAGTCTTGCTAGGCAAAATGGCGCACACCTGTAATTCCAGGGACTTGGAGGCTGAGAGAGAAGGATCACAAATTCAAGGTTAACCTCAGCAACTTAACAAGGCTGTAAGGTCATAGCACAACCCTGAATTCAATCCCTGGTACCAAAAAAAAAAAAAAAAAAAAAAAAGTAAAGAAAAAGAAAAATAATTCAGTCTACTGGCACCTTGACTTTGGACCTCCCAGCCTCCAGAACTGAGAAGAATAAACATCTCTGTCGAGGGTATTGGCAAAAGGACTCACAGCCCTTCCTCAAAAAAAAAAGGGGGGGGAGGGGCTTGTTTTATGTGTACTGTCGCTTGAACCCAAGGGTGCTCTGTCACTGAGACATATCCCTAGTTCTTTAATTTTTTTATTTTGAGACAGGGTCTCACCAAGTTGCTGAGGCTAGCCTTTAACTTGCAATCCTCTGGTCTCAGCCTCCTGAGTTGCTGGGATTTTAGTCGTGCACCACTGTGTCAGGGTAAAAAAGTGCTTTAAATTTTGTTCAAGGAAGATTTCCTTATAGGAATGAGCAGTCATGCACACTGAGACAAAATTCTGTCTCTTATCAGCAGTCATCTGCTCCCTTAATGACATCTCTCCTGCACTGTGCCAGTACAAGGAGAGCTACAAGCAGTGGAGGAACCTCCCAGGTGCTCACCTGGCTTAAACATGACCTTTAGAGAGAATTTTGTCTGTATGAGATCAACCACCAAAGCCATACAGTCAGATAATTTAGCTTCCACAGCCAGACAACAGGATGCAAGAGAGGTTCTGATTTAAAACATCAACAAAGCAGACTACATATCTGGGAATGAACATCACAAGAAAGTCAAAGCTTTGTGAGGAAGACTTTGAGACATTCCGAAGGACAGGAGACTGGGAAGACCTGCTGGGTTCCTGCACAGGGAGACTCAACATCATATGGACGTCAGTTCTTTTGAAGGGAGTTTACAAAGTGAATGGGCGCCAAACAAAAATACCAAGGTTTTTTTTTTTTTTTTTTTTTTTTTTTCTGGAACAAGACAAAGTTTACATTGAAAATATAAACAAGCAAGAAGAGCCAGGAAGACTCCTCTGAGAAGGAGGAAGGACGAGGAAAGAATGGGAGAATCTGATATCCAAACCTGCTGCCTTGGGAATTAGCATAGCTGCCCAGCACCGGCTGAGAACAGAGGGAGTGACAGAACAGAAGGCCCCGGAATAGGACCCTGGCATATGAGACTTGGCGTGTGCCTTGCATCCTCTCATATCAGCGTGTGGGCACTGGGCTTTTTTTTTTTTTTTTTTTTTTTTTGGTGCTGGGGATGGAACCCAGGACCTCATGCATGCTAGGCAAATGCTCTGTCACTGAGCCACACTCTCCACCCTGGTCCTTACACTAATACAATGTGCATAGCTGTGCAGCCATCTGGACAAGAGAGCTAGATCCATCCCTCACACAGGCCAACAGGAGAACTCTCACACGGATGGAAGTTTTAAATAACAAATAAATATATACAAATGAAAACGGAGGGAGCACAGGGCTGAGCCAGTTGGCTGATGGCAGAATGGTTTTCCAGGAGGGGAGCCAGCATTGAGGAGCCCTCCTCCTGCTAGTGACTTCACAGGCGTCACCCTGTGTCAGCTTCTCAGCCATACTCAGTTTCTCTTATCAGTGTGAGGTTTCTTTACCTGAGCCTTAAAAAGGGTGCTTGTTCAAGGTTATCTACCCAGTTGCTCTGAGTGCATAGGAAGCCACCCTGGAGTCCAGGGTCCTGATCACCCCCCTATTGCTCCTGGCTAGAGATGAAGATCAACTGCCACCAGCACCATAATAACAAGGAAGGAGGGAGGAAAGATGCAGGACAGGTTGGAGAACAGCTCCTCAGTGAGCAGACACAGGACCTGGAGGAGGGGCGTGCGTCTGGGCTTTGAGGCTGCAGAGCAGTGGGTGCCACTGGAGGTTGCTGGGGATTGTTCAGAAGAGAGGGGTTTGTGGATTCGGCTCTCTCTCTCTCTCTCTCTCTCTGCGGTACTGGGTATGGATCCCAGGGCCTTGTGCATGCTGAGTGAGCACTCAATCACTGAGTTACCTCTCCAGCCTGAGTCAGGTTTCTTGGCAGGTGAGGGATAAGTAGACAAGCAGAGAGGACAGGGCAGAGAATTAGGACACTCTGGAGCAGGAAGAGGAGTCAGGAGAGGCCTTAGCCTAGGATCTGAGAGAAAAGCAGATGCTGGCTAAAACCAAGGACTCAGAAAGGACTGGGCCTGCTAGAGTTGGAGAATTGGACTGGGTGCAAACTGAATGCCAAGGTCAGAGTCAGCATCTGCATTGCACTCATGTTGGACCCTCGGACCCACCTGGCAACAGTTGGTTTGTTCTTTCTCTTTTTGGAGGTGCTGGGGATGGATGCCAGGGCCTCATGTCTCCTTCATGCTAGGCAAGCAATCTACCATTGAGCCCTGGTTTAATTTTTAAACCAATGTAGGCAGGGGATGGAAGGTTAAGGGCCCTGGTCACACAGCCAAGAATAAAGCCCTAGGTCTCAGGCCTCCAGTCTCCTGCTCCTGTGGGCCAGGAGTCTGGACTTTGTCCTCTCCACTCTCTGGGGAAGACACAGGGTGGAGGGTGAAGACAGGAAGAGGCTCTTGCCTGGGCATTGAAGGCACCAGCCTGTTTCCTGGAGCCTGAGCTTCTGGGTACTGCCTGTTCCTGGTTTGCCTCCTGCTCCTTTGTGACTTCCTGCTTCCTCTTGACTGGTCCTCAGGAGGTGCGTCCTCATTGACTAGGGAGCATGAGGCCTTGGCCTGGCCTTGACTTCAGGACTACAGACATGCCGACCAGCCCTGAGCTGAGCCCCTGCTCAGCGTTCTCCTGGGCTCCAGGTGAATGCACCTCGCTGCTTCCCAGACATCCTCAGGCACAAGTTCAGCCTCTTCCACCTTTCTCCTCCTCCTGCCCCCCACCCTCCTCTGGGGTCCCCCAGGTCTAAAACAGCAGCCACAGACAGAGCCACTGCCCAAGCAAGGATCCTTACTGGTCATTGTGACCAGCCTCTCCCACCAGGACAACTGCATTGCCCTTTCCCCACTGTTTGCTGGACAGAACCCTGTCCGCTCCTCTGCTTAGAACTCTTCCAGGTCACGTCCACGTAAAGCCTTCTATGGAGGTGTTCACAGCAGCACTACACACGATAACCAGAGTGGAAACAACTTAGATGTCCATCAACTGGTAAACCGATAAACAAACTGTAGCACGTCCATACAGTGGACTCTTATTCTGTCATAAAAGGGAATAAAGTATGGACACGTGCAACTGCATGGATGAATGTCAAAAACATATGCTCAACGAAGCGTGACACCTAAGGCCACAGAGGGTACAGTCCCACCACATGAAGTGTCCACACAGGTGAAGTCACAGGCCCAGAAAGTACAGTGGTGATTGTCAAGGGCAGGAGGGGTTGTGGAAAAATGGGAAGTGACTGCTAAGGGGTTTCTTTGGGATGACGACAATGTTCTAAGATGATTGTGGTGATGATTTCATAACTGTATAAAATACTAAGAACCATTGAATGGTTCACTTTGAACGGGTGACTTGTGCGATATGTTAATTGTATCTGAATAAAGCTGTTCTTTTTTTTTTTGTTGTTCTAGGGGCTGAACCGAGGGATGCTTAGCCACTGAGCCACATCCTCAGCCCTATTTATGTTTTATTTTGAGACAGGGTCTCACTAAGCTACTTAGGACCTTGCTAGATTGCTGAGGATGGCTTTGAACTCATGATCCTCCTGCCTTAGCCTCCTGGGTCGCTGGGATTAGAGTCACCTGACATCATGCTGGGCTAAAGCTTTTTTTTTTTTCCCTCCCATCTTTCTGCAAATCCAAGTTTATAAGAAAACTTATATATAGAATACACAGAGAGTAAAATTACATAAAGCCGCAACTGTGTCCTAATTAAAAGTGAAGTTTACAACATGTTCTGAGATGGGAGGAAATATATAATGAGACTAGAAAATAAATAAAAACTGTGAAGAATTTCCCAACATTTATTGTAAAATTTTACCATAAGACTTTCATGTTCCACCCTGATCTTAAAACTTTCCAACACATAAAGGTCCTACCCTGTTCATTATTTTCTGGAATCATGTTGTTATGGATTGCCATGCTAAAACAACGGAGACTACATTGAAGCAGTAAGAAAGGACTCTAGCCCAGCGCGGTGGCACACACCTGTTATCCCAGCATCTTGGGAGGCTGAGGCAGGAGGATCCTAAGTTCAAAGCCAGCCTCAGCAACAGCAAGGTGCTAAGCAACTCAGTGAGACCTTGTCTCTAAATAAAATACACACTAGAGCTGGGGATGTGACTCAGTGGTCAAGTGCCCCTGAGTTCAATCCCTAGTACCCAAAACAACAACAACAACAACAAACAGAAAACACCCTAAGACCACAGTGAAAACAGAAATGGTTCATTGTTAGGTGTCAAAAAATACAAAGACCCAGAGGTCAATATAAAACACAGGATGTAACTATGCAGGTAACTTCCAAACACAGTTCATGATAACTTATTGTCCATCTAAAATGTTATACAGGATTGAAGAGAAATTGCATGAGTAGATAGCAAAGCAAGGAGTTTGTAAGCAAGGGTGGCAATTCCAGAGCTATAAATACTGTGTTTAAGAAGAAAAAGTGGGAAGAAGTTAAAAAGCAAGCATAGAAGTAAATTCCGAGATATCTCTCCTCATATGCCCATGCTGTATGCTTACAATGAGGTCATAAACAAAATCCATGACCAAGCCAGCCCAACATCAGCAGGTAAGAGAGAGAAGCCCATGACTGCAGTTTAAGGCTAGGCACTTGATGGTCTTTCTATGTTCAGACAGTGTTAGGAGGCTATGCGAATTTGCTGAAATCATCTTCAGCACTCTCTCACCTCAGAAGTATATGACCTTTCCATCCTGGGGGGTGTTTAGCATACTGAGGTGTTTCTCCAGTGTGTGTGTGAACGAAAAAAAAAAAGTAGTACCCACTTTTTTCTGCTATCTGTACTGTGGTATAAAATCCGACTCAAACTGTGTGTGTGTGTGTGAGAGAGAGAGAGAGAGAGAGAGAGAGAGAGAGAGAGAGAGAGAGAGAGAGAGAGAGAGAGAGAGAGAGAGAGAGAGATTGACTCTTAAATGGCTTACTGAACAATTAAAGATAGAAGCTTTGCCTCTCAAACAGGGGTGAGCATTTTTATGAAGACAACTTGGTTTTCATTTTCACATACTCAGATTCCTGGGATGATCATGAGGACTCCGGTGCTGTGAAGTCCCTGCAGGTGTAGGTCTGAATTAGGTCCCTGAGGACATGGGGGCTGCCATCACATCACCGTGTCTTTTATCAGGTTGAATATAAACCTTGGAGAGTTCCCTTGGAGATGAAAAAAGGATTTGGGAATGTGTTATGGTGGTAACAATGAGCTTTGAAACTTTTTTTTTTTTGTACTGGGGATTGAACCCAGGGCTTTGTGCTTACGAGGCAAGCACTCTACCAACTGAGCTGTATCCCCAGCCCCGAGCTTTGAAACTTTAAGCAAAAATTCAAGGTCTAAAGCTGTTCTTAAAAACGAATGGAGAATGAAGAACAAAGAATTTTGGAAGGTGTAGAGGAAAATGGGATGGGAGGGGGTGGGAAGTGGAAAGATAGTAGAATGAAACAGACAGTATCACCCTATGTACATGTATGATGACATGAATGGTGCGAATCTACACTGCGTACAACCATAGAAGTGAAAAGTTGTTTCCCATTTGTGTACAATGAATCAAAATGCAGTCTTTAAAAATAAAAAGATTTTAATAAAAAAAAACAAAACAAAAAACAAACCACTAAAAAGAACAAAAGCAATGGTAAGAATCCATGGAACTTTAGGACAGAGAAGGGGCCAGGGAGCTTCTACAAGTGGAACTACTCCTGATGGATAAGTGCACTTATTTGAGGGGAGGCAGATGAGAGGGCAGGCAGGCTCTCCCACTTCCCTTCCCACACAGCCCCTTCCTGCACCATCCGGGGCCTCACATGCATGTGGAGAGCTGGACCAACGGCACGTTTGCCCAGGTTCTCTCCCTCATTCATCTACCCCTTATTTGCACACACCAGTCAGTCCTGGGCGGAGGGAGTTAAAGAAGAGGCCTGAACAGGCTCTGGAAATGGACTCAGGATAATTTTGGGATCCCAGATACCTGGAGGACAGGCACAGGTACCTTACCTTAGCAGTGTAGTCTCCTTACTTCTTACTCTGTGGAGAAGGGTGCAGTTGGAGGAGAGCCAGAGCAGGGACTCTGGTGTCCCAGCTCTCAGGACAGAAAAGGACAGCTGAGGTAGCTAGGTTCGACAAAGAGAGGTGGAAGTGGCCCAGGTCTGACTACAGCATCATGGGACTCATGAGGTGGGTTTTGGGATATAAGGCGAGCACTCTCACCCCAGAAAAAGTGGTCACTATACTACCTGTGAGCAGAGCCAAGCTGTGTAGATGACAACTAGCAGTGTGGTCTCAAGCTGTCGCCCTGAACAAGCACCATGCTCTCCTCCATGTCAGTGGATGGCAGAATCACCCACCTTACTACACACACAGGAAAAAAAAAAAAAAATTAATGGATTTCTACCATTAATCTACGGAGAAGGACGTTGGTGTGCAGGATAGGAGCTACATGGCTTCCAGCGCCTTGACTAAACCTCAGATGCAGGGTCTTCTGGCCAAGGGACTGGGGTTTCATATTGGTGGGGCATTCAGTTACCCTGGGGATTGCAGCTCTCTATAAGTTTGGTGTGGCTGAATCAAGAAAGAAGGCATATGCAGATTTCTACAGAAATTATGATTCCATGAAAGATTTTGAGGAGATGAGGAGGGCTGGTATCTTTCAGAGTGCAGAGTGATTTTGGAATAAAAAGAATTTCTTTGGATTGAGTTCCTTAGAAGTTTGTACTGACTTGTGCTCCTGAACTATAAAACATGAATACATGGGCTAAGGAATAGTTTTTCTTAGTAAATAAACAACTAACAAATATAAAGAAAAAAAAAATACCCAAAAAACCAAACCAAACAAAAAACGAAAACAAAAACAAATTAATGGCTAGGCACAGTGACACATGCTCGTAATCCCAGGGACTCAAGAGCCTGAGGTAGGAGAATAGCAAGTTTGAGACCAGCCTGAACAATTTAGTGAGACCTTGTTTCAAAATCCAAGGTTCTGTTCTGGGCACTACAGCACGTCAGGAGATCTGTGATGCTCCTTGACAAGACTAACGAAAGCCTTCGGAGTAAACAGGGTGAGCACTGCGCAGCTGCTTTCAAGGGCTTACAAATCCAGCTGGACTGTCCATGATGCAGGGGGCTGCTCAGGTACCTTCTGAGCTGCCTCCAGGAACTGTGCCCATCCCACATTTACACCATCCCACCTGCCCTGTAGGCCTACTTTTTTTTTCTTTGGTGCTGGGGATTGAATCCAGGGCCCTGTGTATGTAAACATGTTCTACCACTAAGCTGTGTCTCCAGCCCTACTTTCCTATTAATAATTGCCCAGTCAGGCGGGGTGGTGCATGCCTATAATCCCAATGACTCAGGAGGTCAAGGCAAGAGGATTCCAAGTTGGAGGCCAGCCTTGGTAATTCAGCAAACCCTGGATCAAAAAATAAAAGACAGGGCATGTAAAGTACCCCTGGGTTCAATTCTTGGTGAGAGGGGAAAAAAAAAAAAAGCTAGGAACAGTGGCACATCCCCATAATCCCAGCAGATTGGGAAACTGAGGCAGGAGTTCAAAGTCCACTGAGCTGCATCCCCCTTTTTATTTATTTACTTATTTGCGGTGGTGGGGATTGAACCCAGGGCCTTGTGCTTGCAAGGCAAGCATTCTACCAACTGAGCTATATCCCCAAACCTCTTTTTATTTTTTGATATAAGGTCTTGCTGGCCTTGAACTTCTGATCCTCCTGCCTCAGCTTCCTGAGCTGGCCTTCAGGTGTGAACTACCACACTCACCACTATGCTTTCTAAACTCTAATTCTGGAGAATTAAAAAATAAGGCTGTTGGAGACCCAAGATCAGTGCTGCCTATGGATGGGCCAATTCAGTCTTGAGAGACTCTCAGTGCTTTCTCTTAGGTGGGATATACCATGCATGCCTTTATAAAACTGCCTGTTTTTAAAGCTTTGAGTACTAAGCAGGCTAATCAATACCACTATCATATAATATTTATCAGTGCTGCTGGCACGTAACGAAAAAAATCAGCTGTCTTTTTTGTGCTCTCCAGATGTCCCGGAATCTGAGGGTGGGGTCGGTCTACAAGCCTGTATTATTAAGCAGCCCCCCCCCAGAATTCTGAAGAACAGTCAAGTTTGGGCATCAGTTCCCAAGAGGCCTGAGACACCCACTGGCTCACCAAGGGCAAGGTAAACTAGGTGAGCTGGAGAGATGGGATCCAAGAGTCCTGCCTTCCTGACCTAAACCCTTACAGTTTTAAATGTTTAAGTAAAGCAGGGGGAAAAAAGATACAGAGTGAAGAATTCATTGTATGTTTATTATTCACAAGAATTCATTGTATGTTTATTATTCACAGTTAATCACTACCTACCAAATGCTATCCGCAGAGTTAAAGGATTAAGTACATAGGTCTTTTTATTTAAACACTGATTTTTTTTAAATATATACACACAAAACTTAGTTCAGCAAGGCTTCATGATATACACCAATTTCAAAATAAAACAATCAAATGGTCCAGGTGTAGAATGCCAGAGATTCCTCATATCGTAAGTGGGGAAAGGAAGAGCAGAAGGAGAGGGAGCCAGGAGAGGTGAGGACTGCTCGGTCCGGAAGAGTTGGCGCCTCCCGGGCCTCAAGGCTCTCCGGGCCAAGTCCATTTCCACAAGCAGGGTCCAGTGGAGACCTACCAACCCCTGGGAACCCAGAGAGCAAAGGCCGCCAACTCCTGGGGAGAGGAAGAGAAGTGGCCTTGTTTGCACTGAGAAGAGCGACTGTGTGGAGTTTACAGCACACGCTACGAGGGACCGAGAATCGGCAGAAGTAGACAGAGCGCTCTGTGTGGCCTGGCCTTCCTGTCTGCCCCACTTCATCTTCCTCAACTCTTCCTGCTTCGAGGGAAGGGGTGTTGGGAACAGGTACAAACACAGTCTTCTGTGAAGGACACATGAATGCCAATTCTGCTTCCTGCCACTGTCCCAGTGCCCACTTTGAAGATCAGGGGACACATAAGTGAAAGCCAGGACCTAAATCTCAGAGCAAGAAAAACAAAAAGTGAATACTCTGGATTCTCACCCCATAGGCATAAGGTTGGACCTGTGGTGACTGAAGAAGAGTGGCTTAGGTGCCATTTTCTCCTCTGCCTTCCCTGTGTGCAACCTGCTGGCTCCAGGAGTTTGAGCCTGGGAGACTCTGGGGACCCAGAGGTCAAGCACTGCACTACGCTGCCCTTGCAGCCAGATGTGCCAGGCATGTTGGATCAGCAACTGCTCAGTTGCCCACAGCCAGAATCCCTCCGCTCCCAGGGGCTCGCAAGGACTGAAGCTAAGCCACAAACACCCCTGGCACGGTCCAGGAAGGACGCACACGCCTCCAGTTCTACTGACTCCTTTTTCTACCCTGTTTTCCCCTCTCCTGAGGGAAAACCGTTTACACAGAGTAGGGGACAAATTGGCTGAAAAGCTCTGGACTGTTTTTAACTTATTTTAAAACAAAACAAAAAACACCACTCCTAAGCAACCCTTGAAATAAGGAAAAAGGCACTATGAAGAAACAACACCCTCAATGACACTGGGAATGAAGGGAGACAGGCGCAGGTTTGCAGTCTGACTTTCTCAGGAAGCCACGGGCAGGAGGTGAGCCTCCCTCAGACTCTAGTTCCAATTCTGATGAAATACCTGGGGAAATCCAGCAGGGGCTGAGCCGTCGCCCTCAGGCCCTCCTCTGGCAGAGGTTCAACAACAAAGGCCCCAAGATGCCCTGCCAGCTCCTCCTGTGTGTATGTGGAGGATACTCGCTATTCTTTCAGTCATTTCCACTAAGACAGACATTTTGCATAGAGAAAATACAGCCCACTTGGTTTCTTTTCCTTTATTATTGGCATCAGCTGGGACTATATGAGCCTTAAACGTCATGCACTGAAGGACAGAGAAAAAGGATGAGAAAAGACATAGGAGGGAAACAGGAGCAGCGGTGAGAATCTGTAATAAAAACTCTTCTTAATTCAATAGGTAAGTTTTGGCATTTTGATATCCAACACCCCCACCCACCCCCCAAAGTTCCAACCAAAGTGAGAGGGTCACCAGTGTGACCCAGCCAGGTGTTCCGAGCTCCCTCACAGGCTACTGTTACAGGCAGCTTGTGGGTGTAATTCTTTTGTGTTTTCAATTTCTTTAAATAATCTCTTCTTGATTCTTAGACGTTCCGATTCACGGGGGTAACATAATTTCGGGGAAACATGCCGGTCTGCCCGTGGCAAGCCCCCTTCCACCAGTTGGGGTCTGAGTTATCCATGACGTGGATGAAGTCTCCCCGGCGGAAGCCCAGCTCACCGTCCTCTTGGGGGTCAAAGTCAAAGAGGGCCTGGACGTACGTTGGCTGCTGCAAAAGAGGAATAGGGGAAACACACAGGACATTCCTGATCCCGCCAGCAGCCCCACAGGCCTGACTGCTTACAAGAGGGAATCAATGTGCGCAAATCCTCAGGTTTCCTGAAGTGGCCGCACATCCTTCCTCATTTATTCTTTCTTTTTCTTCTTTGGTACCAGGGACTGAACCCAGGGACGCTTAGCCACTGAGCCACATTCCAGCCCTTTTTATGCTTTTGAGACAGGGTCTTGCCAAGTTGCTTAGGGCCTAAGTAGCTGAGGTTGGCTTTGAACTTGTGGTTCTTCTTCCTCAGCCTCCCATTACTGGGACTACTGGCATGCACCACCATGCCCAGCTTATTCTTACATTTCCTAGGTTTCCCTAAAATGGGTTTAGTGGAATCTTTCACCGATGCTCAAAGAACACCAAGGCTTATCTCACTGTTGGCAGCCCAAGCATCACTTTGAGTAGGAGCAGCAGGTAGGTTTGCAGGGGGTGAGGTTGGGTTTAGTTGGCGGACTGTAAAATCTTTTCATTCCTATCACTTAAGGTTTTATAGGGTTAAAAGGGTGAAACTAGCCATAACTTGTGGCTGGGACATTAGGAGTAGGAATGAGTGTGGACCCCAGTCCCCAACAAGTATGATCTTCTTCACAATCTGCTTTCAGGGACAACATCTAAAAGCGTGTTAAGGACTGTGTCCTTAAAGAGTCAGGTGGCATACTAGCAACACTGTCTCAAAGAGGTAGCTCTGGAAAAGGTAAAACCATCTTATTTCAAACTACAGATCTTTAACATGAACTAGCAGTGAATGATGTGCACAGAAGCCCCAGAGGTATCCCTCTGGAGGGCACCTGCTAGCTTAAAAAGCTATTCCTACCTGCCAGACATAATCCCAAGCTCTCTTGTGGGAGCTCAGGCTTACCTGTGGCACCTGCTCTATGTCCCGCAGGAATATTTGCTGGTTTCTGGACACGGATGTCGATCTGTGGTAATCTACCAATTCGTTCAAAGAATTGAACTTCACCACCCAGAGGAAATACTTTCCAGCTCCATCCCGGAGCACCTTGAAGTGCTGCACGTCATTTCCAAACCTGGGGAGGCAGGCAAGCAGAACACACGTGACCTGGTCAGAGGGCACTGACCTGGCTGGTCAGGGGCTGTCTGCCCATGGAGGTGTGGAGAGAACCTCTTTTCTGGCAATATTTCTCACAGGGCCCCAGGCTGGGGAAAGGTGGGGCAGTCACTGAGCATCCTTGGTACCTTCCGTGACAGGGTTACCAGGAACACGAAGAATCCTACAGACAGGGAGAACCTCACCACCAGTCTGACTCAAGATGCTTGCAAGATAAAAAGAGAATGTCCTTGGAGGCTCCACAAAAGACTAGGAATGGAACTACTATATGCTCCAGCTCCAGCACCTTTTGGTATGGAGGAATGGATAAGAAAACGTGGCATATATACATAATGGAGTTTTATTCAGCCATAAAGAAAAATGAAATTATGTCATTTGCAGGAAAATGGATGGAACTTGAGACCATGATGTTTACATGAAATAAGTCAAACTCCAAAGAGTTGTAGGTTTTCTCTCATATGTGGAAGCTAGAGTGATAAAAGGAAAAGAAAGGAAGGTGTGGGTTGTCTCATGAAATGAAGGAAGATCAGTAGAGTAGAGGAAAGGGACCAGAGGGAGGGAGGATGGGCGGGAAGAACACAGGGGAATGATGTTGGTCAAATTATATTGTGTGCATGTATGACTATCTAAACAAAACCACCACTGTGTACAACCATAAGGCGCCAATTAAAAAAAGGGGGAATGATGTTCTAACCTACCACATACTTGTGCCCTGTACTGTACCAAATAACAGAGCCCTTACAAGGGCTGCTGTGACTTAACTTCCTTTCAAGTAAAAATAATTAAAATGTGATATGACATTTTAAAACTATGATATGACATTTAAAAGATGGGATAGGAAATAAAGTGAGAGGGATCAGAAATACTTCCAATAGTTCTCTTGTATCTGGGAATAGTTCAAAGCTATATTTTCCATTCAAGAATTTTGGTTTACTTTCCCCTTTCCATGAGAAAAAGGATATACTGGGACAATAAAATAACTTCTCCATCACCAGATAATATGCTTCCTTTTGCACTGTCAAAAACTGCTTGTGTGTGACTGGTATTGACCTATAGGGCCTGTCATAGTGACATCTGGCTAGAACAGAAGCTGAGCAGGACTCTGCTATCCTGCTGGGTGCCACGCCCTCAAAAGGCCCTCCAAGCATTTATTCAATGAATGAAGGTGGTTCTCCTGTCTTAAGAGCTTCAAGAAAACAAACACTGCCCGAAGATAATCCAGCAGGTGGCAGCACTGAGCTTCAAGCCAGGGCACTTCAAGCCAAGCACCTGCAATCAGCACAGTTGTTCCCCACTAACCTCAGGGGTAGGTCCCAAGACACTCAGTGGATGCTTGAAACCATGAACAATATGAAATTCTATACATGTTTTCCTCTCTACATACACACCTGTGATAAAGTTTAATTTTCAGTGAGATTAAGAACAAAATAACGGTCACAATATGACGTAACAAAAGTTATTTAAAACTTACGAGTCATTTTTTTCTGGAATTTCCCACTTAATATGACTGCGGCTGACCTTGAGTAATTGAAACTAAGGAAGGCGAAACTGCAGATAAAGGGTGACTACTATATTGCTTGTGTGTGTGTGTGTGTGTGTGTGTGTGTGTTAGTTACAAGGGATGAAACAAACCGCCCGGGTCCTGGACATGCTAGGCAAGTATGCCACTCTGAGTCACATCCCAGCCCTTTATAATTTCTGAAACAGAGTCTCCCTACATTGTCCAGGCTGGCCTTTAACTTTTGATCCTCCTGCCTCAGCCTCCCAGATCATTAGGATTACAGGCAGGTGACACTGTGCCCTGCTCAACCACAGTATTTTAAATTACTGACTAAATATCTTGAAACCAGAGAAATATCTCAGAGACTTGGTATTTCTTGAATTCCCTTTGCAAAGATGTTTATGTTGTTAAGCATAGTTATGACATCTGCTACATATTTTATTTCTGAAACAATAGATATATTAGCTCCTTAATTTCTTTTTTTTGGGGGGGGGAATTGGGGATTGAATTCAGGGGTACCTGACCACTGAGTCATAACCCCAGCCCTATTTTGTATTTTAGTTAAAGGCAGGTTCTCACTGAGTTGCTTAGCACCTCACTAAGTTGCTGAGGCTGGCTTTAAACTCTCAATCCTCCTGCCTCAGCCTCCCAAGCCACTGGGATTATGGGCATGTGCCACCATGCCCAGCCCTTAACAGATTTTATTTGATAAAAGGAATGGTTTGCAGTAGGAATGTGTGTAGTGATTGGTGAACAGGCAACGCAGCTCAATGCTGACAGCCCTGGTGGCTCTGGTTGTCACTTGTCACCTTCATCCTAAACTGCTTAATTTCCACATGGGTCAACACAAAATGTAAAGAAAACATTAATTACTCAGGAGGTCAAGAGAGAAGGATCAAAAGCTAGAGGCCAGGCTAGGCAACCTGGTGAGACCCCAGAATCAAAAACTAAAAAGGGCTGGAATATGGAGATGCATGTGATTACTGTATCACAGTTTTCATATATTGGGAATAAAAACTGTATTGTAAGTGTATTTGTGAGGTATTGCAAATATCATCTGAAACCTCTCTTATCCTCACTTAGAAAAACAACACCGCTGCTGGACATAGTGGCCACGTCTGTAATCCTAGCTACACGGGAGGCTAAGGCAGGAGGTTGGCAAGTTCAAGGTCAGCCAAGGCATCTTAGTGAGACCCTACTTCAAAATAAAAAATAAAAAGGGCTGCAGATGTAGCTCAGTGTAAGAGTGCCCCTGGGTTCAAGTCCCAGAAATCCCACCCCACAAAAAGGAAGGTAATCTATAATAAAACAGTGATTTGTATGTTTAACCTAGATGTTTCTCTGTATGTAAATGATGAAGCGATTTGTACCATTCCTTGGGAGTTTCCTATAATAATATAGGAATTAGAAAAGGAATAAAAATAAAAAACTATGGAAATGACGATTCAAAATCCTTACTTCCCAGGTAAGGTGTGATTTTCACAGACTCTTTAAAAGTTCCAGTTTATATTCACCATGATTCCCAAGGTGAGACTCCTTTCTTCCCCATTCCCTGATTAACAGGTCTGCTGGGAAAAGCAAAACTCCAAATCCCTCATGATGAGGTGTTTTTATTTTATTGATTGATTGATTGTACCAGAGACTGAACCCAGGGCTGCTTAACCACTGACCCACATCCCCAGTCCTTTTAAATTTTTTATTTTGAGACAGTCTTACTAAGTTGCTTAGGACCTTGCTAAGTTGCTGAGACTGGTTTTGAACTTGCAATCTTCCTCCCTCAGACTCCCCAGTTGCTGGAAATACAAGTGTGTGCCACCACGTCCAGCTCTCAAAGTGACCTTCTGAAGTTACTATGAGAGGCTAGGATGGGACTGGTAGAGGTAAAATGGCTTTCTGGTAAAGGCAAGGAGAAGCAGCTGAAGTCGCAACCAGTTATTTCATTATGGAGTGGCAAGAATTCCAGCAAGGGCAAGAAATGAGAGTAGTCACGACTGGGGAAAACAGGCCAGCAAGTACTGTCTGAGGGGTACTGCTCCTCAGTTCCACTGAAACATCTAAGCTAGTGTTGCTAGAACCAAGTTTTATGAGGAACTAGACATTAGGATTTTTTTTTTTTTTGGGTGCTGGGGATTGAACCCAGGGCCTTGTGCTTACAAGGTAAGCACTCTACCGACTGAGCTATATCCCCAGCCCCTAGACGTTAGGATTTTAATGTAAAAGTAAAAATACTGATTAGGTTAAACCTCTACCAGTTTGTATGTAGCCAGACACCTGACCAATGGCCTCATGATTTAGTGAGTCAGACACAGGCTTCCTGCAACTGCAGCAGGAAATACTTACTTGACAGAGAGGGAGAAATCCCCAGGAGCACTCTCACTCTCTCGAATTAGAAAGGCCCCATCATGCCGCTGTTTGCTAAGCATTTCTTCTGCCTTGGCTCTGGGGATTTTGCCAAAAAACCACCTAAGGAAGGAAGGCAAGCCGGTCAACATCTGTTTCCCCACAAAGAAATGGGATGTCCAGCCTTAAATGTGAGTAAAATACCTCTTGCCAGAGGAAGGGACTTACTCTTTACCCTCTGGTCTCACTGTCCAAGATAGGAGGACATTGGGTTGGGTCCTTCCTAAGAGATGGACTTTCAAATGGCTTCACCCCATCTACTTCCTAGAAAGTGACTCATCAAGGCACTATCAAAGGCCACTACTCTTTCTATAGAGGAAGACACTTGAAAATGGGCCTTCCAAACCAAAGGTCACCAATCCCCGAATGACTAGTCAGAAAGGTGTCCAGAAGAATCCCAGGCCTATGGACAAATGATCCAGGCTTGTTGGGGGCAACAATGACACTTCTTGCAGTCAATGGATAAAACTGCAGCTCTGCCTCAGCAGGAACAGGGATACAGGGGAGGGGAGGAAATTTGGAAGGCCCAGAACTCAGTGGTGGGCTAATTCTGTTCTGAGTCCAAAGGGAGATGGTTCAGGCTGTGAGAGGCCAGCCTGTACCAGTAATGAAGGTCAGCATTCCTCTCAGGACTTTTCTCGAGTCACTGCTCAGTGTTCAGCTTTCAAAAGCCCCCAGGAAGGGGCTGGGAATATAGCTCAGTGGTAAAGCACTTGTCTAACAAGCTTGAAGTACTGAGTTCAATCCCCAGCACCACACAAAAATAAATAAATAAAATAGAGGTATCATGTCAATATATAACTAAAAATCTTTAAAAAAAAGTAAAGTAATGAATATGAATTAAAACAGCCTACATATACATGGAATGCAAATAAAAAGACTTCTTGGATCCCCTCAAGCAACAACTGCTGGCAGCTATATATATTTCTAGACCTTTCTTTTATGGGCATGAATCCACTTATGTTGCAGTGTTTTCTTGTCCTAACTTAAAATGAACTCAATTTCATTTTCAATTTAAAAGAAAATCATAGTGAAGTGTAAATTACAATATAGAAAAGTACTCAAATTTGAAGTTTTATAATTAAACACATCTTTGTTATAAAAATCTACATCAAGAACTGGATAATTAGTTTGAAGATCATTTCACTAAACAAAGATTTCTTGTGTATCTGCTCCTATCTCATGAAATATTTGTATTCTCTTTTTGAAAGACGTCCGGTGCAGAAGGGACATCATGCTAGCAACAACCACAATGCATTTTATTATGTTTATAAAGTTGATAAGCTTTATTGTTTATTTTATAGTACTAAGAACTGAACCCCAGGGCACTTTACTGAGCTACATCCCCATAAATAAAGTTTTTTGAGACGAGTTCTCACAGGGCACAGTGACACATGCCTGACATCCCAGTGACTTAGGAGCCTGAGGCAGGAGGATCACAAGTTCGTGGCCAGCCCAGGCAACTCTGTAAGACCTTGTCTCAAAAAATATACTTAAAAAATAATATAAGGGCTGGGGTTGTGGCTCAGGGGTAGAGCACTTGCCTAGCATGTGTGAGGCACTGAGTTCGGTTCTCACTGCATGTAAATAAATAAAAATAAAGGTCCACTGACAAGTTTTTTGTTTTTTTTTTTTTTTGTGGTGCTGGGGATTGAACCCAGGGCCTTGTGCATGTGAGGCAAGCACTCTACCAACTGAGCCACATGCCCAGCCCCTAAAAAAAATTTTTTTAAAACAATATAAAATAAAAAGGGATGGGGTTTATAGCTCAATGGTAAAGTGCCTCAGCGAAATTTCCAGTGTCAAAAAAAAAAAAAAAAAAGAAAAGAAAAGAAAATGAGGGTCAGGGGAGGGAGGGAGGGAGGGAGGGAGACTGAGTCCCGCTAAATATCCTCGGCAGGCCTCGCTTATTTACTATTTGCTATTCTGAGGATGGAACTCAGGCCCTTGTACATGCCAGGTAAACTACCACTGAGCTACACACCAAATATGACAAGCTTCTGTTAGTGGTATATTTATGGGTAACTATGTGCCTCTAATGTTCTACAAATTTTTAAAAAGATGGGTCTGTACTAAACCAGAAATAGCAAGGGAGAAAGCCAAGGGAAGGAGAGATTCATTTTTCAATTTAATGATTTACAGCATACCACAGGCTCCTGTCTATAGGTAGCTACTATGTGAATCCACTCCCAGAATACACAACTCCTGCCACAGCACTAACGCAACAATTGTTTTGTGGTCTGTGTTTAATGTGCTAACGCAAATGCTACACTAGGCGAGGTGTACTTTCATTTTATATTTCCCTTTTCCTCTCTAACAAATAAAGGGGGAAGGAAGGAGAGGCCTCATCTCTGTATTTTACCAGCTCTCTGAATGTCTAGCCACTTGGCAGTCCCACAGGGGAAGGAAATTGTGCCTGTAAAGTCACAGCTCCACACAGGCACAAGCATGGTCTTTTCTAGAATTATGGCAGGCTTGGATAAAGAAGAGTTTTGGAATTTTAACTTTCCTTTTCAGAGCATAAAGTGGAGGAACACTGCCTGCCCTTTAGCTGGTCTGTGATGAACAACCCAGCAGAGTTGCCCTTCAACAGTAATTCCGCAGCTCTTTATGTAGGGGGAAATCAAGGTGTGAGGGTGACTTTCCAATCAAAGTTAGCAATTACAACTTCACCAACTTTCCTATCTTTTCCCAACAGAATGATTCAAAATGCTTATGTGGCTGGGCATGGTGGCATATGCCTGTAACCCCAGCTACTCTGTGATCCCAGCTACTTGGGAAGCTGAGGCAGGAGGACGGCAAGTTTGAGGCAAACCTCAGTGATTTAGTGAGAGCTTTTCTCGAAACAAGCAAGCAAATTTAGGGCTGGGGATATAGCTCAGTGGTAAAGTGCCCCTGGATCCAGTCCCTAGTAATCACACAAAAAGAAGAAAATAGAAATGATCCTTTTTGAAGCAGAAGTTGGGCCAGTCAAAGAGGGGTGGGTGAGGTGGGAGGTCAGCAGTCTGCAAGGGTCCCCAGGGTCCCACTATGCTGCTGATTAATATGAAGCAGAAAATTCAAAACGCCCATTGCTCTTAGCAGCTTGGAGGAGAGCACAATTCCTTCCAATCGAAGCAGGACCACTAACATGGAAGAACAAGCACTTACAGAGAACTATTACCTACCAATCACCATGCTCTGGCACTCTCACAAGGTCACCCAGCATACCAATACAAAACCATGCTGTAAGCACCCTCTCTGAAACTCAGGAAGTGTGGAATCATGGAACACATCTGGCCCAAGGGTTTTAAAGAAGAAGGATTATGGACTTGAAAAGTACTGTATGTTTTTGAAGATAACGGATAGGCATTAGTCTAAAATGTATACCATTGCTAATTATTATATTATCATTATACAACAATTAACATAGAAAGTCAACATGCTGAGTTCATTCCCCCAAAAGACAAGAATAATGGCATGACATCTGTCACAGTGGTCTCTTTTAAAAACAGTATTTGACACAAGCAGGTGGAGTGGGTCCTGCCTTGGCAGACCGTGAGCCCCACTTACGGGTGTGGTTTCATTTCTATGTAGTTCTTGGGAATGAAGCCATCCTTCCCATTGAGCTCTGCCTTGTACCAGTTCTGATCACATTCTTCATTCAAAACCTGAAAAGATTAAAAAAAAAAAAAAAAAAAAGAACAAATCAATCATTCCCTTTCCCCTTTCAAAAAGGTAGCCACAAGACAATTATGCCATCCCTTGGGTTTGTGAAAGGTCTTATTTGAAGTATTAGCCAACCTCTAGAATTCACAGAGATACAGTCATGGGATTGCCCAAGAGCTTCTCTACTTTTCTGCAAGGATAGGATGTCCACCAAGCAGCTCCACAGTGCTGCTGCTTGCAAGCACGACCACAGGCCCTTGTATGGGAAGACTACTGACCAAGTATGGAGTCCTGTTCACTTCAATAACCTTCAAGGGTCATGTATGCTATGTTCAGGTTAGCTAATGCTGGAAGCACACCAACCAGCACAATTCAGATGGAAGGCTTAGAGATTATGTAATTGATGCAAAAACAGGTCTAGAAAAATGAAATGGCAGGTTGTGGTTGTGGCCCAGCATGCAGGAGGCCCTGGGTTCAATATCCCCAGCAACACACACACACACACACACACACACACACACACAAAGAAGAAAGTAAAGAAAGATGAAATGGCTCAATAAATGTTGGAGACTTAAAAAGCAGGAGTGGGGGGAGCACTGTTGGTGGGACTGAATATTAGAACCACCACCATGGAAATCAATATGCAGGTTCCTCAAAAGCCTAGTCATGAAACCTCCATACGACTCTGCCATACTACTCCTTGGTATTTATCCTGAAGAATTAAAATCATCATACTATAGTAATATATGCAGAGCCATGCTTATATCACCATAATTCATAATAGCCAAACTACGAAACCGACCTACGTGTCAATCAATGGATGAACAGATAAAGAAAATGAGGAATATATACAATGGAGTCAATAAAGAATTCAGTCATAAAGAAAAATGAAATTGTACCTTTTGCAGGAAAATGAATGGAACTAGAGACCACTAAGCAAAATAAGTGTAACTCAGAAGGTTAAATATCATATGTTTTCTCTCCTATGTGGAAGCTAGAGAGGAAAAAGGAAAACATGGGGACACATCTCATGAAAACCAAAGTAAGATCAGTGGAGGAAAGGGACCAAGTGGTGGGGAGTGGTAGGGAGTGATACTGGTCAAATTATATTGTTATACTGTATACTGTGTGCATGTACAAACATGTAACAATAAATTCCATTAGTATGTCCAACTAAATGCACCAAGAAAAAAATGTGGGGGGGAAAAGATGAAATGGCTACCCAAGGTTACAAGTTATTGAACTCCTATACCTAAGAATCACACCTGGGTTTTCATACTCCAAATGAATGTTCTTTCCAATGCTGCCTCCTGTGAATTAGACAGGCCAGGTCATGAGACTAATCTGTCTTGTAATAGGAGGAGAGCGCAGAACAAGGTATAAAATACAAATACACCATAAGAATTCTAAACTTGCTACACAAGGTAAAGGTCAGAAGGCATAAGTTTGGTATTTTAAAAGAGAAAAGAGAGATGTGACAACTCCAGACCAGTGAGCAAAGGAAATGTGAACTAGTAAGTGGAGTGGTAGTTAATCTATGCTCTATTGCAAAGTTCTAAAAGGAAGCTGATAAAATTTTTTACAAAATGATTTATTTGAGATGCTGAACAATGCTGTACTCATAGCCAAATTAAAAACTGGAATGCATTAAGGTTTTTGAAGTTGGTGCATTAAGTGACAATTCAAAGTGACATGTAACATTGGAAAGGGCAGATAAGGTTGGATGGTTAGCCAGGCGGTGTTAATGATCATCTAGGCTTGTTCACTTCCGAACAGAAGCCTGGACTGAGCTTTACCATATTGGTATTTATGTGTGACACTGGCCAGTCTCCAACCACAGTTGTCAGTCACTGGGTTTAAGCACACGTGTGCACAATAACATGGCAAATCCTAGGAGAGCTGATACATACACACATACACACATATAAAACACATTCATAATTTTTATATCTTCATTGCAAACACTGAACTGTGCTGTGGCCAGCAGAGGTATTTTGTTGTGCATCCAGGAACACTGAGGAGCCAGGCAACATGGCAACCCTGTAATCCCAGTTACTCAGTAAGCTAAGGCAGGGGGATTGTTCAGTTGAGGCCAGCCTGGGCAACTTAGCAAGACTTTGTCTCAAAAGAAAAGAAAATAAAAAGAGCTAAGGATGTAGCCTCAGAGCACCGGTGGGTTCAATCCCCAGTATAACAAAAAGGGATGGGGGGGCTCACTGAGGAGAAAGGTTGAGGACAGTGCTCTCAATGCCACCATGCCAGCTGCCCATCCCTGCAGCACAGGAGGGGACTCAATGGCCTGTGAGGAGAGAAGCTACTTTCAAAGTTGCTTAAGGCTTGGAATTCTGTTATTAACAAAAAACAAACACACAAAAAGGCTAGAAGCAAAATGTGGACTAATAATAATCTTGTGAAGCATCATCCTACAATAATAAAAATGAGTAGGCTTATAAACCAGAGCTTATCAAAATGTCTTAGGAACTCCTGAACTGGTGAGGTACACACACACTGTCAAAAGTTCTGGGAAGACAGGAAAGCATGGCTGACAAGCTGACTGTGCCCTCATTGGGCACCAAAATGGAATAAGGTAATCACTTAAAAAAGGCCAGTTCAATTTGTGACCAACAGTCTTGCCAGAAAGGACAACTGTGTGTACACTGGGAGCTCCTGGAGACTCGCATTCTTGTTATCTTTAACAAGAAAGAGGTGAATCCCACCAAGAGATGTCTCCCTCTGCCAAATAAACGAAACTCCATGGCAACACCCATACCTGGAACCAATTTAGAACTGTGGTTTTCCTTAGAGCAAAGCTATTAGTTGGTGTTTAATATGCTTTTATACTCCAGAAGGCAGGGAATATGAGGGGGGTCTCTTCTGGCATAAAAATTTTATTATAATTTTTTTTTGATGGATTGTATGCACAAATGGGGTACAACTTTTCATTTCTCTGGTTGTACATGGGGATTTTTTTTTTTTTTTTTTTTTTTTTTTTTTTTTTTTGCGGTACTGGGGATCAAACCCAGGGCCTTGTGTTTGCAAGGCAAGCGCTCTGCCAACTGAGCTATCTCCCCAGCTCGGGAATATCAAAAAAAAAAAAAAAAAAAAAATTGTTTTTAGTTGTAGATGGACACAATGCCTTTATTTTATTTGTTTTTATGTGATGCTAAGGATCAAACCCAGTGCCTCACACATGCTAGGCAAGTGCTCTACCACTGAGCTACAACCTCAGTCCCAGGGAACGTTTTTTTTTTTAAAGTGGAACGCCAAAGTAATGCCAGAGTATGTGAATGGTTACAATTTTGGTCATCTGAAAGTTCCACTATCCAAACAACATTTTACCAGACAGGCCAAGGTGTTGCAGGGCCTGGTTCTAAATCTCACTCTCGAATTTCAGAGAAGTCTGGTGCTGCTGGAGGCAAAGTGCAGGAGGAAGAGTGAACTTGCTAATTCTGGGCACCGGAGAGTCAGGGACCAGAACTTAACCGCGTTACAAAAGCACATTAGCTTTCACATGGACACCAAGATGGTAGAACAGCATAACTTAAAAAGATGTTTAAAAATTGAGTTTTATGGGTTATGGTTTGTAGCTCAGTGGTAGAGCGCCTGCCTTGCACATGTGAGGCACTGGGTTCGATCCTCAGCACCACACAAAAATAAAGAAAGAAATTGGGTCCATCTACAACTAAAAAAATATTTTTTAAAAATTGTTTTATTCAGATGTTAAGCAAATGAACAGGCAAGGGAAGCTGGAACATGAGTTTAAATAGAACAAGGAGGAGACCAGAGCCTTCCAGGGGTGGGCCTGTGTCCACAGGTCAGTGGTTCTAGATGAGAGCCTGTGCCCATCATAAATAATGCTTAAAGCCTTGCCAGATAGCTGGGAACCAGGAAGCTGCTTCTGCCACTGATGTTCCACAGAAGACGGCAAATGGCTGGCTCATCCATTGCCTCCACACAAACTGGTGAGCGCACAACCCAGTTCCAAGGACTGTCTCTAGCCACTGCCTCGCAGCTGCATTTTCTTTTCAGTCTCCACATTCCCTGAGTCATGTATGACTTGGAAGCCATACAGAACACTTGGGTTTAAAGGAAGCAGATTGATCAAGAGATGAGATTATGAGAGGAAGAGCCAAGTTTCAGAGAAGAAAGAACTTTCTTTTTTCTTTTTACAAAGACACTGAAAATAATGCTAGCCCAAATCAGGAAGAAATTTAAGAGATAGGAATGAGGTGAGCTTCATGCAGGAAAATTAAAAATGATTCCAGTCAAGAGGAGGGACACGATGGGGAGGCTGGAAGTGCTGCCTA
Source organism: Sciurus vulgaris (assembly GCF_902686455.1). Lineage (NCBI taxonomy): Eukaryota > Metazoa > Chordata > Mammalia > Rodentia > Sciuridae > Sciurus > Sciurus vulgaris. The sequence goes on along the minus strand of NC_136463.1, from coordinate 6,021,279 downwards.
TTTCTCAACGAGGTGCTATGTATGTGGGTGTATACAGTCTGAAAATTCACTTAATCGTTATGACAGGTGAATTTTCTTTACATATATCTCAATCTAAGGTTAGAACTGTTCCAGTTAAGACCATATTGTCACATTACGGCTCATTTCACACATAAGAAAATTCCATCAAGGCCCCATACACCTCGGACACAAACTTCACATTCTCAAAAATATATGGGGAAGCAGGAAAAACATAGTAAGACTTCCAAAGCCCCCATGATGGCAGCTTATCGTTGCTACTCTATGAAAAACAGTAATTCCAAGGAAGAAAGCTCTCTTCACCACAGACCACCCAGAGCACTCAACACGCTCCATTCCCACACTGTGTGCCTCTGGAAACCTCATCACTGCAGCCCCCTTCCCGCAGTCCCAAGCTGAGACCACGCTAAAGGCAATGCAAGATATTTTCCTTTACACCACAATGTGAAGTTTACTGAACAGTTGAAGAAAAAAAGAAAATCCAGCGATACGAGATGGAGGTCTCAGACCCCATAGGGTCTACCTGACCTGGTGGCAAGAGCCCAGGATGCACTCCAGAGGCCGCGCGTAATGGGTCAAATTCAATGAATATGGCCCGGAACAAACTACCACTGTCTGTTTCCTAGGATACAAAGTGGTGATAGTGCTTTATCCTGAGGTAATTAAATGAGAAAAAGTGACAGCAGTATAGCCAATGAACACTGTGGCCCTCCTCCTTCACAGTATTCCTTTGTTATACACATTGGCAGTCTTAGATCTAGCAACATGTGACAATTCTGGGGGACTGCGTTTTACCTTTCCTAAATTAGGACCCTGCCTCAATGCAGGCACCAATAGTACATAACAACAGAAGACTGAGATTCTTGTTTGTTCTGAAAACACATGAAACTTCCATGATTACTTTTTTTTTAATTAAAAAAATTTTTTAGATGTTGATAGACCTTTATTTTATTCATTTATTTTTATGTGATGCTGAGGATCCAACCCAGTGCCTCACACTTGCTAGGCAAGTGCTCTACCACTGAGCCAGAAGCCCAGTTCCCCATAGTTACTTTAAAATTATTCTTTAATCCCAATGATCTGGGAGGTTGAGGCAGGAGGATTGAAGTTCAAGACCAGCCTCAGCAACTTAGAGAGGCCCTGTCTCAAATAAAAAATAAAAAGGGGTAGGGATGTAGCTCCATGGTCACACTGGGTTCAATCCCTGATACCAAAACCCAAAAAACAAACAAACAAAACCCCCACAAAAACAGGTTAGGGTCCCATCGAACTATCCAAAATAGCCTCTAATACTAATGGTTCAATATTTCTTCGAGGCAAAACTTTCAGAGTTCTATCAGCGTGTGAAGGAATTTGTATAAGGGTGTATATGCATGAAAGAACAATTACTTTTTTTTGTTTTTTCCTTTTGGGTACCAGGGATTGAACCCAGGCGCACTTAACCTCTGAGTCATATGCCCAGTCCTGTTTTATTTTGAGACAGGGTCTTGCTAAGTTGCTTAGGGCCTCGCTTAGGTTGCTGAGGCTGGCTTTGAACTTGTGATCGTTCTACCACAGCCTTCCAAGTTGCTGGGTTACAGGCATGTGCATTACGGCTGGTGAGTAAGAACAATTACATTTTAAAGTTCTTAAGTATTAAAAAATAAAACAAAAACCAAAACACTATTTTCAGCTAGTTCCTGCATTACAGAAATTCAGCGTAAGGCTGGGGGTGTACCTCAGTGGTACAGCACTTGCCTAGGACACATGAGCTCCTGGATTCAATCCCCAGTACCAAACAAAAACCCACAAAAAATTCAACATGAGCCAGTGAGTTTTCTCCAATCCTCCTTTTTCCCTTTCCTTTTCTTCCCCCCACCTTCAACCCCCTGCCTTCCATTTTTTTGAATCCAGGAGTGCTCAACCACTGAGCCACAGCCCCACAGCCCTTCTTTATTTATTTTTGTTATCCCAGGTTTATTGAAAATGTTACAGCATAGCAAAAAATTTCAAACAGCTCCATGCAGTGTTTTAAAATTCATTCCCACAGTAAGCTGAACAACCTGCAAGTTGTGTGCTGAAGTCCAACTGTCAGCATTTCCGTAGTGTCAGATCTACTCCAATAGATCTGAGAGTGGAGACCTCAGGAACATAATTATCTCTCCTTCCTCCTCCTGAAGCTTGATGGAGGAAGGCCTCTCTGAATTCACAGGGCTCTCTGAACCTGCTTCATCAGATATGCGACATAGCCTGAGATCTTGCTGTGGAGCTTCTTACTGTGAATAATGGTGATCTCCACACACACACACTTACTTGTTGGTATGAAGTCGAAGCCCAGGTGCACGTAATGCTTTTTGATGATGACCTGGGCCACCTTCTTCATGGTTTTGGTGCAAATGTAGCAAATGTTGGTGGGTCCTGGTAAGAGAGTCCTTTAAATTTTTTGCTAAGTTGCTATGGTTGGCCTTGAACTTGTGATCATCCTGCCTTAACCTCTGAACTACTGGGATTATAGGCATGCACCACCATACCCCGCTTACTTTTTAAAGATCATAGGACCCTAGGAACGACCCTCTGTAGGGGGTTGGCTAGGGTAACAGTCTGGGAGAGCCATTTAAAATCAATTTTCTTTAAGTGCCTGTTACATATTTCATTAGAAACTATCAGAATGCTTGTCATCTCCCTTAGTATGGTTACTGCCTCCATTTGGAGCCACACTGATTCACCATCAACATTGAATAAGTGCTGTACAGTCACCACCCCCATCTGTTATAGGTTTTGTTTAGCATGAGGAAACATCTTGGCTGCACTGCTTGCTATCCTGGGTGCCAACACATGAAAAACACCCACGATGCAGATAAGCCATTATGAACTTTCATAACAAGATGACCAACTTAAAAGGTAGCTGGATAGTGAAGGTCCCTGGTCCCACAGAAACCTCCATCTGCTTATTAAGCACACAAAGAGCAACAGTTCTCAAGTTTGTCCTGTGGATTGGTCTCCATTTTGAATGGTCAAGAGAACAGCTCCACAAGGCCACAGCTGAATGGAAACACAGAGAACATCTTAACCAGTCAGGCCAGCAGCATACACTTGGCCACTCACGACCAGCATGTGAGAAGAAACACTCATTAAGTTCAAAAACACTCCTACAAAAAGAGAAAAGAAAAAGAAAACTCTCCTGATTTTGGTAGATTATAAAACTATATAAATACCAAATGCACTGTTTTGTTAAATGATTAAAATCTATTCACTTAGAGTATTTATGTAATGGTATCAAATCAAGAGGATATTTTACCTTTATGTTGTCACCTCTCAGCAAAAATTTATTATCTATGCCACAAAATGCTATTTTAAGTTCCCCTTGAAATGGGTATTTCTAGAGTCCTAAATTCTTGGTTTTTCACAACACTTTCTTTAAAGAATAGGAACCTATTTATCAAACTCTAGAAATTCAAAGAGTATCTGTTGGTCAAGTCTCCCTCTTGACCACTAAGGATGAAATGATGAGAGGTTCTAGTGTTTCCTTTTTAAAAAAACTTATAATGATGGCTCAGAAGGCTAAGGCAGAAAGATCACAAGTTCAAAGCCAGCCTCAGCAACTTATCAAGAACCTGTCCCAAAATAAAAAGGGCTGAGATGCGGCTCAGTGGTTAAGCACCTCTGGGTTCAATCCCTGGTACCCAAAAAGAGAGAGAGAGAGAGAGAGAGAGAGAGAAGAAAGGAAGGGAAAAAAATCATTTATCACTTTCTATCTTCTAAGCATTCACTCTCAGTTTCAGTTTTCAAGGGAACATTAGTGTATCAGGAGAGAGACCAACCCAATGCTCAGGCCTCAGGGATGAAAGTTGAACTAGTTTGACCTCAGTATCCCTTTAGTGCCCCAAATCCTTTCAAATATCACTCCCCCCACCAAAAACAAAACAAAACAAAAACAAACAAACAAACAAACAAAAAACTCTCAAGTAGCAGGCTACCTTCTATAGGCCCAGATTATTCTTAGTTAGGCACACGTTTTCATAATTTGGTCATCACCTACTCCTCTGCCCTTACCACCCACTAATTCTCCAAATGAACTCTCAGTTCAGTCAAGCGAGTTGACTCACAACCTCTGAACATACGGTACTTCTCTGTTTCCCCAGGTACAACAGACTTATCTATTTAGATCTTTCATAATTCAAAGCTCACAACCACCTCAGCCACCCTTCCCTCTGCTTTACTTTTTCTTTCTTCAATACTAGGCATCAAATCTAGGGTTGCTTTACTACTAATCTCTAGTCCTTTTTAATTTTTGTTTTAAGACAGTGTCTCGCTAAATTACTGAGGCTGACCTGGAACTTGCCATCTCCTGCTTCAGACTCCTAAGTAGCTGGGATTACAGTATACTCCATCATGCCTGGTTTCTGCTTTACTTTTGTAGTATTTAATGGAGAATTACTATCAATAACAATATAATTCAGCTGGGTGTGTTGCTGCACACCTATAACCCTAGCAATCTGGGATGCTGAGAGGATTGCAAGTTCAAGGTCAGCCTGGGGAATTTAGGGAGCTCCTGTCTTCCAATTAAATAAAAAAAAGTGGACTGAGATTGTAGCTGTTACTCAGTAGTAAAGTGCTTCTGGGTTCAATCCCCAGTACTTTAGGATATCTTCTCTACCACTATTTTGTCCTGTGTGCTGGTGTGCCCTGGCCCCCTTCCAAGCTTCCAAGTGCTTCAAAGCTGGCTCCATACCCAATTCTCATCTGTGTTCCACACAGCTCTTAGAATGGAATCTGGCATATTTTGAGGGAGTGATCTGTATGTGGGGCTTTGTTATAAGTGATGCATAGAGTATCACAGAACGAGTGGTGCCCAGGGACAACTGAAAGAGCAACATACTCTCTATATTCCTTGGTGAGAAAAAAGAACCTCTCGAGCTGATCCTAGAAAGAATGATTGTCATGAGTTTGTTCCCTTAAGGAAGGAGAGGCAAAATAAAGGAAGTAACAGAATTAGGAAATCAGTCTTCCTGTAACTTAAGCACCATTGCCAAATGATTGCCATGTGCAGTCCCTCAAGAGAGGGTACACCACATCTATCCCATAAGACTACCTATATGTGCTTTCTCCAAGACAAAGAGGTATAGAAGGGTGTGGGTATGAGGGTGGGTGAGTGTGGAGGGAAATTTCAACATGACACAGATAAAAAGAGGCAATAATTTGGCTGGACTAGGAGAGAGGAAGTGTGGCTATTTCTATGTATGTGTCCTACTAATCCCACTCTGGGTGGGTGCTTCCTGGAAATGTAGAGATGCCTGCTTCTGTCTGCATGTTTGACTTAAGACTGACTTTTGCAAGTTGTTTGCTATAGCTAGAACTTTTCTAGCAACATTTTAATGGAAGACCTTGGACTTTTTGATTCTTCCACAGAAGAAGTTTGTTGTAGAGAGAAATGGCTACACACACACACAATTACATTAAAAGTCCAGGACCGTTCGTACATTTTTTGAAAGGGAAAACTTCCTTTGTAATGTTCATATGCGTTGGAAGGTGAACAATTAAGGCGACTGGCTAGGTTGGGCATGGGGTGCATGCCTGTAACCACAGCAAATGAGGAGGCTGAGGCAGGATGATCCCAAGTTTGATGCTAGCCTCAGCAACTTAGCAAGACCCTCAGAAACTTAGGGATAACCTGTCTCTAAATTAAAAAAAAAAGGGGATGTAGCTCATTGGTTGAGCACCCCTGGATTCAAACCCCAGAAAAAAAGTGTGTTGTATATGTGTTGTATGTATTTCTCTTTCTCTGAGAAATAGTTTAGCACTCAAAAAATTAAATTGGCACTGGGTTCGATCCTCGGCACCACATAAAAACATAAATAAAGGTATTGTGCTCCTCTACAACTAAAAAAAATTTTAAAAACAAAAAAGAAAAGTTGTTCATGGAATTTAAACAAAACAGGAAGGTAGTTCATACATATGTGATATTACTCCACCCAGACAAATCTAGAGGCAGTGAAACCTAAATGTACAGACAATACTCCCAAATAAACTCTACCAAAGGGGTACAAAGAGCTTCCATTCAAAATTGTTGTCTCTTGAGTGTTTTAACTTACGGAAGGCCTATCACTTTGGTGGAGAAGGACCACTCTCAGAATATCAGCATTTTAACTGCAGAAGGGGAAGAAAGGGTGGGGTCAGAAAGACAGAGGTAGAACAGTTTCAGGAGGGAAAATCCAGTACATCTGAAAAACACAACAATCATGATGGTCTGTATGGGACCAGCACTGTGCAACCAGAGTGCCAAGCCTGAGGTAGGTGAATTGAGGACTTAAGAGACAGCCCTCTAAGGAGCCTGGAGTCAGTCAAACCACCAGCTGCAGTGCAGTGAGATGCACAACAGGGGAGAGGCAGTTATGGGCTCCATGCCAGTATCAATTCAACGGAAAAGATCTGGGCTGCAAACACCAAAGACCACACAACCCCAGTTTAGGGAATAGGAGGAAAATTTCCCAAGGAAGTGTGAACTAGGTTATATTCCCTGCTTGTATTTTAGCTCTGCTTGACCTGTGTGTGGACGGAACATGGCAGACTCCCCAAATTGCTGTCAAGAAAATGGAAGGATGGTCTTTCCTCTTGGCCAAACTTCGTTGCCACTAAATAGAAGACATCTTTTAAGATGAACAGTAGAACTAATGGTACCAAAACTTCCTAATTGGAAATAACCAAGATAATCTCAAACTATAGCTAACTGTTCAACAATATCTATTTAGCTACTGTCTTTTTCATTTTGCTATCAGAAGACTTTTGATCTTAAGTGAAATTTTGCACTCCTCACAAGAAAAACAGAACAAAATAAAAACTTAAAGCTACCCAGACCAGGCAAACAGTCACATTTTCTACACTGACAGGCAAGGTGCTCCCCTTGCTCACTTCCCATTACTTCTGCAGAGAACAGGAGCTCCCAACACCCCTACCCAATTAATGACAACAGGAAGAGTTCATTTAGTCCCATTTAAGACCTCATTGATTCAAAAGGCAAAATAAAGGAACAATTGATTTATAGCTGTCTTGTGACCCAAAAGCCACTTCAGTGAATGTTACTGAAATTAGAAAAAGTTAACTAATCAACACCTTTGTAAGGACCCATGACTTGGAAAAATTCAAGGCCTTTTGAATCTCATACACAAAAGACATTATTCTCAACCAAAAAAAGCTCCGGACGCATTTTCCATGGCTGAAGCATTTAATGTTTCAAATTAGGGCACATTTACTGTAGTCACATGCTAGACAAAGGAGACTAGGATGGGGTGGTGAGTTTCATCCCATTCCCAGGTGGACGTGAATGCAGACCAGCTGAACAGGGAAAGACAATTCTCAAGTGTGAATATGGGTCAGGGTTAGGTAGAGAGCAGAAAACAGAGGGCCCTGACCTAGTGGAGGGGTTCTCAGAGAAAACCTAAGCAAGTGACATGAGGGCAACTAGAGGCTCCCTTGTGGGTGGCTTTCCACACTACTGCATGTAAGTCAGGGTGTTCATTACAAGGCAAAGGAGTGTCAATGGCTTTGCATTTTTCAAACATTGTTCTAGCTGCACTGAGAATAAACTGCAGAAGAGCAGATAGGCCCTACTGTCACAGTCCAGTGAAGAGGACAGTAGACAAGGCAGGGCAGTAGAGGGGAGAAGATATACTCCAGAGATGACTGGAGGGAGACTCAAACTCCCTCATGTCATGACTTTTTCTATAAAAAAAATTTTTTTTTTTTTTTGGGTGCTGGGGATCGAACCCAGGGCCTTGTGCTTACAAGGCAAGCACTCTACTGACTGAGCTCTCTCTCCAGCCCCTATGAAGTTCTTTAGAAAAATTGCTATATAGTCACTCGGTAAATTTTTCTCATTTTCATTCATTCATTGCAGCACTGGGAATTAACTTACGGATTCGCTAACCCTGAGTTATATTCCTAGACCTTTTTATTTATTTCGAGACTGGGTCTAAGGTGCCCAGATTGGCCTTTCTGAGTAACTGGAATTATGGACCTACTAGGCCACCATGCCCAGCTTAGGTCCCATAACTTTTACTAGTAAATGCAAGAGAGCTGTTAGGCTGGTAAAGAATGTTAGACTTAGCCAGATGAGTTGTCTGTCTGTCTCTCTTTTGGCAGTGCTAAAGGATGGAACTCAGGACCTCAGGCATGGTAGGTAAGTGTGCTGCCAATAAGCTACATCCTTAGCCCCAAGACCCCGTCTCCATTAAACAAAACAAAAGTTATGGGGAGAAAAGAAAGGCCATGAAAATGTGGAGTTTGTAATCTGGTCACTACTAGACTGCCATAATGATTTACAATGATCGTTCCTTCTGTACCGTACTTTAGTACTTAAGTTTCTACTACACTGAAAGCATTTGTTAGGAGGCTGCAATAGGAATAATAAAGGAAGAAGACAGAGCCCCACCCTTAGAAGTATTTATGACCATAGGGAGCTATAAATATAAATAATAAGGGAAAAAATAAAAAGCGAAATAAGTGAAACTGCTGATTTTGAGTTGAGCATGGAATTCACAGCAACATGTTTCCAAATTAGCTGCATGGTTGACACAGAAAATTCAACTCACGTCTGGAGGAACTAGAAAAAGGATAACTTCAAACAGTCTAGCAACAATGCAAGGACCTAAAAGTATGGCAACTGGGTAAGTCAGAGGGTACAGTAAGCAAACAATCTTCCATTTTATGCTTTAATTGGGTTTAAATAAAAAAGGAAGCCATTGTTGTTTAAATGTATTGTACTGGCTATCCTCTGCCCTCCTTCAATGGAGCTGTCCTGTGGTTAAATGACAAATGGTAATTCTCCATGCTTCTGGACAGCTGGCTGTGGCTCCATCAGGCAGTTATCTCTTACAGGTAACCAGCTGGCAATGTCAGTCAGACCCAGAAACACTGCTGGCAACAGATAGGACAAGGAATCCTCCCTACCCATTCCACCACTACCAGGAAAATAGAGGGGCCCCATAGTCCTGGAATCTTCAAGGACACAACTTCATGCAGGCTGGCCTGGAATGAGCCCTGAGATCAAGGGCTCATTCCAGACTTCTGTTTTTACAACTCAGCATCTGAGAGACAACCCCCACTTCTGTATGATCATACTGGTTAAAACAAAAACAGGTTAATATTCAGAGATGTAAAAGGGTAATTTGACCATATACATTAAAGATAAGAATTTTCATTCCTACTAACTAGTAATACTATTCTTAGAACTCTATTCTAATAAAACCACCAAATATATATTCTGTGGCTGAGGAAACAACAAGGATTCAGTGAGTGCCTAAGTCAGGGACTGTGCTAGGTCTTGAAGACTACGAAGAGATAAACTTTACCAAAGGGCTGACCCTGGGGAGGCAAGATAATTATAACTTCCAGTTTAAGAATTTTGTTGACAAAAAGTTCAGGGTACTTGGCAGGACAGTATATCCTGGGGAGACCTAAGGGTGAGGATGGAGAACCTGGGAGAGCAAAGGGAAATGTTACCAGCAGAGAGAAGAGTCCAAATAAAAGTTCTTGGGCAGAAAGGGGGTTAGCATAGTCCAGGAACTGGGATGCTAAGTCCCAGTGAGTGGGGCAGCAAGTGCAAGGGGTCCAGAGGGACAAGGGAACTGGGCCAGACCACACAGGTTTTGAAGGGTAGAATAAGGACTGGAGGGATTTGGTCTTTAAGATAATGATTTTGGCTTCTGTGTGGCACACATCTGAGGTGGACAAGAGGAGCAGCAGCAGACCAGTTGGTTAATTAAAGAGACTACTGCAGCAAGTCAAGCAAAAGAGAGAAATTTAGACTGGAGTTAGGAAATTCTGGCTATTTTGAAAAGTCTCTGAAATGAGAATTATAAACACTCTAATACATTACTCTAGGAATCTAAATTTACCCCTCCATCCCAAAAGACCCCCCTCTGAACTTCCACAGAATAGGGAACCTTGTACATTACAGAATGAGAAATCAAGTTTCAATCCATGCCACAGGTTTCTCAAGGTGATGTGATTAAAGTCAGGAAAATACAATTATTCTCCACCAAAACCAAACTTGGACGATGACAGTGATAATCTCTTGGTTATGAAGAATGATCCCATTCTCTGAGGAGAATAAAGGAGATGATTTAACTGCTGTACAATTAAAAATAACTGCAAAATGTAACACTGCTTTTTTCATAACCAATCCAAATTGATACAAGTCAGTGTGGTGGTCACAAATATAATTCCAACTACTTGGCAAGTTGAGGCAGGATAATCTCAAGTTCAAGGTCATCCTGGGCACCTTAGAGAGACTGTCTCAAAATAAAAAATAAACTGGGGATGGTGGTGCATGTCTGTAATCCCAGCAATTTAGGAGGCTGAGGCAGGAGGATCACAAGTTCAAAGCCAGAATTAGCAATTTAGCAACATAGCAAAACTCTATTTAAAAAAAAAAAAAAAAAAAAAAAAAAAAAAAAAAAAAAAAGAACAAGGCTGGGTACATGGCTCAGTGATTAAGTGATCCTGGGTTCAATCCAGGGGCCAAAATAAAAAGAAAAATACTAACTTGCATGAATAGAGGTATGGGGTAGGGATTTGAGTCTCCTAAAACAATCTTTTTGGCTGGGGGTGTAGCTTAGTGGTAAACTGCTTGCCTAGCATGCACAGGGACCTGGGTTTCATCTCCAGCATGGCAGAAACAAACAAAAACAATCAAAATCAAAATAAAAACGGGCTGGGGATGTAGTTCAGGGGCAGAGCACTCCTGGGTTCAATTTCCAGCAGTTCAACAAACAAAAAAAAACAAAATAAAAAATGATACAATAGGCAGAAGCCTGTGAAATACATGAAAACATTCCATTTTAACTAGCACACCCTGGCTCATGCTTACTACTCCTTATCATCCATGCTTTTTCTATTTCCAATAGTGACTTCAGGGGCTTACAAGAACCCAAATAAGGACCCTTTCATAAAAGAATGGACATCAGACTTCAAGATGTAACAACTTTTTTCTAAGCACCTCCAAGGGGACTGGAGACAAATAAAATTGTCGTTACAAGACAAGCTAAATTAGCCCTCCTTCTGTTGCTGGAGAGGAGGCCTCTAGTAATTCCTGTACTTCAGCCTCCTCAGGCAGCTGCAGGGCTTAAGGGTTCCAAAAGAGCAAGTTTCTGAGAGGGCAGGGGGTGGGGGGGCAGGCGAAACAGCCATGCTACACTTGACATATCAAAAGAAGACAAACCTAGCCTTGCTCCGCCTAGGGTTTTATCTCGCTAAGCACCTACACACTGTTTCATGTGGAAAATCAGCACTTTCGTCCCACAGAAATGTCACAACCTGCAGAGAAGAGAGGGACTAGGAAGGCTAAATAACAGGATGTATTAATGCAAACAATGGGTGCTTCAGACCCTCAATTCCAGACTACAAGAACAACGAACAACTTCCTCGTGTGGCATCTGGTGGGGGGGTGTTGTGCATCATTCCATGATTCTGGGTGTCTGGGTGGGCCACAGTACTAACAGAACAACACCCATGCTTGGAAGGGTGACCAGGCATAAGAGTTTCTCTCTCTCTCTCTCTGGTACTATGGCTTGAATTTAGCACTGCATTCCAGCACTGACCCCCCTTTAAAAAAATTCTTTTTTTTTTTAAGTTGTTGATGGACCTTTATTTTGATGTGATGCTGAGGATTGAACCAAGTGCCTCACACATTCTAGGCAAGTGCTCTACCACTGAGCCACAATCCCAGCTCCCAATCCGCAGTCCTTTTAATCTTGAGACAGGGTCTTGCTAAATTGCTGAGGCTGGCCTCGAATTTGTGATCCTCCTCCTTCACTGGGACTATAGGTATACACCACTGGGCCTGGCTAAAGGTTCACTTTCTTGCCCCAAATAACAAGTAGTTTCCCCAATCACAAAGATCAGACATATTATGATACATCAAGATACAATTATTGGGGCTGGGGATATAGCTCAGTTGGTAGCATGCTTGCCTCGGGTGTACAAGGCCCTGGGTTCAATCCCCAGCACCACAAAGATACAATTACTAATTTTGAGTTTGTTCTTTACAGATAAAAAATGATTATATATGTGAAATGTATATATCTAAATACACATACATGTCATATATTTTCTATTTTCTAAATAAACAATGGAAATCTTCCAACAGAGATAAAATAATACTAATAAAAAACAAAAAAGAAACAATTACTGTTTGCTGCTACAAAGTGGAATCACTTGGCCTCTACAATCTCCTCTCCACACAGCAAAAGGTTTCTAATGTATAACGGATTGCTTTGAATTTTCATCATCATTTTCATCATTAATCTCACAGTAGGAAGAACCTGCAGCTATGGGAGGAAAAAAGAAACAGGATTACAAAATTATGCTTCATCATGCCAGGCACGGTGGCACATATCTGTAACTCCAGCAGCTTAGAAGGCTGCAAGTTCAAGGTGAGCCTCAACTTAGCAAAACCCTGTCTCAAAATAAACAAAAGTCAGGGGATGTGACTCAGTTGTTAAGTGCCTCTGGGTTCAATCCCTGGTACAAAACACAAAATCTTTAAAAAAAATTAAGACTTCTTTTATTGGATGATCTTCTGTACTTTCTAGGGGTTCTAATGTCCTTAAGACAATATTTCCTGGCTTTATTATTATATTCTCAAGCTATTACAACTTTTCAGGGACAAAGAATATTTATGTTACCCGCCGCTACTCTCTTCTTCAACAGGCCTCAAGCAGAGATTTTCCACAAATACACTCTGCTTAGCTGGATGTGCTAAGTTCTAGATCTCAAGTTTTTCCCATTCTAGGTTTTCACTCTACTGTGTCAATACTTTTCCAAGAAAGAGTGGTTTTGGAAGCAAATATTCTGAGTCTTTGCACATCTGACAAGGCTTGACTGTATGCCTTTACTTGAATGTTAGTTCAAATTCTAGGTTGAACGAAATTCCCTCAAAACTTGGAAGACGCCATTTCCTGGTATTTGGGGTTTACAAGCAAAGTTGACAAGTAGACTACATCATTCTTTTTGTTGTTTTGGGGGTGGTGGTTCTGGGAATGGAGTGTGTGTGTTCCTTTCCCAGGACTTTTTCTTTTTTCTAGATGTTTTTAGAAACTTTTTCTTGTCCCTTTAAAAGCTCACAATAATGTATGTGACTGTGGGTGTTTTGCTGTTGTTGTAGTATTAGAATGAAACACAGGGTCTCACTCATGCTAGGCAAGTGCTCTACGACAGAGCTGTATCCCCAGCCCACAGATCTGTTTTTATTCACTAGACTGGTACTTAGTATTTAGTGGGCCCTTGCTATCTTGAGAATTCACATCCATCAGTTAGGAGAAGTTTTTTTTAAAAAAAATACTTTGTTTTCATTGTAGGTGGACACAATATCTTTATTTTTATTTTTATGTGGTGCTGAGGATTGAAACCAGGGCCTAACAACCGCTAGGCAAGCACTCTACGACTGAGTCACAACCCCAGCCCCACGTTAGCTTATTTTCTAAGTGGACAGTGTCTCTCCTTCCATTTGTACTGCTCTCCTTCTGAAATTATGGATAGAGGTCATCAGACTTCTGGAAGGCTTCAGTGGGCTCCTTTTGCAGTTCCCTAACCCATTTACTCTCCATCCTCCCCAATAACAACTCCTACTTTCTGTTAAAGCCTCAGCAGCACCTTCTCTCCTTTCCTAGCAATTGATCCTATTTCCTATTTCACTGCAAAAATAGAAGCACCTGGGCCTTCAAGTGACAGCAACGCAAGACGGCAGCTACCATGCACTCGGACAATTTATGAAAATCGAATATACAGTCTTAAAATAGAATGTAGACCTAAATACCCAGAAGCACCCCCCCTTTGTAAGATTTGTAACAAAAATTAATATGAATGGAGTTAATGATTGTAATGGAATGATGGACCCAAGAGTCATATCAGTGCTAGCAAAATGGCAGAGTTCATACAGCATCAAAGTTGTTTTGTGCTTGCAAGGCAAGCACTCTACCAACTGAGCTATATCCCTAGCCCCATCAAAGTTGTTCTGCAAGAGCTGTGGCACTTAATGATGTCTAAAGAAACCTCCCTCTGTCACTGGAAGGACAGTGTTACAGCAATTAAAACAAAACAAAACAACAACAAAAAACCGCAGCCCCACTCCTCCAAAAAAAGAAGCAATTGTGTCTACACAACTACTCATTCTTTATCCTTATTCTTGCACATGCTCCTAGCAAAATAAAATTCTACCTCAACACAGAATCTATCTCTTCTTGACTGCTCAAGGACATTTATTCTTTTATTGTTTTCCTTCCTTTTTCTTGCAACATCAATATTTTTTCTGCCTACTGGATCTTTCCTATCAGTAAACAAAAAGGCTGTTTATCTGCATTCTTTGGTGTCCAATGACAGCAAACTTCTGATTCTCTTGTCTCATCTTCCTCCTTTCTATCTAAATTCCTCAGAAGAGTTGTCTACAGTCCCCATCTCATAGTTCTTTCTCACATTCTCTCCCTCCCACAACTGTAGTGGGGATTGAATCCCGAGGTGCTCTATCACTGAGCTACATCCTCAACCCTTTTAAAATTTTATTCTGAGGGTCTTGCTAAGTTGCCAAGCCAAAAACTTGCAATCCTCCTGCCTCAGCTAGTCCATCTTTTTTTTTTTGGCACTGGGAACTGCAGGAACACTTTACCACTGAGTCACAGCCCCAGCCCTTTTTATTTTTTTATTTTGAGACATGGTCTCACTAAGTTGCTTAGAGTCTTGCTTAGTTGTTGAGACTGGCCTTGAATTTGCAATCCTTCTGTCTAAGATAGACCATCTTTATTTTTTGACATATTTCAAAGTTGCAGACATCATTACACTGTCCCCTAAATATGTCAGCACACACATCATTAACTCTAACATTAGTTTGTGGCATTTTCTTTTGATATAAAATTTACATAGCCACCACCAATTTACAGTGTCATAGTCACCCCAGAAGGTTTCCTCAGGCCCCTATCCCTGTGCCTATCTCTCCTTCTGAATCTACTCCAAATATGCTTCTGCTCTCACCACTCACCAAGGTCACTCATCAAGGTTACCAATGAGTGCTCCTGCTATTGAAGCCCTCAATAGTCCCTGCCCTCAGCTGAGCTGGCCTCCAGGCAGCATGTGACGGAAGCGACCATTTCCTTCACCTTAAATACTTGGCTTCCAGAACACAACTCTTCCCACGTACCAGCTCCTAGTCTCCTCTGCTAGTCTCCCCTCATTTCACTTTTAAACATTAAAGCACCCAGGTCTATTTCTTGGCAGCCCACACTCATTTCTTTTGTTTTCCCACCCCATCTTGTAGCTTTACACATCCAACACAACACTTCTCTCCAGTTCTACTGCTACTGCCCTGGCCCAAGCTGCCCCTTTCCAGGACTCTAGCTCTGGCTTCCTATCCAGGCTTACTGCTTTTGCTTTTCCCTTTCAGAATGTTCTGAACTCAGCAACCAGAATTAGCACCATTAAAGCACAAGCCAGAACGGTCATAGCCAAGAGGAGACATGACGATGAAATACACTGCAGTGATCTACATGGAATCCTACAACAGAAAGAGAACACTGGGGGAAACTATGGGAATCTGAATAAAGCCCGAAGATTAGTTAGCAAAAATATATTGATATTGGTTTATTCACTGTAATAAATGCACCATGCTCTTATGTTATAACAAGATAACTGGATGTTGGGGTATACAGGAACTCTTTCTAAAACTTATCTATAAACCTAAAACTATTCTGAAGAATAGTGTTACTTAAAAGAAAAAAAGCAGCTGGACGATCATTATTCTGCTCAAAATCCCACTCTCAAACACATGGTGTTCCTTTCTTTTAGGTACTAGGGATGGAACCCAGGGCCTCCTGCCACAACTACATACATCTCCAACCCCTTTTATGTTTTATTGTTTTTGTTTTTTTTTTTTTAATATTTTTTCGTAATCAACAGACCTTTATTTTATTTATTTATTTGCGGTGCTGAGAATCAAACCCAGTGCCTCACACATGCTAGGCAAGTGCTCTACCCGAGCTACAACCCCAGACCTCCTTTTAAGTTTTGACAGAATCTTGCTAAGCTGTCAAGGCTGGCCTTGAACTTATGATCCTCCTGAGCAGTTGGAATTGCAGGTGGAGTTGTGGTATAGTCACATGGTGCTCCTTGGTCTTTGTTCATGCTAAAACCCCAAGCAATCTAAAAGCAGATTAGGCACTCGGGCTGATCTGGGTGTGGCTTGAAAATGGAAAGACTCTGCTTTAGGGTGGGTGCACAGGGACCTGGGTGCAGGTAGTCATGGGGCAAGCAGCTGAATAGCATTTTCTTTTTTTTTTTTTTTTCTGAGTAGCATTTTCAATGCCATCAGTTTTTTTGAGATAACTTAGTCAAAGTGGTAGTGTCTATTATCTTCATTGACAGTATTATCCCCAAATGATAATTCTACTGTCATTAGGACAGATAAATGCTGTCATTGTTGTCAACAAATTCTCTCATCATATTGTGAAACTCCTTTGAACTTACAGGTCCTGTTTACTGTTCTTTTTATTGCCCCTTTTAGGATAAGGCCCCAAATGTATTAAATACTAAAAAATGTTGGATGGGAATGGGGAATAAGATGTAGAAGAACAATGGAAAGAGGTTATTATCCATTTAAATTGAGATTAAAAATAAAACATAACATAGGAGAAAATTGGCAACATACATTAGATTTCTAAAACTCTAATCAAAATGTTAGGGGGTGCTGCTCAGTGGTAGAGCCCATGCTTAGCACGTACAAGACCCTTGTGTGAGCCTTAGCACCAACTGGGGGGGAAAAACTTAAATGTAAGGATTTTTCCCCTAACAATTTAGGTAAAATGTAATTTGGCATCAATTTATTATTATTATTACTATTATTATTTCTTGCTACTAGGAATTGAACCCAGGGGCACTTTAGCATTGAGCCAGACCACTAGCCCTTTTTTCTTTTGAGACCATGCACAGTCAGGCATCAATTTATTTAAACAGGTCTTGTGGTATATTTTTAGTTTAAATATTATTTACTAGCTAGATGTGGTGGTGCATGCCTCTAATTCCAGCTACTCAGGAGGCTGAAGCAGGAGGAATGCACATTCAAGGCCAGCCTCCGCGAATTAGTGAGGTCTTAACCAACTTAGACTTACCACTCTCCAGACCCCACCTAACCCTCTGGTCTCACCTTTCTGTTTCTTTCTGCCTTGAACTCCAAGTTCCAACAACATTAAAGCTACCTGCAATTTCTCAACTGCCAGGGTGCTTAATGATTTTCAGACTGTGTATGCTATCCCCACCATGTAAAATGGTAAACTCAAGACCTAATTCAAGCATCACTTCTCTGCTCTCATGAACTTTGTGTTATTTTCACAGTTCTTCCCCCACACTTGTCTCAATATATTCTAATTACCTGTCTTCTCTACTAGATTAAACTATATGAGAACTGGAGTCTCACTTGTTTACTCTAGGTGTCTTCCTGGGCATTCAGAAAGTGTTTGACAGTTTTACTTGTCTTGCAAAGAAAAAACTTCACTGGAAAAATGGTATGCTACAAAATATTTCAGTTCTTTCTCTCTTAAAAGAAATGATAAGCTAGGTATAGTGGTGCACACCTATAATCCCAGCTACAAGGGAGGCTAAAGCAGGAGGATAGCAAGTTGAGGCCAGCCTGGGAAACTTGATAAGTTCCAAGGGAGCGGGAGGAAAGTCACATATGGTGGTACATGCCTGCAGTTATTTTAGGAGGTGGAAGCGGGAGGATCACAAGTTCGAGGCCAGCCTGAGCAACTCAGTGAGACCATGTCTCTAAATGAAAAAAATAAAGAGGGTGGGGATGTGGGTCAGAGGTAGAGTACTTGCCTAGGACGCACGAGCCCTGGGTTCAATCTTAAAGCACCACAAAACAATGGAAAGAAAAACTATCTTCCAAATATAAGTGAGGAAATGTAGTTATAATGAATATTTACACCTGGTTTTCTCTTTATTCACAACAGGCAAGTGCTTCAATAGCTTAAATCTCAAAATAGTCCCAACAAAATGCACCCCCCACCCCTCAATCTCTCTCTCTACTATTTTAGAAGCCAATTCTGGACAATAGGGAGCAGTTTTATATGTGTTTGGAATAATTCCCAATAATTTTAAGCCCCATCCCAACCCCACACATCAGAGGACCAGATGGGATTTTAGGAGATTTTCCAATCCATTTTCTTATCATAAAGTCTAATAGCTAAAGTCACAAAGACAGGCAAGTAATTATCTGATTCTCGAAGGCTTCCACAAGATATCCTTAAGAACTCACACAAATGTATTCCCTTACCCATGCAATTTAGGTCAAATGCAGCATGAATTCACACAGGCCAGCAAAAAGCCACCACTACCATGTGGGTCTGCACAGTAAGGGAATATGACAAAACCAAGGTGCACTGGAGCAATAATGAACACAGCTACTCAGCCTACTGCTTCTGCTACCTTTTCCTGCCACTTGGTTTCTCTGGGCCTCAAAGAAATCCCTTGTAAAACAAGAGTCTTTTATGATATGTTCTTTTTTACTTTGAAGTTACAACTTTACAAAGGTACAACATATTGCAAACTATTATGAGACCTTTACATGTATATTAAGGACAATCCTTCTCAGAGAGGGTATTTTGTCAAACTAGGGCTCAAAGAGTTCAAGCATCTTGACCAGAAACACAGTTAATAAAAAGCAAAATTGCAATTCACTTCCAATTTAGTTCTCTTATTCTCAAAAACATTGTGCCACCCTGCCTCTTTTAAAAGAGGAAAAAGGAAACAAACTAACCTCAGTGTAGCAAAGGTACAAGTAAGTCTTTCCTCAGGTAGCTTAAGGAAAGAAAAATAGGTGAAGATGGTCTACCATGCCATGGGAAGTGAGAGAGAAAACACAAGAACAAAGGACTCAACTACTTGATTCCTGAAATGTCAGCACAAACCCTGTCGGCTCCCTACCAACTGCTTCATTCACCAGGAAATACTCCTCATATCTACTAGGCTTGCCACATCATACAAATATCGTACTGAATTATCTGCTTGCAAATTACCAACAACAAGCATCTCTAACAGTGGTATGAGGAAACACTCTAAAGCTTGAGGAACCATCCTAAAAATCATAGGGTGGGGTGGGGGAAGACAAAAAGCTCCCTGTTAATTAGGGAGGAAAAACCCTTCCCAAGTGAGTTTTAGCATCTCTAAAAGCAACATTATGATCAAATATATTATGTACATACAAAATGCACAATATATTATGCTTATTAAATGTTATTAACTGAGCAACTGTACTCAAAGATTATGAAAATTCATATTTACTTTTATCCTTTTTTTTCTTTTTTTAAGTATATTTCCACATTTAGGTTCTCTGACATAGGAGAAGTGTGTGTGCACATACACATTTTTTTAATTTAAAGAGAAGGGGAGCAATGTGGGGTGTCTCACTATGTTTTCCAGGATGGCCTTGAATTCCTGGACTCAAAATACCTTCTTGCCTCAGCTTTCTAAGTAGCTGGGATCACAGGCACATTCTACTGCACCTGGGCTCTAAATAAAATATTGAAGTATTACAGGTATTCCTAAAAAGCATCAGAACCATATATTATACATAACAACCCTAAAAGTACCCATAAGCCTTTCTGAAACACTTTTGACAATGACACCACTTATCACCCTTAGGCCAGTTTTAGAGAAGAAAAAATGAAGACGGTGCACTGACAGAGCAGCGTTCAGGAGAACACCACCCGGGGCGCTGCAGGTCCTGAACAAGGAAGCCTTGACCGCCTCAATTTCAGTGGTGGAGATGGAACCCAGGTCCTCAGGAAGGCTAGTCAGTGCTTTGTCACTGAACTATACCCCAGGCCTCGGTCTTTTTACCTTTTATCATTGCTCCCCTCAAATGCCTTTTTAGATATTTATTTAATTGCCATCTTTTATGAGATTTTGATGACACAGACAAAAGTACATGTCTATTTATGTGATATACTGTATATCTGTATTTCGCACATAAGAAGAGTAGGATTTTTTCACCTTCTAAGAACTGAATTTCACTCTAAGGAGGGATTTCTTAGGGGAGAAATCATCCCTGCTGAGAACGCAAGATCCAGCTCATTTATTCCACCAAATTACTCAGAACACATGTAAGTTGGAAAGTATTAACATGGGAACCAGCAGATATTTTTAAATGTGCTGATTTGACCAAGGTGCAACAGATATAAAGTATTGAATAATTTTTACTTTGAAGCATATTAAATTGCTGGTGTTAAGACAAACAGAAACAAAAGTTCTGTTGTAAAGTCTATTTCATTGGTCCCATCAGGTGCATAGGCTTTGTCTTTTCAAATTCTAAAACTATACAGGCTCCCACCCACAGTATCATGTTTTTGCATTCAAAATCCAGCCAGCTTGCCACTGCTGCTGTGTGGGTACCTAAAGTACAATGGTGTGTGGGCCAATCTTCAAAAGGGCAGAACAGCCCCCCACCTCCAGTCAAGTTCACCCAATTACTAATGTGACAAATACTGACAGCCAAATAAAGCACTACAGTTAAATAGGACAGGCTTCCCATTTGGGGAGTAAAGGAAGGAGACTAGTAACTCTAGGATATGGACAGAAAAGCGGGGTGGGGGGGTCGGGGGAGAGACCACGTGAGGTAGATAATAAGAGGTGCCTAGCAGAAAGTATAAATCCCTTTCAAAGTACCTTTCAAAGGCCCGGGGTGCCTGTCCTGAACACCAAACTTCATAATTTTTCTCATTACAAAGTATGCTTGTCTGTCTGTCTGGGGGAATGGTAAGATTACTTTCATTGCAGAAAATTCATGGTTTTTAATTTTAGAAAGTGAGAAGCCCTTTTTCAAAGGTTTTGAGCATACTTCCTGACTTAAGTCATCTTCTCTGATCAACGTAGGGCCCAATAAGCACCCATAAACATCCCTATTGTCAAAGGTCATCTCTAAAATTAGTTACTGGATAGGCTACTCTTAATTCCATCACACCACCATCTTCTGCTTCCCAACTTTCTTTCTGGAATATCTTCTCCATGTGGGTTGTAAAGAGGATAGTAATGGATATATTGTGTGACCATAATTTCAGCAATCCAAAAAGTACAATGAAAGCAAAGAATGTTACATTTGCAAAATGCTTTACTAAGTCTCACTCTTAGGAAATCACAGCTCTGAATTTTTGAGTAAATCAGTTAAAGAACACAAAGATAGAGCTGATGTACTGTCTGCACCAAAGAGTCAACACTAGTGTTTGCATACCAAAAAGTCCACATGGAATATTCTTGTACAATGGCCTCTTTTGGCTATAGGGACAGCAGAAATACTCTATGGCACTACTAAGTGATGGCTCCTCTTTAAAACTCTGGAATTTCTCAAGGTTCTCTCTTTGGTATTGTTCTAATTCCATATACATCTGCCCATCTTTCCCTGTATGCCTCACGAGCAGCTCAAATTTAACCATAACCAACCAAAAGGAACTCAGAGTATTTAAAATATTATTCTTTCTCCCCTATTACATTCCCCAGTTTACAGTATACCCACAGCCTTGGCCAGACCTTCCACACTCTTCCCTGAGTCTAGTTTCTTCCATCCTCTAAGCAGATGTCCTCTTAACATCATCCCCACACAGAAGAGTGCAATTGATCTCCCTACCTCTACCACTCTGCTACAATAATTCCTTCCTTAAAATAAAAGTGTGCTGTTATTTCCACAATTAAAGTCCTTCAATTACATCTTAATGAATCAAGTTCAATTTTTAGTCCACTCCCCAATGGTAAATTTTCTGCCTGCTTCTCTGACCACTTCTGAGGTTTACTCACAAAGACCCCTTATTCTGATTGCAGCAGACTACCTGCAGCTCCCTTCGTGTTCCATGTTCTTTCATGTCTCTGTCCTCTGCCTGGAATACCACTTCCTCCATATTCATTCACCTAGTCTTCTCTTGCCCTTCAAAACAGACGAATGCCCCACTCTGTGAAATCAACCATTACTGCTCTCCTTTCTGTCTTGTTCCCACCTACACAAACCTCTAAGAGGGAACCTGAACTAACTGCAGTACCATAGAGCTCAGAACTCCAGCCATGTCCTTTGGTTTTATCACATTCATGTTGAAGGAATGAACTAATCTCTCCTTTAATAAATAACATGACTTCCATTTACTAAACATTAACTGTGTACCAGAATTCATGACATATTAGGCCATTTCATTCTCAGAACTCTGTAAGGTGGGTGGGTATTATCCCATTCTACAGGTGAAGAATCTAAGGCCCATGAAGAGAGGCCAGATAAATGCCTCACATACTAGATCTGGTACCCATCCCAATCTTCCTTTATACCCAAATATAAAAATCCATCCAAGCAAAAAGAGTAACAAGTCCTCTGAGATTTACTTAAGGAACTGCAGGTGGTAAGTGACCAACTTATGCAGGTCAACCTTCAAACAGAAGAGCAGCTCTTTTCTTCTGAAAGAGAAGAAGAGAGGTCTGGAAATATCAAATTTGGTTTATTTAGGAGTTTTGAGCATAATATTCAAACTTCTCATGGCAGACCATTGAAGAAAAAAATAAAATCACTACTCTTGTTAGCTTCTCCTCTGCTATAGGCCATTTTTATTTTTAGGACATTCTCTGGCAGTTCTAGTAATCAAGGATATACTACAATATGTGAGTTTAGAAGCTAGCAGGTGTCTGACACCAATTCTACAGCTCCCTGAGTTGCCCACCCAGATGCTCATGTTTAACTGTGAAAAAGTCCACTGCGAAAGCAGAAACAGCTCATCTAACACCAGATTCCTTACTTTTAATAGTCTTGAAACAAAACCTTAAAATCCCTAAACTGGAATTGTTTAACTCTTCCTGGACAGAACCCTTGGACAGAAGAAATTTTGAATCCTACTTTAATGAATTCTATTTTGCTACAAATAATGTTACAGAAAAGTAAGCTGCCCTTTTACTGAAAACATATCAAATTTTGCTTTTTTTTTTTTTTTGGACCAGAGATTGAACCCAGAGGCACTCTCTACCATGGGGCTACATCCCCAGGCCATCTTTTATTTTGAGAAAAGGTACTGCTATATTATAGAGGCTAGCCTCAAATTTGCAGCCCTTCTGTTTTGGACTCCCAAGTCGCTGGGATTATAGGCACGTGCCACCACACCAAGTTCAAACTTTTAAGGAGACATCTTACCAGAATAACCTGTCCCTCCTGTCTCCATCTAGTCTTCTGTGTTTAGCTTCTATTAAAAATGCAAAATATGCCAGACACAGCGAGATTGCAAGTTCAAGGCCAGCCCAGGCAACCTGGCAGGACCCCCTCTCTCTAAATTAAAAAAAAATTTTTTTTTTTTTTCACGAAACAGGAAATGCCTAAAGCAGCAAAATCTCTGAGGGGCATGAAGAAAGAAGTTACCTTGTAAGGAAGGACTTGAGTCCTATTATTGTTTACTCAGTAAAACAGTGGGCAAAGATTCTGAACTGTCCACAGTATATGTAGTCAAAACTTTCTCTATGCTTTAGCCTTCAATTTTTTGCCTTCTCCAATTGGTTAATTTTCTAGCTTTTCTATCTCTGTTAATGGTACCAGTATTTTCCCAGCCTCAAAGCCCTGGAATCCCCTGATAAAGAAACTTCTCACCAATCATCAACTTCTATTAATTCTTTCCTCGTACTACCCTCTAGATTTTAACTCTTTTCCATTTCTACTAACAGTCCACTGGTTTGCCTAAAACGGAACTGCTTCTTATTGGTAGTAACAAACTACATGCTTGCTATTTTAAGTGCTTACATATTTCATTTAATTTAATCCTCACAATAATCTAATGAAGTAAGAATCACTATTATTTCTATTTTTAGACTGAGGAAATTTTACAACAAAGTAGTTTAAAAACTTGTCCACCATCACACTCAGGACAAACAGCAGAGTGTCAGCCCAGCAGGTCTGGTTCCAGCCTGGGCTCATCTCCGGCATTTAATTCTTACCTACTTCAATCCATACTACTCAAAAGTAATCCTTCTAAAACAAGCTTTGATAAGCTCAGCGTTCCTGAACCTACTGGAAAATGCTGCTCTGTTTTTCAACAAGGTAAATGCCTACCTGCTGAAAGTCCCCACAGCTCAGATCCAAACCAGATAAGATGATGCTCAAATATTTTGCCCTCCTATTTACTAGCTGGGCAAGTTCATATAAGTTACTCAACAACCCCTCTAAGTCTCTGTTAACTCACTTAAAAGTGCTCTTTAGTAGGGGTGGGAGAGGATTAAAGAGCAGACAGAGAAACTGAGAGTCTGCCTGGCTCCCAGTTCTGCAGACGCTCAGCAAGAGCTCATTTTCTTGCCCCTATAAAGACTTTATTTCAGTGAGGTGCCTCCCATGTTCAGTACACCTGCACTCATGATGGGGTCTACCATTTCATGAAGTACTCCTAATATAGAGTCCAAAACTATTTCTAGTAAACTATCACTGCATCTAGTGTAACTCCTTCAGATCAGTTGTTCAATCAGAAAATGCATTTCATACAACTTCCCTCCTCACCAGCTGTTCCACATGTACACACTGTCTCATCAACCAAGAATTCCTGGGAGGTTGAAATGATCTCCCTGCTACAAACTCAAAAGGTTGCTGATTCATCTATATATAGCATATGGAAAGAACATCTTAGAAATGGTATTAATTTTTGGTTGCCCTCATTTTACATAAACCTATCAGAAGCTAGTCCTAACTTAAGAGTTCAAGATGGGATGCAACAAGATTAACTTATTTAAATAGCTGGACAAGGAGCACCCACTCAAAGCTCTAGCAAAATGGAAAAAGTTTCTTTAGGTGTAAAGAAAGGTCATGAGTCGGGCTGGGGCTGGATCTGTAGCTCAGTAGTAGAGCGCTTGCTTAAGATGTGTGAGACACTGGGTTCGAACCTTAGCTCCACAAAAAGTAAAAGATGTCCATTTACAACTATAAAAAAATTAAAAAAAAAAAAAGGTCATGAGCCAAATATAAAATTTCAAGGGAATGAATTTCAAGAATGAACAAATGAATCAATCATAAATACTATATATATATATATATATTTTTTTTTTTTTTTTTAAAGGTGAATCAGGAAGTAGTTCACTATTTTAGGAGACTGAGGCAGGAGAATCCCTTGAGTCCAGAAATTCAAGCAACACAACAAGACAGGGTCACACTGTAATAAAACAAAATTTAAGAAAGTGGACTAAGGATGAGGCTCGCTGGTAGAGTGCTTGCCTGACATGTGCTAGGCCCTGGGTTTAACTCAGAATTGGGGGGGAAAAAAAAAAGAGAGAGAGAGAGAAAGACATAATCCTATCCTGAGGACTATTCCTCTATTCCTCTGCTTCTTAAGAGCTCAGAATGTGGGACTGAAACAAGTGGACTATGCAGTGGTATGGGCAACACCAGAGCAAATACTGAGTTTTTCTGACTCTGGTTCGTCTGCCTATTTAAGAATGACACTGGGCTGGGGAGACAGCTTAGCTGGGAGAGTGCTTGCCTTGCAAGCACAAGGCCCGGAGTTCGATACCCAGTACCGCAAAGAAAAAAAAAAAAAAAAAAGAATGACACTGGTCATGATAGATGGTGTTTAAGAAATTGTTGGTTAGACACAGTGGTATAAACCTGTAATCCTAGCTACTCAGGAGGCTGAGGCTGAAGGATCTCAAATTCCAGGGTAGTCTAGGCAACTCAGGAAGACCCTGTCTCAAAATAAAATATGAAAAGGGGTAGGAATGTAGCCCTATGGTAAAGCATCCCTGAGTTCAATCCACAGTAACAAGAGAAAAAACAAAAGAAAACTCTGATGCAACATATCACTACTAAAGACCCCTCCAAACAAAAGTACTTCTTTGCTTGAAGGATAGCATTACTTATTCAAAACATGGACCCTGACACCTCAGTATTAAGCATGGATATTCAAAATGAATAAATACTCAACACTAACGCTGGGACTGGCTGTTGGAGTCAATGGATAAAGGGAGGTCTCACTAAAGATGCAAATTCACTATTTCTGAATAGCATACAATTAGTATGTTAACACAGAATACTAAAGCAACACCCAAGCTCTAAGTGTATCTATACATATACATTTCAAAATGGCTTCTGTGGGCAAATTTATATAGACTGAAACCCACTATTCAGGGCCTAGAACTATTTATTAGTTAGTGAAAATTTTTTCACAAGTATGTCAGATGCGCCTGCACTGACACTATAAAGACTTCCTAACTCTGATGAAGAGAATGTGCAACACTTGTTCCTTTTGAGTCTAGTATCTTCGGTTTGGACACATTCCAGGTTGGCTACAGCTATGTTTGACACCACAAAACATGCCAGCCAGTCCTAGCTGTTTTGCTAATAAGAGATCAGAAAGCATCCCTGAAAATTCAGGAACATAATTTAGAGTTCAAACAGCTGTCCGTTAAGCTTTTTCTGGCAAAAGTTTAAAATACACAAAAAAGCTTTCCCCTCGACCCATCTCACTATTAGCAAAGTAAATCCAAGAGAATATCTGATTTAAAAAAGAAAAAGAAAAAAAGGCTCTTCCCATAACCTAGTCCCCTGCAAAGCTGTTCTGGCATATTCTAAAGCCATGGGATGCATAAACTATGTAAATTAGAATAAATCCTCAGGGTGGCTTCACACTATTCCTGTGACTTCTTTTTTTCTTTTTGTACTGGGGACTGAATCTAGGGACACTTTATCATTGAACTACATCCACAGACCTTTTCATTTTTTATGGCTAAATTGCTGAGGCTGACCTGGAACTTGCGATATTCCTGCCTCAGCCTCCAAAGTCAATGGTATTACAGGTGTGTGCCACCACAACCAGCTAGCGTTTTTATTATTATTATTATTATTATTTTGGCACTGGGGATTGAACTCAGGGGCACACAACCACTAAGTCACATCCCCAGCCCCATTGAGTATTTTATTTAGAGACAGGGTCTCACTGAGTTGCTTGGCACCTCCCCATTGCTAAGGCTGACTTTGAAGTCTCAATCCTCCTGTCCCAGTCTCCAGAGCTGCTGGGATTACATGCATGTGACACCTTGCCCAGCGTGTTTTATTTCTTTAATGCCAGACAGTATTCCACATTTTGTTTATCAAATCATAGTTAATGGCCACTTGGGTCACTTCTATCTTTCAGCTATTCTGAATAATGCTGCAATAAATTTATGTGTACAAGTTTTTGTGTTTTCATTTCTCTTAGGCAGTATATACTTTGCTGGGTTGAACGTTTAACTTTCTGAGGAATTATCAAACTGTTTTCCAAAGCAGCTGCACCATTTTACATTCCCGTCAGCAACATATGAGAGTTCCAACCTCTCATGTCTTTACCAACAACTATCACTCAACTTCTCATTTCTTACAAACCTAAAGGATAAAGCACAAACACAGGCAAAATAAAAAAAACCCTGTGTGTTAGAAGTTCCTTTAAAAGTAATACTTTTTTGTCACCTAGTTTGGACTTCTGCTGAAATAAAATGCTGTCATGACTTTGGATGGAATGAATATCCAAAGACAAAAACTGGTGGAAACTGGGATTGTTTATTGGGTACCAACTTAAGAAAATCAAACTAATGAAATATTCTTTAGCTTATAAGCACAGTGAAAGTGTTCTTATATTTTACAAGTACTCAGTGAAAAAGTAGCTGAGGAACCTAACCAAGGTGGTAACAAGAAAAATAAAAGAATAAAAATTCAGGAGTTCCTATTTGTCTGTCACCTAAAAAAAGGCAAAAGAGTTGAGTAGCATAAGAACTGAGCCTGAACTCTGACAGGGCAATACCAGGTCACACACAGTTGCTATTAACTCTAGACTGGACTCAGGCTGAGTAGGATGACTCCTTCCCTCCAACATATTCAACTACTATGTTGCAAGGCACTGCACAAGAGTCTAGAAACAGGAAATGGATAATCTGGGGAGAGAGAAAGATACTGTGGCAAGAGGTATGCATGTGCTAATGGGGTATGGAGGGGCACTCCAAGGAAGAGAAGCACATTCAGAAAGCCTATAGGAGTTTGAGCCTGTTCTAAGTAACCAGGGAAAGATGAGAGGTGGCCGAAGTAGGTTAAAGCTTTGTAAAGTCTAAGCTTATAATCTAGGAAATTTAGGCAGTGTGACTGTTTATGCTAAATGTTATACAGATAAAAGGAACAAAATGACAGAAGACCAGAAATGTGAGATAGCTCAGAGAGAAGAACAACTAGCTGAAAACTCACCAGATTTTGTTTAAATAAAGCCACTAAAATGACCTGAACCATTATTTCTGATATTACTGGGGAAAATGTTGATCAACAAAACACTGTAGAGCTTTTATGGTAAGGTTATAAAATTATACAAAAATTTTGTGCAAGTTAACACAGACTCTAAATGACTACATCCAATAAGGGAAAGGCTTTGCCTTTCCTCAGAGAACTTGCGTAAAACAATTTTGAAAAGAAAACACAATAATTATGGTTTTGCTGAATTCAAAGAAATGCTGCCTCTGCCCTCTGGACGTGCCTCAGATGCTGCTGTCTGCACATTCAGCTCAAGACCACATTATACATCCAATGACACAGGCACCCAAATTAAAAGAGGCAGCACTAGACTCAAGGGCACAATGCAGACCACCTCGGAGGAGCAACTGCACCAGGACTCTTCTGGTCCTTCCATTTTCTTTAAAGAAAGTAGGTGGCCACAGGTTCCCGGGACCTGCCTTGCACAGAAGAGGAACAGCGCCAAAAAGAAGGGGTTATGGGAAATCAGGGTTCACAGGAAATGAGAGTGCAGAAGGGAAAGGACTCCTAAGAAAGGGAAAACCCCACCACAATTCTATTCCTGGTCTACAGTAGCACTTTACTTCCCACTCCTGTCCCAATTCTAGCCAGGCCTCACCTCCAAAGCCCAGAATAGCCACCAAGAGTTTGCCATAAGAGGATGATATGATTCCTGGCATCTCAAAGTAAAACTCCAAATACTTTGAGCACTTGTGACTGGGGTGTTGACAATTAGAGCATGACTATCCCATAAACCTTTCTGCAATAATATAAATGTCCTATATCTGCACTGTGCAATAAATATACTAACCACTCAGCTATAAAGAAGCACAAATAAAGAACTGAATTTCTAATTTAACTTAAATTATAAATTTACTTTTACTGTTTTCAGTGCTGGGCATTAAGCACAGGGCCTCATGCATATTAGGCGAGTGCTCTACCACTGAGCTACATCCTCAGCTCTGAAAGTAAAATTTAAATAGCCAAATACGGTTAATAGCTATAGTACTGAACAGTGCATTTTAGATACTAATATTCAACACATGAAGGCTAAATCCTTTGTGGTCAAATCTTAAGACACTATTAGCATGCATTATATGAAATTTAGCATCTTCCATAAAAGTATCAATTTATAAGCTTTAGAAAACAATCTGTTGGGGCTGGGGATATGACTCAGTGGTACAGTATTCCCCTAGCATGCACAAGGCCCTGGGTTTAGTCCTCAGGAGCCTCCCCACACTCGCACAATGTATGCTCTCTAGGCATGGTGGCATGCCTATACTCCTAGCTACCCAGGAGTCTGAGGCAGAAGAATTTTGAGACCAGCCTAGGTAACTTAGTAAGACCCTGTCTCATAAAGGGTTGGAGGTGGGGGGAGCCAGGCACAATGGTGCATGTCAGTAATCTCAGTGGCTTGGGAGGCTGAGACAGAAGGATCGTGAGTTCAAAGCCAGCTTAGCAAAAGCAGAGCTGGGGATGTGGTTCAGTGGTTGAGTGCCCCTGAGTTCAATCCCTGGTACCCCCCCCCCAAATAAAAAAGGGCCAGGGGGTGCCAGAATGTAGTTCAGTGTACAGAAACCCTGGGTTTAATTTCTAGTATCACCCAAGGGCAGGGTGGGATGGGGTAATGGGGAAGAGGATCCCTAATGATGCTGTAAGTTAACTGCAGTAAGTTATCTTAACAGGAACCTGACTGAGAACACAAGTCGTTCCATTTTCCTGTATCAACCAGGGATCTCAGGGTTTTCATACTGATGTCTGAAATAATATTGAGTGTTTTCTGTGGTACTAGGGTTGGAACCCAAGCCCTCACGCTTGTGAGGCAAGTGTGCCATCACTGAGCTTTACCCTTAGCCCCATTCTCTACTTCTGATTACTAACTTTTAACCGTAGAAACTAACACACAGCTGGTGGGTTATAGGTGTATACCACTCTGGACTATATACAAATATAATTTATTTCTCTCATCTGGTGATGAGAGAAAATAAAGGCTTAACCTTTTCCATTTCTGAAGTTACTAAAATACCAATGTGAATTCAGGGTATTTTCAACACATGGAAAGTTCTAGTTAAAAATAGTCCCACTTAAGGCAGGTGTGGTGATACATGCCTGTAACCCCAGTGTTTGAAAGGCTGAGACAGGAGCATCACAAATTCAAAGTCAGTCTCAGCAACTTGGCAAGACCCTGTCTCTTAATAAAAAATAAAAAAGGGCTGGAGATGTGGCTCAATGGCTGCTAAGTGTCCCTGAGTTCAATGGCCAGTCCCTGCCCCCGCCCCCCAAAAAAGTCACACTTATATTCTTTATTCCATTTTTTAAATTTTTCTTTTATTTTCTGTACTAGAGACAGAATTCTGGGTTTTGTGCATGCTAAGACAAGCAATTTACCACTGAGTTACATATCAGCCCCTTTATTTTGAGATAGGCTGGGCTAAAACTTGTGATCCTCCTGCCTCAGCCTTACTGGTAACTGGAATTACAGGCATGTGCCACCATATCAAGCTTCTATTTTCTACATACAAATGTGCAGTAGAAACATCTTCCATAAATGATTTCCTAGGGTTTCCTTAAGAAAGAGTGAGGTCACAGGCATAAAGGTTGAAGGTATTTACCTAGAGTCTTACAAAATGTAAAAGAAGTAGCATAATTATTTTCAGGCTTACAAATGCTATGCTTCTATCAATACGGCTCATGTCTACTTTTAAACTCTGCCAAATACACTGAAAGGCATTTAAATTCCATGTTTAAATGTTCTAAGACAACTTCAACAACTCTTTGGTGTTGACAGTAGGCTTTGCTAATGTCAGAAACAAGTCTCTAAGGCTGAGGTTGTGGCTCAGTGGCAGAGAGCTTGCCTGGCATGTGTGAGGCACTGAGTTAAATTCTTAGCACCACATAAAAATAAATAAATTAATTAAAGGTATTGTGTCCATGTGCAACTAAAACATATTTAAAAAGAAAAAGAAACAAGTCTCCAGGAAGTCAGGCACATCTGTGCAGACAGAGCAGTCATGAGTGCTTCTAGATTATCTCAGAAAGATGTTCAACATCCATGTAGAACTGAGAATGTTTCATTCCAAACATCCAAGGCATACATTCAGTAATCTTAAAACACGTTTATTTTTTAAATAAACTGGGGGGGAAAATACCCCAGTGCATTATTAAATATCATTTAGAACTTGAGTAAGTCTTTGTACCAACCTTAACATTAAGCATAGTATCCTTCACCTAGGAGATACTCAGTAACTTGTTAATATGATTCATCAAGGTACTGATAAGTAGTTAAGAATTCATCAAACCAGGCACAGTGGGTGCATGCTTGTAATCCCAGTGGATTGGGAGGCTGAGGCAGGAGGATCATGAGTTAAAAGCCAGCTTCAGCAACTCGCCGAGGCCCTAAGCAACTCGGAGAACCCTGTCTCTAAATAAAATACAAATAAGGGCTGAGGATGTGGCTCAGTGGTTAAACAGCCCTGGGTTCAATCTCCAGTACCCCCAACCCCCCAAAAAATCACCAAAATGCTACAATTGGCCTGGCCTTGTGGTGCACATCTGCAATTCCAGCAACTCAGGAGGCCGGAGGCCAAGCCAGAAGGGTGGCAAGTTCAAGGACAACCTTGGCAACTCAGCATAGACCCTGTCTCAAAAAATAAACAAATAAATTAATAAAACAGGGATGTTGCTCAGTGGTAAAGCTCTCCAGGGTTCAAACCACAGTACTGAAACAAAGTACAAAAGAAAAGGAAAACAATTAACCAACAAGATCTAATTAGATCTAAAAGACATCTACAGAAGACTCTGCAACCACACTACCCAACCACAGCAGAACAAACATGAATCTCAGATGCACAGAGAATATTCCCCATGACAGATCACATAGTAGGTCATAAAATAAATCTAAAAGGATTGAAATCATGCAAAGCATGTTTTACATCCACAATGGAGTTAAAATAGAAATCAACAACAGAAAGAATTCTGGGAAGTTCACAAATATGTAGAAATAAAACAACATGCTCCTAAATAACTAATGAGTCAAATAATAAAAAATACTTTGAAATAAATGAAGACCAAAATTGTACACCCAAATTTATGTAATGCAGCTAAAGCAGGAAATTACAGGGAAATGTATAGCTATAAATAACTATAAACGGAAACTCCATTAGTCTTTCCAAAAATGAAGTACCTGCTTACGTTCATTATTAAAATTCTGAAGTTAGTTTCATTTTTTTTTTTTGCCTTGTACACAGAAACTATAGTAAAAGTAATTATGATCATACACATTAAATGTTTTTTTCTTGAAAGGTTGCAGAAAACCTGAACAATGACGTTCTTTGGGAAGAGCATTTGTTAGTACATTTTCTAATGATAAGTGAGATTTATTTACTCAATAATAATAATAAAAAAAAGTTATCTGGGAGATACAAGGAAATATGACCTTTCTTCTACACTTTCTTATTATTCTTTTTAATTCAGGGGGCCCTACCACTGAGTTATACCCCCAGGTCTTTTTTATTTTTATATTCAGAAAGGGTCTCCCTAGGTTGCCAAGGCTGGCCTTGAACTCACCACCCTCCTGCCTCAGCTTCCCAAGTTGCTGGGGATTTCAGGCATGTGCCATTGTACTCATCTTCAAAAAACATTTTGAGGGCTGGGGATATAGCTCAGTTGGTAGAGTGCTTGTCTCGCATGCACAAGGCCCTGGGTTCAATCCCCAGCACCACCACCACCACCAAAAACCCACCATTTTGAAAAGAACAAAACAGACACTTGACTGTTTTTAATGTACAATGAATAAATAAAAGCTACTAATAAAAGCTTCAAATCTTTGTCTCTCTTTTTAAAATTTTTTTTTTTTTTTTTTTTTTTTTTTTTTTTGCTGTGCTGGGGATTGAACCCAGGGCCTTGTGCTCGCGAGGCAGGCACTCTACCAACTGAGCCATATCCCCAGCCCTCTTTTTAAATCTTTGTCTCTTTCTGTGTGTAGATGGACACAGTGCCTTTATTTATTTTTATGTGGTGCTGAGCATCGAACCCAGTGCCTCATAATGTGCTAAGCAATTGCTCTACCACTGAGCTAAACGCTAGCCCATTAAATCTTTGCCTCTTAACCTTACTTTTCAAAGGCAATCATTTTGTAGACATTGATTTATAAAAAAACCCAGAAGCCTGACTAGAGCTAAAAATTGTCAAAAAAAAAAAAAAAAAAAAGGATTAAAAAAATAATAATAAACCCACTGAAAAAACTATAATTTGGTTGCATTGATCATGGTAATCTAGTTTGGAAAGTTATCTAAGTTAAAAATAAGCATACAGAAAGCACGTTACTTTTATTTGGGTATAAGGAAAAGACAAACCAGATGTAATTAGAAATTTGAGTAGCAAGATCAGTTTTAGGGTCAAACTGTGTATTCACAAAGAAAAATCGAACGTGTTTCTGGTTTCTCATCATGTGTTCTACATGAAGTCTATGTAGCAGCCCTAGACAATGGGAGGAGACTACACTGCCTACACAAGAAAGAATCTTAATGTGAAACAAGTTTGCTCCAGGAAGCTTTGAACTGATTTTTTTCTTGTGTGTGTGTGTGAGTATAAGAAAACAAAATAGGCCCTAAAATGTTTATTGACTAACATCGAGAACACTACAGTGGTATTTTTGCTTTTTATGACTTTTCTGATTAAAAGACTAATATATGCTTATAAAAACATCCACCAAAGAAAGTGAAAGTTGTCCTCAATCCCAACATCCACAGATGTACTGTGTACATGTGAAAGTAAATGTTTTATTACTTAACTCCACCTTTTTCTCAAAAGCCCTTTAAAGCCTCCTGGCTTTAAGTCTCAACAATTGCAGCAAAATCTAAAGAAAGCCTAGTTCATGTGTAGTCCTATCTTTTTCCAGACATGAATTAGGATGGATGATCTCCCTCTAGAAAAGATTCATTCAGTTCAAAGAAAGAAAATTGAATTAAAAATTTAGCATATCTATGAATACATGGCCAAATTTCTCCAGTATCATAATTACTTAGCAATTTAACCTGTCATACCTATAAAAGCAAATTAATCACCTAAAGACTAGTCCAAAATATAATATGCCTCAGATGTCAAGCATCTTAGATGCAAAAGATGTTTAATCATTTCACAAATCTGATTACCACAGTCATATAAAACACTGTCAAATCTTGAAATAATGTTCTATTGTTAAGGGACACTGAAGTATGAAGCATACACAAGCTGTACTATTAAATATTCTGGTTAGGGATTATGGGCCATTCTCATTTAACTTTAAGTAGGTAACCAATTTTAGTCCTTTCAGATAACAAGGTAACATGTATCAAAAGCCTTCCCTGAGATTATGAACTAAATTATTAAAACAAGGAAAATATACAGCAATAGGGAAACATGTAAGTCAACTGTATAATATTACATGGATGTATTATATCACTATTAACCATAGCAAAACTAATATGGAATATGGCAACATATTATAGTATTTTAAGTCCACTCATTATAGCATAAAAATGTGTGCAGCAATAAAACTTAGATCTGAAATAGTAAAAATAATGGAGTGAAAGGATTTATACAGAATTTTGAGTTTTCCATCTTTTTCTAATATGTGTCAAAGCAAATGTTAAAGTGAAATGGAGATATTGCTAGTAAAATGATTTTTGTCTCCTTGCATTCCTTTTCAAATTATATATAGCTACCTATAAAAATAAAGATCTATGAAATGACACAAGAGACATGAAAGATGGATATTCCCCAAGAAACATATTCTTTCTTGTTCAATGAATCCTAATTTCAAGGTCCAAACTACATTTTCTCTCACTTTATAACTACACCAATGATTTTTGCATTTTTCAAAAAGAAATGTTTACAAAAACTTCTGCCATTTTGCTAAACCTAGATATTAAAAGCCCATTGTTGGGTTGAGGTTGTGGTTCAGTGTACAGTGCTCACCTAGCACATATGAGACCCTGAGTTCAATTCTCAGCACCACATAAAAATAAAGGTATTGGGTACACCTACAACTAAATTAAATTGTGTGTGTGTGTGTGTGTGTATCCCATTGTTAAAGAATAAATTAGTTGAGGAAAATAAAAAGTTGAAAACAAAAGCCATTGTTAAGGTAAGGTGGAAAACTTACAAAATTTTACTGCTAATAAGCAGGACCTGTTTTTGATAAAATTGTTAGGACAGAAAATATAGGAACTGCTGAACAGCTGCTGGAAATGGAAACAAGGTAAACTCTAAGCTTTCCTGAAAAGTTGAAGAAGCAAACATACTGAAGCATTATTTATAGCATCCTTAAAATGTTAAAGAGCTGTTCAGAGGAAATGTGCTATTTCTCAATCTTGACACCTGAGAGAATGCTCTCCCAGGGGTCCTCAATGAGCTCACTTACAGATAATTAAGAGCCCTTCATGTCCTCACAGTAAACACCTTTCTCAAGGTTGTTTTTTACATACCCTTACAGTTGGCCAGCAGCATAATCCCCAAGCTCCACTCAGACAAACGAAATTTACCAAAGAGGCCCCCCCAAGGACTCTGAGTAGGTGTGCATCTCTCCACCTTTAGGTTTAATCCTGAATGATTTACATGTGTTAAATGTGTTAAGAATGGAGAAGACTCATCTATCAGACAGTCCTCCAATAACACTTGACTTTCTGCTGAGTTCTGGGACAGGGTTGTTGTTGCAGTTTGGTACTGGGGATTGAACCCAGGAGGTGCTCTGTCCCTGAGCTACATTTATTTTTTCAGAAAAGGTGTTGCTAAATTGCTGAGGCTGGCCTTGAACATGCAATCCTCCTGCCTTAGCCTCCTGAGTTGCTGTGATTACAGGCATGTCACCCTGTCCCTGGTTGTGAGGGTTTAAACAGTCCTGAACTTGAGGTAATAGCAGACAAGTCCTTGCAAGTTTTATGGGCAGAATCATGGGACTTAATAATTCTTTGACTGACCACCTCTTATCAAAGTTGTGCACTTGAATAACAATAAAACTAATAGCAGCTAGCAATTACTATCTACTTTATGCTAGTCATTGCTTTAAACACACTAATATATTAACTCTTTTAATCTTCACTACAACACTAGGAAGGTAGGTATTATTGTTCTCGTTTTACAAATCGGAGGACCAAAACACAAGGATGTTAACTGCTGTTAACTGTTTTTTCAGCTTTTTTTGTTGATGTTGTTGTTGCTATGACCAAAAGACCCAACAAAAACAGAATTAGAGGAGGAAAAGTTTATTTTGGGGCTCACAATTTCAGAGTCTCAGTCCACAGTCAGTCAGTTTCATTCCTTGGGGTGCAAGGTGAGGCAGAAAGAACATCATGATGCAAAGCTGTGACTCAGAAAAGCAGCTAGGAACATGGCACCCAGGAAGTAGAGATCTCTCTGCTCAACAAGGACAACATATAAATCTCAAAGGCAGGCCCCCAATGACCGTCCCCCTTCAGTCACCCTACTTGCCTATAGTTTGAGGTTTTGGGGGACGTCTCACATCTAAACCATAACAATCACAATGTCACATCTGCCAGGAGAAGAGTTGGGATTTGAAGCATATCTAGGCTGGAGTCTGTTTCTTTATACTATGACGACTACAGGTGCCTGTCATTTCAAAGCCCGGAGATGGTAAAATTAAGGGAGTATCTGCCAAAAGGATCAAGATTTTCCTCAAAAAGTCATTTGAGGTCACTCAAAATTTTATGATACCGAGCATGACCACAGTGAACTTTAATATAAAAAATTTTAAATCAAGGGGCTGGGGTGGGGTTGTGGTTCAGTGGTACAGCACTTGCCTAGCATGTGTGAGGTACTGGGTTCGATTATCAGCACCACATAAAAATAAATGAATAAAATAAAGGTCCATCGACAACTAAAAAAAAAAAAAATTATATATATATAAATAAAATTATATATATATATATATAAATAAAATTTTTAAAAAGATTTCAGCTGGGCACGGTGGTGCACACCTGTAATCCCAGCAGCTTGGGAGGCTGAGGCAAGAAGATCAAGAGTTCAAAGCCAGCCTCAGCAATAGCGAAGCACTAAGCAACTCAGTGAGACTCTGTCTCTAAATAAAATATAAAATAGGGCTGGGGATGTGGCTCAGGGATTGAGTGTGCCCCTGAGTTCAATCCCCAGTACCCAAAAACAAAGGAAAGAAACAAAACAACCTCTGAGCAGAGGTCTTCAGGAAAACCTGATGCAAAATATTAAGTGTTTACTATTTGAATATAACTCTACTGTTTTAATAAAACTGATACATATGCTCCAAAGTAAAGTAACAAGATAGATGTGATGAGGCTCAACTGTAGTCTCAGCTATTAGGAAGCCTGAGGCAGGAATATTGCAAATTCAAGGTTAGCCTAGGCAACTTAGAGGGATCCTATTCAAAAATAAAATAAAAAGGGGCCTAGGGTTGCAGCTCAGTGGTAGACTGCTTGTCCTGGGTTTGAAACCTAGTACCACAAAAAAATAATAAAATAAAAAGAACTAGCAATATAGGTCAGTGATAGAACACTTGCCTAACATGTGCTAGGCCCTAGGTCTAATCCCCAACCCCACCAAAAAAAAAAAAAAAAAAAAAAAAGTAACACAGAAAGTACAAAGAGTAAAAATCATCTGAAAACCAGTTATAGGAAGCCGACACTACATTCTAGGGGACCATTCGGGAAAAAGTCTGTGTATGTAATAAGCAAAGATAAAAAGATAGCAATTTTCCTGAATGGGCTCTTTCTCTTATTTGACCTCCTTTGTATAAAGAAAGGCTCTAAATGGCAGTAATTAAGAAAATGGAATCAGGACTCCAATCAGTTTCAGTTCTAACCCATGGACTTGGGCAAATTATTTAACCTAAACCTCACGTTCCTTACCAGTAAAGTGGGGATAACAGTACCTCCCTTTATAGGATTACTGTGAGGATTAAAAGTAAATGCAAGTAAAATACTCAGCTTAGCACAAGGGTTTAGTAAGCTGCAATACGTTATATTATTATTATTATTTATTAAAAGAGGAACCATTTAAACATTTCCTGTGCAAGTATAGACATTATTCTGTGTTGACAAAGATTTACCTTGACATTGCCTCCTTCACAGTACTTCATTTAATAGGTTCTGGAACATACTTAAGTAAATTTCTGATAGAGGTGTACAGTTTTGTTTTGTGTTTGCTAATAAATAAGGTAATTCTAGTCAAAGATGCCCTCTTTTACACTTTTTTTTTTTTTTTCTTTTTCTTTTTTTGAGGTGCTGGGGATTGAACCCAGGGCCTCGTGCATGCAAGGCAAGCACACTACCAACTGAGCTACATCCCCAGCCCTCTTTTACACATTTTGACATTTCTGAAATGCATCTTACAATTGACAGAATAATTGGCAGAAAATATATTTTCTGGGTGGCACACAGATTCACTGAAATAAACATGTCTTATATTTTTTAAAACTTGGCTGACAATTTCTGAAGAATAAATTCTTTAAAAAGTATAATTTAGATTGCTCTATATGCTGGCATATGTCCCCCAGCCACCACTGGGAAAAACTGTATTAGTACAAACCTCCAAAGACATGGGGAGGTGTTATACATTTCCTCACTCCCTAGCCAACAGAGGATGAGACCCATCTTTATCAACTTTGCTAATCTCACATACAAAATGACCTCCTTTTATTTGCATTTCTTTTACCAGTGAAACTTATTTTAGGCAGGAAGTTCAATAAGTCCTTCAGTAGAAGCTATGCCTGAGAGGTGAACGAAGCAGAACCACTGCGACCCTACATTCCTGATACTCATGTCTGACAGTTGAGAGGAGGAGGAACGCACTCCAAAGGGTGCATAAGGTCAGCCTAAGGTCAAAAACCAGCTTGGCCCCATGCTAGCTGTGTAAACCTAAGTGAGTCTTAACCTCTGAGCTTGTTCCTGCACCCATAAGATGGGGCTCACAGTGCCTTTCAGAGTCCAAGAAGACTAGGAGGGGTTGGGGTTGTGGCTCAGTGTTAGGGCGCTTACCTAGCACAGATGAGGCACTGGGTTCAATCCCCAGCACCACATAAATAAAATAAAGCTATTGTGTCTATCTACAACTAAAAATTTACTAGGAATAAGGCATGAACCTAACAGAATACAATAAATATTCTATAAATGGCAGCTATTCCATGTGAACTTCAACCTATGCTTTATGGTGGTAAAATGGAAAAGACCCCAAGGGAACACTGCATTTTCTTATTCATTTCTTCCTCCAAAAAAAGGGAAGACTGCTTGTCAGTCGCCTAAAGAGTCTTATACAGGAACTGAAACCACATTCTCAGCACCTATTTGGAAACAGTCCGTTCCACTGACAAAATGAATAAAAGACATATTTGCTTTGAGAGAACTCTAAACTACAAACTATTCTTAAAAACACCTCGGCTCTTCTTTCTTTCTGGTACTGAAGATTGAACTCAGAGGCACTTTTACCACTAAGCCACATCCCCAGCCCTTTTTATTTTTTGAGAAGGGTCTAAGTTGCTGAAGGTGGCCTTGAACTTGTGATCCTCCTGCCTCAACCTCCTGAGTCCGTGAAAAAATTATAGGCCTATGCCACCGTGCCCAGCTTTACCTCTTATTTCTTTGGGTTGGATAATTCAAATACATGAAATGAGACAAATACACTGAAATTCAGGAATCAGAGCTGTGATGAAAACTGTGACCAACCAAACCAGGGTTTGGTTCTTAGGGATCATAATCAATGGTCATTCTTTTTTTTTTTTTTGGGGGGGGGGGTTGGGGGGAAGGTAACTAGGGATTGAACCCAGGGGTGCTTAACCACTGAGCCACATCCCAGTCCTTTTCTTAAATTTTTTGAGACAAGGTCTTGCTAAGTTGCTGAGGCTGGCTTTGAACTTGCGATCCTCCCTCAGCCCCGCCAAGCCACTGGGATAACAGGTGTGTACAGCCACGTTTGGCTCCAATGGTCATTCCTTAATTCAGTTACACAGGAGACTTGTGCAAATGCCACTAGATGACAGGCAGAAATATCATGATTTTTCCTTTAGCATCTCTGGAACCACTCCCCTCCTAGCTCACACTCTTATTACTGCAACCTTCCAAGCTCAGGGCTCTAGGCCTCCCTTTCTGCAATCCATTATGCACACAGGACACTTTTTCATCATCAGCTGAAGACCTGAGGCTTCTTAAGGACCAGACCAAACTCTTACTGGGTTTTTCTTACCTGGTTCTAATTCTACCTTCTTTTCTAATATGTCACCATCTAGACCCTTATTCTTTCCTTCCCATCTCAATCACAACACGCAGCTTCCCCCATTCAGACTCCCTGCTGAATGTCCTTTGTTCTCTTCACCCCATCCTTTTCATCTCACAAGGTAGAGTTTGAATCCCAACCCTTGCACAAGCTTCATCTGATGTCAGCTCTTACCATTTCTTCCTTTCCTGAACTACTCTAGCAGTTAGTGTACAACACAACTCCAGGATTCCACCAAACACCAGTTCACCATTGAGAATTAACAGCTGTGTGATCTAGAACAGATCATTTAACCTCTATGAACCATCATGTCTTCATCTGTAAAATAATAAAAAGTTATAAGGTTTTAAAAATCTTTCCCTGTTCTACAAATCCTGTAAGTTAATATACTACCTTGTACTGTTTCATGTATTAATTTCACTTATCACTTTTATAAGATTTTAAAACTGCTGAAGGAAGAAAGGATATCTTAATTTCTTCCCCCAACTCTCAAAGCAACCAGTCCTAGGATCTAGCTCAAGGAGATGCTCAGTAAGTATAACACTGAAATAGGCCAAGCAGAACCTGCAAAGAGAACACACAGAGAGCCCAAAGTGAACATGAGACCTATTTCTCAAGTAGTTCAGGAAGCCAGTAGGGTAGTGAGTGACAGCTGGAGAAGGCACATAGATGATCTGGGCAGAGCTGGATCACCTCCAGAGCTGAAGAAAGCAGGCAGCTAGTTCTAGGCTGGAACGAGCACAAATCTGAAAGCTTAAAATGGCCTTCTGATTCCTATACAGCGCTGTTTGAAGCAGGTAACATATGTCCCTATATAGCAACTATAACTGAGGTAAACTTGGGCAGTTTCATGTGACCTAGTATAGACTATTCAGGGATTTTTGTTTGTTTTGTTGTTGTTGTTTGTTTTAGTGCTTGAAACTGAACCCAGGGCCTTGCACATGCTAGGCAAGTGTTCTACCACTGGACCTCATCCCCAACCCCTTACTCAGGTGTCTTGTCAGCAGAGAACCTCAGTGACTATCACAAGCCTGTGCTACCACAATGGGAAAACTTAAGTGCGTCTCAGGCTTGTAAGACCTGAAGCAAGAAAAAAGCAAGTGCTTCCATTTTTAAGGCTCACTGCTCTCCCCTTCCCTCGAAAAATGCAAGCTTATGTAAGGGGGAAAATAACACAGATATATTAAAGCATTCAGTTCTAATTTAGGCTTCCAGTAAAATGCTTTTATTTCTCTCTTTTCTCAGGGCAGCAGGTCAATGTGTAGATACAGGATAGAAGTCAATCTTAACTAAAAGTTAACCAGGAGCTCCAAGATAGTGAGAGGATGTAATCCTGAACTCTACAATCAGAGGCACAGGGCAAAGCCCCTGTCAATTTCATTGTCTCAAAATGAACTACATTCAACTCATATGTACATGTCTTCTTTGTCAAGGGAGAGCAAACACAAACCTATTTCAATCCACATTAAACTGGTCAATGCTAGTCTAGTCACTTTTAAACATGTTTTGGCTTACAACTAACATCCTAAAAAGAGTTCTCAAATGAAGCCAGTTTACTCCTTGAAGAATCAAATGAGGAAAACTGTTGTTCTGTTGCTTTACTAACCTCACGACAAAGCACGTTCCTCCTCTTCACTCAGCTGTTTCACAGTTTTGAGACAAAGGGCAACTACTGCATGGACACTTTTTCTTTTTTATTTTTTTGAGTAAAGTCACAAGATTACTAACAAACAGTTAATGGCCACTGTTCAAAAGCAATAATGGCATTAAAACTTTATCTCCCAGTTATCTACCAAATTGGAAAGAACCAAGTACATGTATTTCAGTAAATGTAAGCACTCTGAATCACTTTCCTCCCCATCATAAAAGTTTCTGGCCAGGGGAGTGGCCACACCTGTAATACCAGCTACTCAGGAGGCTGAGGCCTTAGGCTCACAAGTTGCCTCAGCAACTTAACAAGACCCTCAGCAATTTAGTGAGACCCTATCTTAAAAAGAAAAAGAAAAAAGTTTCTGGAAGGAAAGATTTAAGGTGAAGAAATTATAACTCCTTATAGTCTAACTCTAGAACAAATTTCAGAGACAGTAATCAGGGAACATTATTGTCCAAAAAGACCTCAAGTCCCTGTGTTTTAATTTGTTGATTTAGTATGAAATATGCACTGGGATAGACTTAGAGAAAATATAAACCATCAGCCTTCCAGTGGGTTCAAGTTTCTAGCATAAGCTTAATGGAAAAATCTGTGTATTTTTTTTTAACAGGCTACAGAGGTGTGTACTTGAGTAGTTTTATTTTAGCACAAGTGGGTTATCAGCTGAAAACAATAATCACCCACAAAAACATCAAATTACTCTACACACCAATGACATGGAGAGATGTTTTCAAGGTGCCTTTGCTCTGCTTCCAGCTCTCTAAGAAAACAAGCAGAAGGTCTCATCCTATAGGTGTTCTGACAAACAATGTGGACTTTAAGAACACCCTAAAGAGATAGATGTCAAAACAAAGCTTTCCTCTCCCTTCGGGGCTTTTCGGTATGCCTTCCACGAAGTCTAACCTACATTTCTAACATTAGGAAACTGCTATGCAGGCAACTTCAGAGTAGAATTCCACGCCTTAGGCACTGGGGGCAAAACAAACTATCAATAGGTCCCCGTTACTGAAGAATAATCATGAGTCCTATACAGCTTTTTCTGTAAATCACATTTTCACTTACTTCCTCTATAAATTCTAAGAATTTCATTCAAGGGTAGCAAACAAACAGCGGGCAAATTCTGACAATCAGACTAAGGCTTAGAGGAAAGAATGTCACCACTTGAGACACAGTGAACATTCACACATTAAACTTCAGCTTTTCTCATTTAAAGTCGACACACTCTTTGACAACACTCACCTCTGTAAAGATACATTACATATCCAAAAGGGTAAGCTGCTCCAGTCAATTGGGTAAACAACATAATTAGCATGTGCCAGGTGGGGAGCAAATGCTCATGTAAATAGTAAGGCTCAAAATAAGCTACAAATGTGAAGCTATTTCGAAACTATCAGCAGATTTCTTTCTGCAATTAGAGTTTAATATGGAGTAAATGCTCCTCAAGTTTCTCTTAGGAAAATCGAGGGCTGGGGTTGTGGCTCAGCGGAAGAGCACTTGCCTAGCATGTGTGAAGCACTGGGTTTGATCCTCGGCACCACATATAAATAAATAAAGATCCATTGACAACTAAAAAATATATTTAAAAAAAAAAGAAAAGAAAGAAAATTGAAATCTGACTGTACAATGGCAAGTTGAACCCTGTTATATACAACTCCATTAGCTTTTTCCACAAAGAATAAAAATACATGGAGGTTCTTTAATGAGTTTTGGCAAATACTTCTAACAACCTCTAAATCTAATCTACCTCTAATCTACCAGGATATTACAGAATGCAAAACCTTTTGGTTATGTAAAATAAGACTGACAGAATGCTTTACAATAATACTTCAAGTTTAGGTGTTCAAAAAATTTTGTTTTTTTATAAACCCTACAGTGTATATCAATCTTCTCACTTCATTCCTTTCTACCATCATATTACTCTGACTTTTCTTGAAATTTTAGTTGTAGCAACAAGCAGAACTATTCGAGGTAATCACACAAAGGCAGTTAAAGACCACACATCACACCAACTCTTAAGTCACATTTAATATTCTACTCAGCGTCTGTGCAAGCTATCCTGATCAAACCTAATAGTATATGTTAAAAGTGTGCAATGAAAGAACAAGCACAGCTTCTTTGTGTGTTATCAGGGTGAAAGAAGGTAGCCGAGCACAAGGAGAGGCGACCTCAGCATCACGCTTAGCATCACACTTACCTTGAGGATGTCCCCCCTTTTGAAGCTCAGCTCATCGTCTGCAGTGGCTTTGAAGTCATATTTGGCGATGGCTTCCATTCTGAGCGCTGCTCAGTGCTCAGCAGCCTGAAGCAGGGGGGAAGGGAGTCTTCCCTGCTGAAGCAACCCAGCCCTCTGGGCTCAGCCTCGCTTCTCTTCTGGGACTACTCCTGCACGCTGAGAAGCACAATGCCACCCTGAATCAGAAGAAGAACGATTAAGAAGTGGCCAGAATCCTCGGCAGCCCCGCCCTGCCAATCGACCTGCTGTCCCAGCCCCCACGCCCCCTGGCTCCAAAGGTTCAGCCCTCCTCCTCTCTTCCAGGCAAGAGCCCCGCTCTCCTCCTTCCTCTGTTCAGCCTCAGCCCCAGGCAACTGACAAGCCTAGCGGCCAATGGCGGCAGCTGCTTG
Source organism: Sciurus vulgaris (assembly GCF_902686455.1). NCBI lineage: Eukaryota > Metazoa > Chordata > Mammalia > Rodentia > Sciuridae > Sciurus > Sciurus vulgaris. Next base: position 5,976,496 of record NC_136463.1, on the reverse strand, counting down.
CACTATTCCAGAACACACTTCCTCTTCCTTCCCACTGGGTGTGCGCGCTGTGCAGAAACCGGCTAGAGTCCTGTTCAGTCTCCGCCTTTCTTCCTGCACCCCTTACACCTCTCTTTTGCACCTGATGCAGTCCACTGAAAGAAAGGCCCCACCCTGGGGACAGCACCCCACTATTCTTATTAAATGGGCCTATCTCCCTCCTTTCTCGCCAGTGCTTCAAGGCTTCCTGGGAACACTAGCTCCCCTACTCCACAGTCAAAAGCAAGTCCTGCAGGCTATAGTCAGTCGAGCTGCTTTAGTCTCTTCATGAAATTAATTCTTGGTCTGCTCTCAAGTAAGCGAGAGAAAGTGAAACTAGAAATGCCTTTTCGGTTCCAATTACCACCACGAATACTGATGGCCTTCCCCCACCACATACGAGCTGATAGGCATGCTCAAGCCACCAGGGAAAGATACTCCAGAGCTCTTTGTTGGTAGAGATCTGTTATTGTATAAGGCTCCCTTTCCCTTGAAGATCCCCAGGACTGTGGGGTCCCCACCAGTCTGAACAGGATGACCAAGGTTCAGCATTCCAGAAGTAGCCTCCACCTTACTTCTAATTAGCCCAAACACCAGAGCTAAAGTCCTAATCTACACTTGAAAGGAATCCTTTTTGTGTGTGCATGGGGGTTGGTTACTGAAGATTGAATCCAAGGGTCCTCTGCCACTAAGCTATGACAGGGTCTCACTAAATTGCCCAGGCTGGCTTCAAACTTATGATCCTCCTGCCTCAGCTGGGATTACAGGTTTGCACTCTACACCAACTAAACAGAAACCCTTTTTTAAAAATTGAGCTGCCAAGTATTTAATGTGGGGAGAGAAAGTACAGGACATGTGTTAGAAGACCCACACAGTTACCTTAAGCAAAGCTTTTCTCAGAACTAGAATACTACTAAACAGAGACAACTGCACTCTGCATGTGGCGGATTCTGTGAGAACCTCTAGGCAGTGCATCAGTGAAGGTGAACTGAGGTCAGTGCAATCACTGCTTTCATGAAGAGTCTCCCACCACGTAAAAGGGCATAACCTTAACCTTTGCATACCTCAAGGCAAATGGAGTACCATTCTTGTTTGCTCAGCCACTGTTTTCATACACACTAAACAAAAGCAGAAAACAACAAGGGCACTGGCAGAATGGAGACTGATTATTTACAGTGGCACCTTTCTGCTAGGTAATTACCACCTAGATCCTCATTTCAGGGTAAGAGAGATTATTATTCTTTTGTTCTAAAGTTAACAATTGGGGCATGATCAAGTATAGTTGCAAATGGACTAAGCAGGAAACCAGATGGGAATATTCAGATCAGCCTGAGATAAGTATTCCCAAGAAGGAAAGAAATCACCTGGTAAAAAGTCTTTCAGGTTAATTCTGAAAGCCAAACATTTTGCTGCAGGAAACTAATAAACCAAACCAATACCTTCCAGGTCATACCTAAGACATTCTATGTGGTGCTGGCTCTAAAAGAAGAAAGAAAAAGTTACAGCAATCATATAAATATTTTAAAAATATAAAGGTTCATCTGAGTATTAATGTCTGTGTCTCTAAATGCCCTTCACTTACACTCTAGCTATTTTATCAAACTAGTCCATATATATTATTTTAAAAGTCAGAGTATATCATCCTTTGCCTATTTATTTTAACCAGTCCTCAGGACTAATTGTTGATCCTATATGAAAGGTGAAGAATGGAACAAATCTGAAAAAATAAGGTTTCATTTTTGAAAAACAGAAATTGCACAAACTCAAAGCACTGTCACTGTCAAGGTACCATGCAATACAGGGCATAAACTTTTACCTGCATCACAGCTGAATAGTAGTAACATAAGAAACAAGATGTTTATAACACCCACCTACTGTAGCTCATCTGCCACAGGTTACTGTGTGAAAGCTTTAAAAGACTAACACTCCTCAAAATTATAACTATTCAAATAATCACTCAAGTAAATTGTTTTGTGAAACAGTTTCAGAGAAAATTAATGCTTCCAAGGTTGTACCAAATACAATTTAGCACTGCATTTACAAAACTTGGAAAGGTCAGCTTAATAGACTATCCACAGAAAAGGAATTTTATATATATGTATATATGTACATTTTTTAGTTGTTGATGGACCTTTATTTATTTATATGTGGTACTGAGAATCAAACCCAGTGCCTCACACATGCTACGCAAGTGCTCTATCACTGAGCCATAAACCCAGCTCCAGAAAAAGAATTTTATCTCATACATAACAATGTCTAGAAGGAAGAAATCTGAAGGAAGACACAATTTGTTAAAAAAACTTCCCCGTTTTTGAGTATGCCGGAAATTGAACCCAAGACATTAAGCACGCACTCTACCAACTCTACCACTGAGCTATCCCTTAGTCCCTGCACAAATGTGATTTTAATAGAGTAGATGTTGCTGTTCTCCCCAAGAAAATGAAATGACAATATACTTAACACTGCTGCCTGATAAGAGCATCTCTAAACTGTTAGCACACATCTCTACAGCCCATTACACTCAGTGATTTTTTTTTCCCTTGGTACTGGAGATTGAACTCAGGGCCTCGTTCATTTCCATTTTTTATTCTGAGGCAGGGTCTTGCAAAGTCTCCCAGGCTGGCCTAGAACTTGCAATCCTCCTGCCTCAGCCTCCGCAGTAGCTGGGATTACAGGTGTGCACCACACAGGCATTTTAATAAAGTATAGCTTTTTAAAAAGTATAACTTTAATAAAGTATCCCTTTAATTGTTCAAGGGATGTGCACTATATCTGAAAATGTAGTACACTAAAATGTAGTACCCTATAAAAGATTTATTTTTCTTCTATTTATTTCTCTTCCCCAAATTCACAGAAAATATATCACAATGGGTCAGTATACTTAAGAGTTTGCATAGTCTATCTAGAGGCAGGCTAACTGCCATTCATTTAAGTAATGACCCTGCCAATTTAGGAAAGCTTTTTAAAGAAGCCCGTTTTCTGCTCTGTAAAATGGGTAATAGCTGCCTTCAAGATTCACTGAGCATTGGAGAATATATGCAAGGTGCTTTGGTCAGAGCCTAACATATAACAATCACTCAATACAAGATAAAAATAATATTTTAAAATACATAAAAGGAAATGCAGTGTGCTGGGGATACAGTTCAGTGGTAGAACATTTGCCTAGCTTGTGCAAGGCCTACGTTTGATCCCCAGTACTACCAAAAACAACAAAAACAAAAAGAAATGTAAATTAACAATGAGGTTTCTCTCACGTCCAAATCACCTTTTCTTGTACTGGGTCTTCAACTTAGGGATGCTCTACCACTGAGCTACATCCCTAAACCTTTTTATTTTAAGAGAGTCTAAGCTAGCCTCAAACTTGTGATTCTCCTGCTCAGCCTCCCAGTCGCTGGGATTACAGGTGGGTGCCACCGGACCTAGTTATATATTTTAAAGATTTATACTATCCAGTCTTTGTATACTTTGGGTAAACATATTCTTTGCCCTATCAGATGTTACTCATTCAACTCTGACAAGTTACTACTATCTGCCAGATTCAGCTTGGTATATAAAACTATCAGAGTCCATACTCGAGCCAAGAATTAATTAGCTCAATCTTTTTGGAGAGTAAGTTGGTACTATTAACAATTTCAAAATACATACCCTTGATAAAGCAATTCTACTTCCCTGATTTATTTCACTAAAAGAGTGACACAAAACACAATGTGCAAAATACATACACTAAATATTCATGAGTTTACTTAGGGAATATCTTTCTAAAGAGTGGGAAGGCATGTTATCAAGTTTAAAAAAAACTGCAGAAAAATTACACTTTATCCCATTTCTGTAAAGCAAAATAATCTATCCTATATATGCTTTAAAAAAGGTAGAAGCTTACCTAGGAGTGAGATCACAGACTACTTTTACTTTCTGCATGATACACCTCAGTGATATTTTTACACTAAGAATGTATTACTTTTTTTTTTATATTCGAGCTTTATTGTAACACACAGAAGTTGGGTTCATCCTGACAAATTCATACATGCATGGAAATTTATTTTTCAAGACCCCCCCCCATCTTTTCTCTCCCCTCTCCCATTATCTTTCATGTATTTCTTTTGCAGTGAGAGCACAAACCAAAAAGTTTACTGATGCTCTGCAGTTCGACCTGGATTAGCTATCACTTTACCACATGTAAACTGAGGGACAATGGAGAAATAACCTATATGTTCTAAGCCCTAGTATCCCTAAACTGGAAAACAGGGATGATACCAGCATGTACCTTATAAAGTCATTTTAGTAATTAAGAAATTAGGCTGTGGCCAGGCATGGTGGCGCACTCCTATAATCCCAGTGGTTCAAAGGCTGATCCAGCAATTTATGGAGGCCCTGTCTCAAAATAAAAAATAAAAAAAAAAAGAAGAAATAAAGCTTGGTGGAGGGGGGGTGGGGGGGGGAGCTGTGAAACCAAGAACTCTTACAGCAGTAAATGACCAACTCCACCAATTGACAAATGACATCACCAATTCCACTCAATGGTGCTAGGCTTTCCTGAAGAAATAGAAAATTCAGCCATTCAAAATCATGACACAATTCGTAACTGGTGATGAGGGAAAGTTAATAAATGTCTAAAGGTTAAAAGCGGGTGGGGGCTGTAAATGGCTTGGCAGAGACTCTGGTAAAAGAGATATTAACTAACACCATCAGTCCCTTTTCAAATATTGGTCAATATGTTGTAAGAATAAATCTAGAACTTCATGTATAACTAATTAGAACAAATTAATAAATTAAAAATATAATTTAAAAAAGACTAAATCAAGAACTTACATCTACATATGTAGACTCAGAAGAACTTTCTGGTAGGCAAATGAATGGCCTTATTAAGTATAACTTAGGAGTGGTGAGGTAGCTCAGTGATATAATGCTTGTACACTCAAATCCAAATTCAAAATTCTCAGCACACACATCAAAAAAAGGATAAACTTTAAGTCAATCCATATCACAGTCCTAACAGTAATCAAAAATTAAACACAGGGGCTGGAGTTGTAGCTCAATTGTAGACCACACATAAATAAATAAAACAAAGGTTTATCGACAACAAAAAATATTAAAAAAAATAAATTAAATATCTGGATCTAATTACACAGCCAGGGATAAAGGTGTATGACTATAGTCTTAGCTGCTTAGGAGACTAAGAAAGGACCAAAAGTTCAAGGCCAGCCTAGGCAACTTGGCAAGACCCTGACTTAAAAAACAATATAAAAAGGTCAAGGGTGTAGCTCAGTGGAAAGCACCCAAGTTCAATCCCCAGTATGGTGTAGAACAACAACTAATCACACCAATAGTCAATTGTATTAGGCTATTATAAATATTTACTTATATATAAGTATACAGAAAATGTCGTTTTAAGTAAAGTTCCACACCAATTTGTTTATTTTTGTGGCACTAGGCCTTGAACTCTAGGCCTCCTGCATGCTAGGCAAGCATTCTACCGCTGATTTATACCTCCAGCCCCCAGATCTTATTGTTTCATGACTACATTCTATAAGTATTGGTTCTTGGACCTTCTGCACTGAAATCATTCCATTTAGAGACTGATTCACTATGAGGTACTTGCTGGAGTTCAGCTGAAACCTAATTTTAAAAAGATCCCCAGGTAGCCAGCCACAATGGTTCACACCTATAATCCCAGCAACTTGGGAAGCTGAGGCAAGAGGATCACAAGGGCTCAGGATACAGCACCCCTGGGTTCAAGTCCCAGTACCTCAGAAAAAAGGGGGAAAAAAAAAAATCAGGGCTGGGGTTGTGGCTCAGTGGTAGAGCGCTCTCGTAGCATGTGAAGCACTGGGTCCAATTCTCAGCACCACAAATAAATAAATGAATAAAATAAAGTTCTATCAACATCTAAATATAGTGTGTGTGTGTGTGTGTGTGTGTGTGTGTGTGTGTGTGTGTAAATCCCCAGGTAATTCTTAAGCATAGAATTCTTTTTTTGTTTTTTCAGTGTTGGACACCAAACCCAGGGCCTCACATAGCCAAGTAATCTACCACTGAGCTCTTTTTCTTTTTTCAGAACTAGGGACTGAACCCAGAGCCTTGTGCTTGCAAAGGGAGCACGCTACCAACTGAGCTATATACCCAGCCATGCTTTTTCTTTTAAGACAGGATCTCTGTAGATTGTCCAGGCTGGCCTTCACTATGCAATTCTCCTGCCTCAGCCTCTTGAGTAGCTAGGATAACAGATGTGCACCACCACACCTGGTTTATGCATATAAATTTTAAGAATCACTGCTATACCATAAAGGTAACTTATAAACAATTTTTTAAATTTGCATTCCAGAAAATGCACTCTAATATCTTTGAATAGAATTTAAAAAATAATGCATATTCACTTGGCACAACTGGGAAAAAAAGCCAACTTTGTGAAATTAAAAAAAAAAAAAAAAAAAAAAAAAAAAGGATTCCAGTGGTCATTCAGTAATGGTTGAGCGTGCCTCTGAATTAAGCAATTAACTAATAAGTTTTCTCAGGAGAGCATGGGGGCTTTCTACCCTGTATTACTTAATTTCTTCCAACTCTATTGCTCTTCTGCTTTATGTAACAATTACGACTACTGTTCAACACATGGAACATAACAGGAATTACTGAGAAATTTTTCTAAGTACCATTAACAAGCAGTACTTAAAACCCAGCAATTCTCTCAAATCCAAATAACCAACTGAAAAAGTAAACTACCCCAAGTATTTAATTACTTGCATTTGTGTCCAAAAAAGCTGATTATAAGAATTTTTTAAAAATCTCAGGATTAGGAAAATTTTGAACACAGGAAGGGGCAAATAAGGTACTTCTGTCAAAAACAAATGTGGGCCAGATGCAGTGGCACATGCCTATAATTTCAGAAAACCGGAGGCTGAGATAGGAGGCCAGCCTCAAAATTAGTGAGACCCTGTCTCAAAATAAAAATAAACAAGGACTGGGGGCTGGGAGTGTGGTGGTAATCCCAGCAGCTCAGGGGGCTGAGGCAAAAGGATGGAGAGTTCAAAGCCAGCCTCAGCAATGGCGAGGCACTAAGCAACTCAGTGAGATCCTGTCTCTAAATAAAATACAAAATAGGGCTGAGAATGTGGCTCAGTAGTCCAATACCCCTGAGTTCAATTCCCAGTACCAACTCCACCCCACCAAAAAAAAGGACTGGGATGTAGCTCAGCAGCAAAGTGTCCCTGGGTTCAACTCCTCAACAAACAAAGACAGAACAGCAGGGACTGAGGTGTAGATCAGTGATTCCTATCACTGGGTCGGATCTCAAAACCAAACAAACAAAAGCCAATTATAACATGTTGAGAAAGATCCTGAAGTTAAAAAGAAAAAAACCTGATAAAGAATAAATTTGTACTATTACAAGGAGCAGTGAAGTACCTGTTCCCTTAAAATTTTCAGATTATCTTTATTTGATTTTAATATACGTCTATAATTGATTTTCATTTTTGAACATTAACTACCTCTGCTAAAAGACAAAAGGAAATCCTAAAAGCTCCAAACTGACCCAATCTTCCTTACTAATACAAAAAAGACAGGAAGAAAGTGTAAGTAGGTACAGAAGCACGTTCTTAATGTGAAGGAAAGAAAACACTAAAACACAAATAAGCAAACTACACCTGTGCCGAGGTAGCAGTACTGCCTGATTACAGATGAATTTAATCCCAGTTCCCAAGGAGGAAATTTAAGTCTGGCATGGCTCTCTAGCAACCCTTCTGGCTGGCTGAAGGAACACAGCGGATGCTTAAAAAGTAAAGGAATGAAAGCAGGATGGAGGGTATCTCAAGAAAGCAAGCGGAATCTTGAAACGAGGGAGAAAACGAACAGCGCCAAAAGGTCAGAAATTTCGAAAAATTATGCCTAAGAGGGGAGAGCAAGGAGGAAGGGGAAGTAGATTAGAAAAAAAGGGGGGGAGGGGGAAAATGACTAGCGTTACAAAATCAAGTATTTCGTGTCCCAGTGGGAAGGGGACAGAGGGAAGGCAATAACGGGAGAAGTACAACGTCAAAGAGGGGTAAGAAAGCCAAAATAGACTAAAGTGAATTTCTCTCGAGTACCCTTTTCCGAGTGTCAACAGTACCAAAAGACAGACCTCAACTGCACTTCAGCTCCTGTGCAAATCGCACTTCTATAGCATCTGAAGCCAGCCTAGAACACTCTCCAAACAAGCCCTAACTCTTCTGGCTTACGATCGTGTACGTGTAAGGACAGCCTTGGAAACAGGCATTCCCAAAGCCTTCTCGCGCCGAAATCTTTCCTCCGAGCATTCCAACCTGCTGCTCTTTATTTTCCTCGACAAAGATTTTTCAAGTCATTTAAAAAGAAAAGAGCCAGCATCGAAGGCATCCCCATGGGCTCCGTACAGCAAACGTTCTAACTCACGGTGGATTTCCGCACAAAATTCAGCCCAAAGAAGCCAAGAGACGGTGACGTGTTGCGGTGCGGGTCGAGGGAGGATCAATCAGCACGTCTACAGCCTGCACCGAATCCCCCGCCTCCGGGGCTAAGTCAGCCTGACTCAGAACCAGCACCCTCGCCTCTCGGCTGCTCCCGGGCTCCTTCTGCGCAAACCCCGGCGACCCGGGCAAGAGCCTTCCTTGGGAAACCCCGGCCTCTTCCCCGCCGTCCGAGGCTCTGCTCAAAGCCCAGATCCGGAGGGGACCGTCCCCAGGAAGGAAGCGCCCCCAGAGGGGAAACGTGGGGTCCGGAGCGCGGCGATTCCGCTCCTCGTCCCCAGCCCCGGCGGCCCTCGGCAGGCTGGGCCCGGTCCGCCCGCTGCCGAGCGGAGAGGAAGAGGCAGCGAGCCGCGCTCCCCGCCGCCACCCTCACTCACCGTGGCGCAGCTGCTCGCTCCGCGCCGGGCCCGCTCCTCCGCAGCGCTGCGCGCGGCCGCCGACCCCGCTGCCTCTCTCCGAGCGCAGCGCCAGCTCCCGCCGCCGTCACCACCTCAGCCTCGGTCACCGCCGCCGCCCGGTCGCCGAAGCAGCAGAGCCGCCTCGCTTCCGCTCTTCATCCGGGTCCCGCGAGAACTTCCCCACGCGGCCCCGCCCCTCCCCGCCCCCGCGAGACTTGCCCCAACGGAAAAGGCCAGAGCGCAAGCGCTCCTCCTCGGCCAGGCCCCCGTTGGTAGACTCGCAGCGTGCCTGTGCGCATGCGCCGGGCCGCCCCGCAGCGGGCGGCCCCGCCCCAGGTCGCTGTAACTCTTGTCAGTGCCACTGCAGGTGAACACCGCTTTGCGCTGAAGGAATAACTTTCCACGCTCTGATTATTTTCCCTTCCCTTTCTATCAAACCTAGGCAATGAGAGCGGAAGGAAGAGAGACCTCCTAGCATGGCACACTCCAAATAGAGGACTAGGTCTTGAATTGTTTGGGAATCCGGTTCACACGAACTGCAGTGTTAGTGGATTTGTTCTGTGCGCGTGTGTGTGTGGCGCGCGCGATAGAAATTGAGCCCAGGGGTGCTCTACCACTGAGCTACATTCCAGCCCCTTTTTAAAATTTTATTTGGGGGCAGGGCCTCGCATAGTTGTTGAGGCTGGCCTCGAACTTTCTATCTTCCCGACTCAGCTTCCTGAGTAGCTGGGATCACCGGTGTGCGCACACCCCTGCGCTTGGCTGGATGTGTTCTTTCACTGACATAACCATGCACTTAATGTATGTCAGCACTTTGCTGAGTATAGAAGATAAAACGAGAAATAGAAATCGTGACCCTGAAGCAATTTACACCATAGAGAAGTAGCAGAAAAAGTAAACAATGTCATAGGAAGTTAAGAAGATGGGCAGGGTCTCTCGTCTGCTCTCGGCGTAAAAGCCTTCACAGAAAAGGCGATGTGGAGCTGAGTCTTGGAGGATGAGTAGAAGTTGGACAGACAGAGCAGTCGAAATAAGATCTTATCAGGCGAAAACAATGGCACATAAGTGCAGAGGAACGGGGGCATGAGAAATTCGTGTTTTGTGCAATGTTAAGTAGTTCAATTCCTGTGTATTGTTCAATTCCAATGTTAAGTAGTTCAAGCCTCTGAGTACAGAGGAGTGGCAGAGCGTGATGCTTAGAGAAGTAACTTATTTTTCATTCCAAAAGTCTTTCCAATTAAAGGAGAGAATAAAACACATCTAATGTTAATGTGCTCTGGAAGCCAACAAAATAGCACTGAGATGAGAATAACCAAAAATCTGATCTATGTAAACAACAAGCTCATTGAAGTAAGGAAAACGGGGACTGGGATAATGGCTCAGTGGTAGAGTACTTGCCTAGCATGTGTGAGGCACTGGGTTTGAGTCTCAGAACCACATATAAATAAATCAATAAAATAAAGGTCCATCAACAACTAAAAAATAAAAATAAAATAAAGAAATAAGGAAAATGTATTGTTCTTCCACCAAGTATTTGAGGTGCTCTACAGGGTAAAAGCTGTACTAGACAAAGCCTCTGCTTTCAGAGTTTTTAATCTAGAGTTGCTCATTCTGGAAGAAAAGAAGTTGGCCCTAAGTGCCACTGAACTCCATACATGTAGGACCAATGGTGAAGGAGGGAACCATTACTTGGTACTGAGGTAGGAAGGAAGAACATGGTTTGAAAAGCAGAGATGAAGTGATGGAATCTGCCATTATTTCAGATTGGGTGGAGCCCAGATTTGGGGGAGGAGTAATGAGAGACACAGCCAGGATGCACAGCAGGTTTCATTGTCAAGTAATGTGCCACCTGGGACGTTTTTAAGCAAATGTTTGATACTAGGTGAAAAACTAGAGGATCATCTATGTACCACCCAACGTGTACTAACATCATAGTTCCTCCACAGGGAAGATAGTATCCTACATTTTACAGACGCAGACTGAGGTTTAGAGAGATTATTTACCCAAGGAAACCAAAATAAACTAGATCCAAGATTTGAACCCAGGCTTGTCTTGTTTTAAAACCATTTTGATCTAGAATAGTGGCCAGGGGCAGGGGGGGAAGGAGTATCAAGGAAGGACATGCAGAGCTGGGGATATAGCTCAGTTGTTAGAGTACTTGCCCCGTAAGCACAAGGCCCTGGGTTCAATCCCCAGTATCACAAAAAAAAAAAAAAAAAAAAAAAAAGGAAGGACATGCAGAGAGTCCAGTTGCAGTTCCTTGTTTTGACTGGGCTTAGGTATTGGGAAAAACAACACAGAAACTCTTCACTCAAGAGAAGTAGCTTGGGAACTCAGAGAATAATGTAGAATACTTAACCACTGATACCACTGACCTGGGGCTGGGGTTGTAGCTCAGTGGTAGAGTGCTTACCCAGCATGTGTGAGGCACTGGGTTTGAGTCTCAGTACCACATATAAATAAAATTAAGGTCCATCAACAACTGGGGAAAAAAATATATATAGAGAGAGAGAGAGACAGACAGACAGACAGACACACCATTGACCTTTCAGAAATTCCAATCATCTTTTTCCTGGTCAGATCTTGTCCATAAAGGTCTAGGAAATGCCCTATAAAAGGGGCCCATTGTGATTGTGTTCAGCCATTGGCATTCAGATTCCATGTATTGATTATGGGGGGCAGGGATCATGAAGTCACTGTGGATTCACAGGTGAGGCAGCTTCACTGTGCAGACCTAGAGTTCACATACTTGCAGAACTCAAGTTGTGTTTATGTACTTATTTAAAATAGAAGAATCATGCCTCTCATTTTCACTTAAGCACTAGCTCCTCTTTTGTACAGCCAAATATTTGCAATTATGTTCTATGTTGCACATTCTGCTACCAAATAATGAAACAACATGGAGAGAGAGGGTAGCAGAAAAAGAGCAATAGCAGAGTGGAGGGGGAGGGGCCACAGGAACAGGAAGGAGTCATGTGAGGAGTTGATGATGACCCAGTTTGGGAAATGTAAACTTCAACACTTCAGGGCACAGACAGGTGGAAATATCCAGTATGCTATTAAAAAGCTCAATGCATTCCTTCATTCTCTCCACCAACATCTACTGAGCATCTGTTCTGCAGCTCACAAAATAGCCCTTCCCTGGGTTTGCAGCTGAAAGCAGAAGTCACACCTCTGAGAATATGATGGGTGGTACTGGTTTGGGGAGCACACAGCAAGAGCACTCTTCTTCCAGGATAAAGAAGAAAGAGGAAGTGAGTTTTAGCCTGAGACCATGGTTAGCCTGAGAAGAAGGGAGTGTTCCAGGAGAAAGAAAAATGTGACACGTGAGTGAAACAGTTAGAGAAGCTCATGGGACTTGATTTTATGGGATACTAAAGCAGGGTTGGGCCACAGTTAGATTTTCATCTTCAAAATATTTTATCACTGTGACTGCAAAGTGGAAAATTGATTGGAACTAAGATATTTATCCCCTACAAGATAATGTGTCAAGTCCATTGTAAGGCCCTTAAAGATCAGCCTCTGCCTGCCAGCTCTACCCTCTCAGTCCCCAACTGACACAAACTCCACCAATACTAAACCACTTGTGGTTTCCGGAAGGTGCCATTATCTTTTGAATGTCCCTATCTTGCACATACAATTTCCTCTCTCAGTTGGCCTTCTCCCCTATATTTAAGTCTTCATATTAGTATTAGGACTTCTTCAAAATTTCTGTTATACCTCTGATCACACGGCATCTTCATTTGCTTCCCCCCCCCCCCCAGTGGTCCACCCCCCTGCTATGATGGTCTGCAAGCTTTGGGACACACATGACTATGTCTTTTCACATTTGTGTTCTCAGGATCCATCAGAGCATGAAGTGAATAAATGTATGAATAAATAACAGAGGCTGACTAGAGATAAAAATGTGAATACTTTTCCATGCAGTGGTGGTGTTTGAAGCTAAGGAAGTAGGAGAAGATCTCAAAAAAGAATAGATGCCTAAGAAATGAGGGAAAAAGAAGTATGTGCTTCCCTTTGGAATATGGCCTTGATAAGATAGACTCAGTATATCTATGTAAAAACATATGCATATGGACCAGATTTGGAAGAGAATGTTTAAAAGTAGCAATATTTGTGTTGAAATGGTGCAATTGTGGGTGAATAAGAAGTCACGCCCTGGTATAAAAACCTGTTGTAACTGTAGCAAAACTTGCTAATTACAAACTGGCCACATCAGTCATCTCAGAATGCAAAATAATCACCAAAAAGGTCTCTCCCCTCGAGGTTTGCGGTCATTTTTAGTCATCTGAAAGGGTTTCTGGCTGTTTTGTGTGAGTTAGGGTGCTGACACCTGCAGGTTAGGTCCGGGAATTGCCCTAGAATTTACTGAGCCTTGCAGACCCAAGATCATCTTAAGCACATTCTTTGAGATGCCCACATTTCCTGGATTCTCTTTAGTGGGAAAGAACCAGACAGCCAGTGACAGCCTTAACTTGGTCACTTGAAATTCTTCTCCATTTGACTACTTGATCTTGGGAGCTCATCTGGAATTTCCTTTGCTTATGTTGTAAACCAAGGCTACATACTCCTGTCAGGATTGAGGGTTGTTCCCAATGCAGAACCAAGCAATGAGCCCCAAGTACTGTGATTCCCACCGTCCCCCCTCCAGCATCCTGACCCCATTCCTATTCCTGACTGGGTAGGCACCACCATCCCTGGGGGGTTTTGTTCCAGCCTCCTACAGGATTGCCTTGGCCCTTTTAAATCATTTATTACATTGCAGCCATAGTGGACTTTATGAAACACAAATAAAATCAGGGGGTCACAAATAGGGTAGAGGGTCATCAGCATGCCCCTCAACTCTTAGTCATCTCCTTTTGAATTCTTTGTCACTACTCTGTGTGTGTTGGGACTGGAGACAGACCCCAGGGCCTTGCCCATGCTAGGAAAAAACTCTATCACTGAGCTATACCCTGAGCCCGTTTTAAAATTTTATTTTGAGACAAGTTCTCCCTTAGGGGCTGAGGTTGGTTTTGAACTTGAGATCCTCCTGCTGCGGCCTCCCAAATAGCTGTGATCGTAGGTGTGCAACCATGGCTGGTTGTCCCTACTCTCTTGAACTGTTCATATTTTTCTGAAAAACCACGATTCTCTTACCTCCCAGTTTGTGTACACAGTGCTCCTTTGGCTTGACTGCTTCCTTTGGCTTGAATGCTGCCTTCCCCATCTTCATTGGGCTCTTGTCTGCCCTTCAACACCCAACACCATTTCTACCTCTTCTGGGAAGCCTCCCCAGCTGATCTGCTCACTCTAGTATGTTCTCAGGACCTTCTTAGGCACACCCCATCTTTGCTCTTTTTCTATATTTTTATATGTTGTTGTTACAGGCTGAATTATGGCCCTGATATTCATATGCTGATTCCCTAACCTCCCATACCTCAGAATGTGGCTATATTTGAAGATAGGGCCTTTTGAGGGGTAATTAAATTCAAATGAGGCTGTTGAATTAATTCAATCTGACTAGTGCCCTTGTAAAGGAAGAGATTTAGACACAGGAAGGCATCAGGAATGTACACACATTTGAAGGCAGCAAACCAAAGAGACAGGTCTCAGGAGAAACCGAACCCTGTCAATGCCTTCATCTTGAACTTCCAGCCTCTAGAACTGTGAGAAAGCAAGTTTCTGTTGTTAAAGCCACATGGACTGTGGATTTTTTGTTATGGCAGTCCTAGCAAACAAAGTCTACTCAATTGTCCTTCTACCCTTTAGAATGAGTCTCTCAAAGCGGGGGCCATGTCTTGTGCTTCTTGACTGTCCCAATCCATCCAACAGAATGCCTGGCAAGCAAGCACCCCAATAATAACCAAACTGGATGACTTAAAATGTGGAAGGAAGTTAGATGGAACATTAAATAAAGATCATAGTAAAGAAAGGGAGAGAATTTAAAAAAAAGATGAAGAATGGAGGCGGGGGAAGAAGAAAAGGAAGAGAGAAGACATGTTATGGTTCTTTAAAGGTTCTTTTCTCAGTCATCACTAAAATACATTAATATCGAAGTTTCCTATCTTTCCCTAAAATACTCATCAAATGTTCAGTTTTTCTTATAAAATATTGTTTTCTTATAAAATGACAGTTATAATGAAGAATCCAGTTATAAATTTTGTTATTTCTTTCTTATTTCTCTCTTCTATTTGACCATTCCCAAAATCAGATTTATCCTTTTTAAAAATTTGTGTGTGTATGTGTATTTAGATATATATATATATATATATTTATATTTAGATGTTGATGGACCTTTATTTTATTCATTTATTTATATGCAATGCTGAGAATTGAACCCAGTGCCTCACACATGCTAAGCTAGTGCTCTACCACTGAGCCACAACCCCAGCCCAATCATTTATTTTTATTATTTACTCAACTAAATTTTATTGAGCATCAATTCTATTTGCAAGGTTTGGAACTAGGGGACAATGTGTACAGTACTGGGGCTCAGTAAAAATTAGTTAAATAATTTTTAGTTCCAAACCTTGCACACAGTGTTAATGCTCAATGCTCTTTATCTTAGGAATAAGGCAAGAAACAATTGTTAATGCTCAACAAAAGTTGTATCTATCATTTGTGTACAATGTATCAAAATGCACTGTCTTGTATAACCAATTAGAATGAAAAAAATTTGTTTGTATCTATCTAGGATGTTAGATATTTTGTATCTATGAATGAGATACAAAAAAGATTTTGAATCTATCTACAATAGATACAAATAGCTATAATGGGAAATTTTGTATCTATCTATAATGGTAACAGATGATTTTTTAACAAGCCAGTGTTAAACCAACAGTAAACCAACTGGTGATAAAACCAGACCTTCTAATAGTATGATCATCATGACAAGGTTCTAGAAGCACTGAGACTCAGTTTAAAGGAGTCTAGGAGACAGATAGGCTGAGGTCGGGAGTCCAAGAAGACTTATGGAGGAGGTGGTACCTGAGCTGCCTAGAAGAACAGCTAGCATTTCAATAGAAAGAGCCGGGTGGAAGTCCCTCTAGACCAAATAACAAGCTTTTAAGATGGGAAAAGGGGTCAATATTTCTCAAATGTAGCAGATCTCAAATTTTAAAATACAAGAGAGTCACCTGGGAACTGTTTACAATGCAAGTTCTAGGATTCCAGAAATTCAACTCATTAGGCCTGAGAGGGACCCAGAAATATGAATTTTAAATAGGCAGTTTCAGGTAATTCTTAGGCTGGGCATCTTTGGAGCAGTCTTTGTGAGGGAATGATTCAGAACTATTGACTCTTGGGGATTCCAGGATCCTCCCAGTATGTCCGCTCCTTTACAGGAAGCAGAATGTTAATTGCCATGGGTAGGAGAGAACTTGGGGGCTTGATCCTCAAGTGCTGTCCCCTGGGACTTCATGCTGCCTGCGACTGGGAAAAGCCAGGAAAAATGCTTGGTGTGGTCTGGCTCTTGGTGTGGTGCTTCTCAGTGCCCAAGTGTAAATGAATTTTACAAAATAAAAGCCCAGAAAAGGGGCTGGGGTTGTGGCTCAGTGTTATAGCAGCTTGCCTGGCATGTGCAAGGCCCTGGGTTCAATTCTCATTACCACATATAAATAAATAAACATATATATGGATACATACATGCATACATACATACATACATAAATCATCCATTGACAACTAAAAATAAAAAGGCCAGATAAGCAAATGGATTTTGTTCCTGACATCTTTCTATAATGATGTCAGGGTCAAGTTCAGAGGAGGCTGGCCCTTCTCCATTCTTTTTGTTTCAGTTCCCACATCTGTTTCACATTCTGTTCATTAAGGAGATGGAGTCAATTCCATTTTGGCCATGCACTAAAATGCAAGTGACACATCCCAGAGATGTAAATTTCCCATGTTCCTAGGCTTATGAGAAAGGAGCATCAGCAACTTAATACTAGGAAGTTTCTACAAAGGTGATTTTGTTATATTTTTGTCTAAAAATATCAACAAATATAGTATATCATCAAGGTATAACTTATGATGATTTGATATATGTATATGTTGTATAAATGATTATCACAGGGCTGGGGAGATAGCTCAGCTGGTAGAGTGCTTGCCTCACAAGCACAATGCCCTGAGTTTGATCCCCAGTACCGAAAAAAAAAAAAAAAAAAAAAAGATTATCACAAATTAACACACCTATCACCACCCATGTTGTACATTAGATCCCCAAAACTTATTCTTTCTATTTCTCCCTCCCTCCCTCTCTCTCTCTCTCTCTCTTTCCCTCCCTCTTTTATTTGGTACTGGGGATTAGACCCAGGGCCTAGAATGTTAGGCACCTTTAATGCCAGCATGCATCACTAAACTTAACATAAATAAGTAAATAAATAGTTTAAAAATTCAGATGAGAAATGTTAAGAAGATAAAGAACAATCTCATATGTATAATATTTTTAAAAAAATTTTGGGGGGTGCCAGGGGATTGAACTTAGGGGCACTCAGCCACTGAGCCACATCCCGAGTCCTATTTTGTATTTTATTTAGGGACAGGGTCTCACTGAATTGCTTAGCACCTCACCTTTGCTGAGACTGGCTTTGAACTTGAGATCCTCCTGTCTCAGCCTCCAGAGCTGCTGGGACTAGAGGTGTGCGCCACTGTGCCCAGCTAAAAATTTTTTTTTAGTGAATAAACACTTGCTGGGCACAGTAGCACATGCCTATAATCTCAACTGCTCAGGAAGCAAAGGAAGGAGGCTCATAAATTTGAGGCCAGCCTCAGCAATTTAGTAAGACTCTGTCTCAAAAATAAAAAAAACAAAAAGGGCTGGGAGTGTAGCTCAATGTAGAGCATCTCTGGGTTCAATCCCAGCAGTGCTAAATAAATAAATAAATAAATAGAATAAAATAGAGTAACTAGTGGGTGTCACACTAATTTGGGGCCATAAAAAGTCTAACAGTGACCAGGGATGTGGCTCAGTTAGTACAGCATTTGCCTAGCATGTGTGAGGCACTGGGTTTGCTTCTCAGCACCCCATGAAAAGAAATGAATAAAATCAAGGTCCATCAACATCTAAAAAAAGGTCTAACATCTTTAGACACATTATTTTATTTAGTGTTCACAGCAAGCACATGTGGTAGATGAAATCGTGACCTGTGCCCCTTTTTGTGTTCGCTTTTTGGTGTGTTGCTGTACTGGAAATGGAAACCATGTTCTTGTGCATGTTTGGAAAGTGCTGTGTCTCTGAACCACATCCCTGGCTGACTTATGCCCATTTTATGGGTGGGAGATTAAATATTTCCAGAAGGAAGTGGCCCTTAACTCTGTGCAGTGTTGCTAAAGAGGATGCATAAGATGAGAACTGAGATTCAACCACTTATTTTGGCAAGATGGAGATTACTGGTGTTGACAGTCCAGCCTAGTGACCTGAAATATGACAGTCTGGGTCAAAGAGCACTTGGGAGGAAGACATAGTGAGGGGAAGGGAAATGGGAGCCACAAGGATGGGCAACTCATTTTTTTTTTTTTTTTTTTTTTTTAAATGGTGCTGGGGTTGAACCCAGGGCCTTGTGCTTGTGAGGCAAATGCTCTACCAACTGAGCTATATCCCCAGCCCCTGGCAACTCATTTTTAACAGAATTCTGCTACAAAGCAGAGCAAAACAGAGTGCTTGCTCTCTCAGATTTGGAGGGGCAAAGAAGGGATTTTAAATATGGTCTCTATTGCAGCATGTTTTGTATGCTGAAGGGGATTTTTTTAGAAGAGAGGGGAAACTTGGATACAGAAGAGAGAAGAGGAAATTGAGGAGCAAAGTCCTTGAACTTCACCCATTTTCATGGACTGAAGAAGCATATATGAGAACACATATAGATCACTGGGTGGCAGTAGTGTTGGGAAGATGAGATCTCTCTATTGGGATAATTTCTGTTTTCTCAATTTAATGAGAAAGAGGAATACCTGGAAGAGATAGGGGGAACCCTGCAGGAGATTTCAGGAAACTGTCCTTCTGGACTGTAGGGATCAATAGATTCAGGAAACACCACAGGTAGTGCAAAGGTCCCACTCAAATTTACAGTGATCAACTTAAAATAGACTACTCAGTCTAGTTGAGTGTTTGTTTGTTTTTGTGATGCTGGGGATTGAACCCAGGGTCTGGCACATGCTAGGCAAGTGCCCTACCACTGAGCTACAGCCCCACTCCACAGCTGTGTTTTTTTTTTTTTTCTCTCTCTCTTTTTTTCTTTTTTTCTTTTTATTGTAAACAAATGGGATACATGTTGTTTCTCTGTACATGGCGTAAAGGCATACCATTTGTGTAATCATAAATTTACATAGAACAAGGTTGGTTGATTCATTCTGTTATTTTTTCCCTTCCCCCCACCCCTCCCACCCCTCTTTTCCCTCTATACAGTATTTCCTTCCTCCATACTTGCCCCCCTCCCTAACCCTAACTCTAACCCTAACACTAACCCTTCCCTCCCCCCCATTATGTGTCATCCTCCACTTATTAGCGATATCATTCGTCCTTTGGCTTTTTGAGATTGGCTTACCTCACTTAGCATGATATTCTCCAATTTCATCCATTTGCCTGCAAATGCCATAATTTTATCATTCTTTATGGCTGAGTAATATTCCATTGTATATATATACCACAGTTTCTTTATCCACTCATCAATTGAAGGGCATCTAGGTTGGTTCCACAGTCTGGCTATTGTGAATTGAGCAGCTATGAACATTGATGTGGCTGTATCTCTGTAGTATGCTGATTTTAAGTCCTTTGGGTATAGGCCAAGGAGTGGGATAGCTGGGTCAAATGGAGGGTCCATTCCAAGTTTTCTAAGGAATCTCCACACTGCTTTCCAGAGTGGCTGCACTAATTTGCAGCCCCACCAGCAATGTATGAGTGTACCTTTCTCCCCACATCCTTGCCAACACCTGTTGTTGCTCATATTCTTGATAATTGCCATTCTAATTGGGGTGAGATGGAATCTTAGGGTGGTCCCAGCTGTGTTTTATGTGTGTGTGTGTGTTTTAAGTTGTAGATGGATATAATACCTTTATTTTATTTATTCATTTTTATGTGGTACTGAGAATCAACCCAGTACCTGATACATGCCAGGCAAGCACTTTACCACTGAACCACAACCCCAGCCTCCACAGCTGTGTTTTTGACCAAATTCAGCCACCTTGTTGCAGACACAGGCAGGTATAGTCTGTTTTAACTAGGAATGGACCAAGGGTGTCAAGGATACATGTGGGCAGTGGATATGGTGCTAGAACATACAATCCAAAGCAGGTTACAGAAAGAAGGAAAGAAAGGGAGAAATAGTGTTTTGTGGATATAGAATTTCAATTTGAGATGATGAAAAGTTCTGAATGGAATCGTCTGGGTGTGGTGGTGCACAACTGTAGTCCCAGTTACTTTGAAAGCTATAACAGGAGGATCACTTGAGCCTGGGAATTCAGGGCCAACCTGTGCAACATAATGAGACCCTGTATCTTTAAAAAAAAAGCTGGGTGCAGTGGCACATGCCTGTAATCCCAGCAGCTCAGGAGTCTAAGGCAGGAGGATGGTGAGTTCAAAGCAAGACTCAGCAACTTAGCTATTCCCTAAGCAACTCAGGGAGACCCTATCTCTAAATAAAACAAACAAACAAACAAAAAAGGACTGGGGATGTGGCTCAGCAGTTAAATGCCCTTGGGTCAATCCTTGGTACAATAAATAAATAAATAAACAAATAAATAAATATCACCTTTTAGACGTTCATGTCTCATTTTCCCTTTTCTTAATCTTAACATTCATACATTCATTCCCATAGTTATTAAAATTGTATCAGGGGCTGGGGAGATAGCTCAGTCAGTAGAGTGCTTGCCTTGCATGCACAAGGCCCTGGGTTCGATCCCCAGCACCGCAAAAAAAAAATCTTATCAGGCCACATCTTTTAGTTGTTGTCTCTTAATCATCTTCATGTTCATTTCTCATCCCCTGATCTCAAAAAAGCAGTCGACAACTTGTAATCATGATTATTCCTTTTCTTTCTTTTTGTAAAAAAATGTTATTCCGTGCGCACTTATGTGTGTGTGTGTGTGTGTGTTGGGAATGAACCCAGGGCCTCCAGCATACTAACGTGCACTCTATCTTTGCCAATAAGCTACACTCTCAGGTTCATCATTTATTTCTTTTATTTATTTATTTATTTTTGGAGGGGTATTGGGACTTGAACCCAGCAGTGCTTAACTACTGAGACACATCCCCAGTCAACCCTTTTTATTTTAAAAGAGAGACTTGCTAAGATGCTTAGGGTATCGCTAAGCTACTGAGGCTGGCCTTGAACTTGCAATCGTACTGGCTCCATCTTCAGAGCAGCTGGGATTATAAGCAGGTGCCACCACACCCCACCCGTTGTTTCTTTTATAAGGCCTTAAGGCCCCTCTAAAGAGGAGACATCCTGCTGCCAACCCAATAGCCAAGTAGTTTGAACCCCTGGCAGAAAAGTGGCTCAAGCAGCACTCAGGACAATCATTGCCAAGGTTGACTTGGGCGCATCCAAGCATACTTAGTGGTTTTGTGTATTACATGAAAGCATACTTCAGTTTTAATTAGCAAGCGGAATAACTTCAAGCTGCTTGTGTTGTCATTCCTCCTTGTTATCCTCAACCACAGGATAATTAGTGAGGGAAAGAATCCCGAGGCTTCTGCTGGGACAAGGAGTCCCGCATTTCTAGGGTGATTCTGACACAGGCTGGAAAATTGGGCCAGTCCCATTGGTTGCCATTAGGTGTCACCCTAGACAGGCAGAAGCTACTCTGGAGGTTGTAGAAATAACTAACTGTAAAGGAATGCTGCCGTTTGGCTCCAAAAATGGATTTGACCTCGCTCCTGGGACTCGCTGCTCTAAGAATGCCAGGAAATGTTATTTGCCAGGTCCCAGTGATGGAGTGTGGAGGAAATATCCAGTTGCACTCTATGCAATGGAAACCCTACTTCCCTGGAACCAAAACAGAAATAGAACCTAATAGCCTTCCCCTCTCACCATCCCTAAACCCTAAATCTTCGTTAACCACGGGTTTCAACTCTTTGTGGTTACGAAGGGACAGAACTAATATTTCTCATTTATTAATAAGCTCCACAGCTGCATTTTTCTTTTTCTTGTGTAAATGAAACAAGTTCCATTTCAGCACTGTTGTGTTGGCTTTAAGGTCCAATGGCAGAAAGTTGGGGAACTTATTCTGTCTTTACTTCCCAAACTTTTTCAGATATAAATAATTCAGTGGTGAGGTCCTTCTATTTGGTAACAATTATCGATGTCTGAAAGTTTTCTCTTAAGAGCCAACATGAAGTAATGCATGTAGTATGTTTCTCTTGGGGTCTAGCCCACAGTAAGCTCTTTAGAAATGTGAGCTGTCACTGCCTTCATCATCATCATAATCTTCATTACATCTGGACCATGACACTAAGATAATTGTCATCAGGATCTAGGGGCATAAGACCGGTTGCAAGGATGCAAGTCCACCCAAGAGTCCCGTCCACAGAGGCTGGGCCACCTAAACCAGGCTTCCATTGAAACAAACCCCTGCCTGAGTTGTGTGACCACAGAAGGTGAGTAGCGTGGCATAATTAAACTAATAATTTTGGTGGTAACTGATATCATTTACCGACTGTGTGTTATACACCAATATGGCTAAAGGTTTTAATTGGCAATAAGAATGTCAACTCCATTATGCCTGCCTTTAACCCTTTGTATTACTAGCAACACAATTAGGAAGAGAACTAACTGTTGTTGAATACTGATTATATTAGGACCTGGTGTGAAACATTTGGCATAATTTATTGCATCTAACTTCACTAAACCTCATTGGTAAAGGTGTTAGGGTGTTTTTGACAACTAGTCAATGATGTGCATGTTCTTGTTTTCTGCAGGCTTGTTTTATTTTAAAAATTGCACTGGAGTACTTGCAAATCAATTCTAAGACTTTTTGCTTTTCCAATCCCCTTTCTGTTTTTCTGTAGCTGAGTGTTTTAAGAGACTTCACTCAGTCACAAAGCCCTTGAAGTTTACTAATACCTCCTCTGTTCTGCTCTGAGTTACAAAGAAATAAAACAATTTGCTCCAGAGTTTTTCTGGCAGCTTTTCTGGGTCTAGGAATCAACCGATTCTCAAATATTTGGCTTTGCTTAAGAAATCAAACTCCATCCTCTCCCAAATTAACATGTGCATTTGATCTTTAGGAAAATTAAATCTCCATAAGCATTGTGAGCCAATATCAATATAAATACCTAAACTGCCTAGCAACCAGGAGGAACATCATTACTCACTTTGGTATTTAAGTATGTCAGATGGGGAAAAAATTTCTGCATTCTATTGCTGTGCTTATATACACACAGGCCAAAGCTGAATCAGGCAAGCAACTCCTAGTGTGTATACGATGCAAGGGATGTGAAAATACAGTAAAAGATATTGTAAGGTGTAGCTCAACGGTAGAGCGCTTGCCTAACGTGTGAGGCACTGTGTTCAATCCTCAGTGCTACATAAAATAAAATAAAGGTTTTGTGTCCATCTACAATTAAAAAAAATTTTAAAGATGATTTAAGAGGCTGTGATGTAGCTCAGTGATAGAGCACTCGTCCAGCATGCCTGAGACCCTCAGTTACAGAAGAAGAAGAAGAAAAAAACATGTGACAGTTCTCTCTCTCTCTCTCTCTCTCTCTCTCTCTCTCTCTCTCTCTCTCTCTCTCTCTCTCTGCCTCTCTTCAGTCTGGGGATTGAACCCGGGGTACTCTACCACTGAGCTACATCTCCCAGCCCTTTTTATTTTTTATTTTGAATCAGGGGACAGTATCTCACTAGGTTGTCAGGCTGGCCTTGAACTTTCGATCCTCTTGCCTTAGCCTCCTGAGTAGCTGTGATTACAGGTGTGCATCACATGCCTGGCTGTCGTGGTCTTTTCTGATATTCTGCACATAGAAATTTCTTCACCAGCCTCTGACCTGGCTTGGAGGCCATGAAGAGAGAGGCCTGAACCACAGGAGTAGCTGAGGAGTTAGGAATTAAATATAAATGAAAGAACTTTGATGGACTTTCATTTGGTATTAAAGGGACAAAGTGTCCTCAAGTACAAACAGGTGGTGGAAGATGACCACCACTATGTTCCTTATTTATCAGAAACCAGACAAATTCTAGTGAACTCAGGTTAACTACAGGTGGAATCTTTTTTGGATTGAATCTGGGGCCTCACACATGCTAAGCAAATATGGTACTACTGAGTTATACCCCCAGCTCTTTTTATTTTATTTTGAGACAGGATCTCACAAAGTTGCCACTGACCTTGAAGTTGCAATCCTCCTACCTCAGTCTACTGAGTAGCTGGGATCACAGGCCTGGGCCACCATGCCCTGCCAAGTAGGATTTTTTTTTTTTTTTTAATAAGAGTTGAATAATGGAATATGTTACTGAGGTTGCAGAATCTCTTTCAATTGGGATGATTAAATACCTGCTTGACAGAGGAGTAAACTCTCTTAACTTTCTTAGCAGTTGCCCTATTGACAGTGTGGCAATAAATATCCCCATTTATCCAACAAACAGGTGCACCATAGGACTTAAGCCGCCTTAAACTTACCAAGTAGACCCTAGATATATATAAGTTCTGTGCATTTGACAGAACAGAAATGGGACTGCAGCAGCCGGGGTGGGGGGGAGGATAGAGGAAGGAATCCTGGCTCTTTTCATTGGGTCTCCAATCATTGTCTCCTCTACTCCGTCCTTCGGTCCCTCAGCAGCTGCAGGTGAAACTATGTGACCCCAAGTATCTCTGTCAGGGAGGAAAGAAGAGAACCTAAACTGGAGGGGAATGTCAATAATGAGGGATTGGCAAATGTAGAATGTTGGGAATGAGCCACAGTTCAGAGTTCAGATCTGGAAGCTCAGCTCAGCCCCACCCTGACATCCTTCATGAAAGGCAAAGCCAGGCGACTCCCTGAGAAGGGCTCTCTGCTTTAGGAACTGTGAATCCTACTTCTGAATCATATTGCTTTTCTGAGCTCATGTGTCTTATTATAGCTAAAAGATTTTATCCAGTCTGACTCAGGCCACAGAGAACTAAACTTGCTATCAAAATATTCCCTATGTAATCCCAGTGACTTGGGAGGCTGAGGCAGGAAGATCACAAGTTTGAGGCCAGCCTCAGCAACTTAGAAAAGCCCTAAGCCATCTATTGAGACTCTATTTCAAAACAAAAGAAAAAAAGGGGGGGGGGGGGCCGAGGATGTAGCTCAGTGGTACAGCACCCCTGGGTTCAATCCAGTACTGGGTGGGGGGGAACCTCCCTAGCCTTGGAGTCCAACAAAACCAAACAGGCAGCTGTCTTCATTATCAAACTGCTCTAACGCTTATCAAAGCATGTACAACAATACTGCCATAGCAGAGCCCTTCAAAACTAATTTCCCTCCAAAGTTGTCTCTTAAGCTAATGAAAATTTCTAGAAGGATACTTGGGAAATTCATAATATTAGTTGCCCTAGAAAAGGAGAACTAGGAGGTTGGGGATGGGAGTAGGAGGGAGACATAATTTTCACTGTACACCTCTTTATATCTTCCGAATTACTTATCTGCCTGCATTACCTATTCCGAAATAAATACCGTAAGTTTTTAAACATAAGATTTGTAAAATTCTGTGTGGAATTTAACTGAGCTCTTTCTCCTCCAAATCACACTTCTCTTCCTTTTTCAGGTCCCCATTTCGCTAATGATCACAATGACCACATCTACTTTTTGCTGATCACTGTGCTTCATATCTTCTGTTCATGACTTCATTTAATAAGTGACTAGAAAGTTCTACCATTATTCAGAGTCTACAGATGAGGAAACTGAGGCTTAGAACTCAATAGCCAGTGAGTATGAGATGTAGAATTCAAACCTGGGTCTGTGTGACTAACCACAGCTTGTAGCCCCCACAACCTACTGCCTCTGTGGCTATGAGAACACTGGAGTATTAAACTGCAGCAAACATATTAGGAACTTTCTCACAAACTACGTTAACCAAACCAAACCCCTAAAAGGCACTAAAGTAATAAAGTACATGCAATGTGTGCTCTTTGTCTAATAACAAATCTGGGTGCATGCTTTTCTCTTTCTTTTTTTGGTTTTCTTTTTTTGGGTGGTGGTGGTGGTGGTAGTGATGGTGGTGCTGGGGATCAAACCCAGGGCCTCATCCATGCTAGGCAAGCAAGCACACTACTACTGATCTACACCCCTAATGCTGGGTGTATGCTTTTCATGCTGCAGGCACAGAACATTTCTAGAGAATGACTGGCTATCAAAGTGTGAGGCATCTGATCTCCCATTACCAAATCCTGAGCAAGGACCCTCCCAGTGGGACACATCAGAAGCAGTATTCAAATGGCAATGGGACCCTTTTGGAGGGGAGTAGAAGACACTAACAGGAGACACACCAGTCCTATTTCTGGCTCAGAGCAAAGCTGTGGGAACTCTAGCAGCCCCACAAAAGGACAAGCCCCTGCATTACTGGTAGTTTCTATGGACACAAGAAGAAAGGACAGAATTGCAATGAAAAACAACCATATGAGCCTGCAACTTGAGATGCAGCTGCAGAGGCCAGGTGGAATAACAGCTGATGATACATCACACACGCTCACAAGTGCCTCCCCAAGAGAGAAAAGGGGTTTCATAAACAGTCATCAATTATGTCAGCTTTTTAGGGTGACAATCAAAGCATGAATCTGGTAATCATCCTTAAATAAACCTGCCTTCCTTCATGTAGCTTATTCACACCGTAAAGGGAAAACTTTATAAGAATATACTTTATATGCTTTGCATTTCAAATGTATCTTCACTTGCATTATTGCATTTGAGCAAGCAAGGGTCTTGCCTTCTTCTAGTCCTGGTATGCAATAAACTCCCTCTCCATACTCCCCAAACAGGCAGCTCAGGGTTGCCTTTGAAGAACAGACCCTGGGGAGCAGCAGCAAGCAGAGTTCTAGATCTGCAGGCTGTCTAGGGTAGAGTATTTGCGGACATATACTTCATTTTAAACAATGAGGGTCATGGTGAGTCAGTGTTGGCACTAGAACAAAATGTGAGAGAGATTTCTTCCGTTTTCCTCTTCCAAGTTTGCATTCATCATGCTCTTGAAATTAGCCACATGCAAGCTGGAGCATCCACTGGAATGAGCCAGGGAGCTAAGAAGCACAGAAGACAGGGACAGCCTGAGCCAGGGGAACTTGTTCTCTCCCAGTGCCTACCTGTCTCCACCCAATAAAGCCCAAGCCCCTCATTGTGCAGGACAGCTCTCATCCCAATGATATGACCCTGGACATCTGGCTCCCAATTCATAGTTAAGAGTCTTAGAAAAGATCTGAGCTAAGGATGTATACTGGCTGCCAGAGGCCTTCTTTGAGAAAGCACATGTTCTCATAGAGCAGTTTCCTTAACCTTTAAAATGTTTTCATTATTTTCCCCCAGAGAGAAAAAGCAAATTGAATTCTCCTTAATGAAAGACTCTAAATACTTAGAAATAAGATTTTGTTGGGTAGAGTTGAGCTTTGGAGGGTCACAGATTATTGTAACATCTGAAAAGTTTTCATCTTCCAAGAACTAGTTTTTTCCCTTTTGAGGGGAAATATAGTCGCCCCATTGAGAACACATGCCACAAAGGTAATCCAAGCAGTTATCTTACAGGAACATAATTTTTCATCTTAGATGGCCACTTATGCATAATTCTTCTGATTAAACCCAGGACTTTATGCAAGCTAGGCAAACATTACCAATGAGTTATCTCCCCAGTCCTTTTTATATTTTATTTTGAGACAGGGTCTCACTAAGTTTCTCAGGCTGGCCTCAACCTTGGAATCCTCTTGCCTCAGCCTTCTGAGTAGCTGGGATTTTGGGCATGTGCCATTGCACTGGCATATTTTCTTGTTTAATGATATATAATATTATATATAATGATATATATTTATTATATTAATACATATATAATAACAATATAGATTTCTTTTTCCAGTCAAGTAAATTTGGCCTTAAATATTTTGCTTCTGTTTGAAAATCTGTGGTCCACAAATTAATATCTTTCTCCAAATTGCTCCCCTGCAATCCTAGAATAGTCTGGTTGCTATCAGGGATAAAGAAAACAATGTTGGTCAGGTACAATGACACGTGTCTGTCATCCTAGCTACTCAGGAGTCTGAGACAGGAGGACCACAAGATCAAAGTCAACCTGGGTGACTTAGCAAGACCCTATTTCAAAAGAAAATAAGGGTTGGGCTTTAGTCCCTAGCACCAAAAATAAGCAAACAAACAACAGCAACAACAAAACCCAGGGTGGCATACTGTACCTTCAAGTTAAGCTGGGATTTTCCCTTCTAGTCAAGAGGCTGGAATGGCACATTCAATCAGCGGGGATCTCCAGGGGTGGGTGCAGCAGGTATCTGCTCCCTAAAAAGTGTGTACCCTCTTCTTGCAAACCAGAGAGCAATGGAAAGGCAGCCTAGTACCTTCGGCTGTGAAAAGGGTGTGATGAGTGACAAGCTCAGAGTTTATTTTCGGCTTCAGCCCATAGTCCATTTACTGTGTGATCCTCAGTAAAACCACTTAACTTGGTTGCCCCACATTTCTGTCTTTCAGAAGACAGATACGATGTTGCTAAATCTGCAGCTCACTTCACAGGGATGGCCTAAGAAGAGAAGTCACTGGGGAAAAACTCTGGAGGACCCCAAAGAAATGTGTGCCGTTTCAGGGGTTGGGGTTGCAGCTCAGTGGCAGAGTGCTTGCCTCGCATGGGTGAGGCCCTGGGTTCGCTCCTCAGCACCACGGGTAAATAAATACATTAAATAAAGGTCCATTCACAACTAAAGAAATAAAATAAAATAAAAAGAAATGTGTGTTAATTTCAAGAGTTTATTACCAGCACTGCAAACAGATCTGAACTTCGGTCCAATAAAGACATTCAGGGAGTTCTAAAGTTCATTTGATCCTGGACAACACACTAACCACACCCCATGATAAAATCAAAACAAAACCAAGGCAACAACCTGTGTTCGTTGGCCTTTTCCCCCGCAAGGCAAACTGCTCCAGGCAGGGTTGTCTCCTCCTGAGCACACGTGTCCTGCTTTCCCAATGAGGGCACCTGTGTTTATTAGCCGACGTGGATCACACAGCCATTACTGTGCCAGCTGGCCCATAAGCCTACCCCCCTGGAAAAGGTGGCAAAGATGAAGGAATATGGACAGTTGGGACATCTGGCACCATCAAGTCATGTGATCAATGTATACATTTTAAAGCAGCCCTGTCTCAGACCTTCCTGCCCATTCTCTGAGGCACCCTGGTCTACTTCCATTCATCTATGCATGCCAATCCTGGAAGATGGACAGTCAGTCCAGAAAGCAAGCCATCATTGCAAGTGGACATAGACCCAGTCCTAAGGGGCTGATGAGGTGGCACAAGCATATGCTGAAGGGTTAGGAAAGGAACTAATGAACCCTCAGTTATACTTGACCATGTAGCGACCAATTGCTCTCAACAGGAATATTATACTCCCAGGTTTTGATAGGACCTCTAAACACCAACCTGCCACCTTACAAAGTCCTGCTCTTGATCAGAAGGTGTGCTGGGCAAAATGATGCAGGGAACTGACACAGACCCATTACTTCTCTTAGAACATCAACAACAGGCTTGCCTATTTCCTCTGAGAGCCTCTTCCATCAAGTCTTCTCAGAGGCCACCTCTCAGATTTTAGTGTACCCCAAAAGTGATCAGTTGCTGGGGTCAGGCAGGAGCTAACTGTGCTAACCAAGATTCTCAGGCCAAACTGGTGATGGATTTACTCACTCCAGGAGGCAGTAGAACAAAGCAATTAAGAACCTGGGCTTTGTGCCCACATGAGCCAGCGATTCCACTCCCAGGCATCTACCTGAGAGAAATACAAATACATGTCCATACAAACACTGCTACATGAATGCTCACAGCAGCGTGATTCATAAGAGCCAAAAAGTGGAAACAGCCCAAGTAGTTCGTCAATGGATGAATGGGTAAACAAAACCTGATCTATCCATGTCATAGCATATTATTCAACAAAAAAGAAATGTAGCCCTGATATATGCTATAGCATGGATGAACCTTGAAAACACCATGCTATGTGAAAGAAGGCAGTCACAGAAGGGGGTATTGTATGATTCCATTGTGTGAAATGTTCAGTACAGATAAAGCCATAAACACATGAAGTGGATTAGTGGTTGCCTGGGTGAGGAAGGAGATTGAGGGAAATGGAAATGATCACTAAAGGGTGGAGGGTTTCTTTTTGGGGTAATGAAAATATCCTAAAATTGGTTGTGTTTTTGGCCACACAACTCTGTGAATATACTAAGAATCATTGAATGGTATACTTTAAATGGGGAAGTTTTATGATATGTGAGTTATATCACCATAAAGCTGTTTTTTAGATAGATAGATAGATAGATAGATAGATAGATAGATAGATAGATAGATAGATAGATAGGCAGATAGACAGACAGATGAAGACTCCAACCTCTACAGACTGGCTGGCTGAAATCCTGCTCTTGCGCGTACCAACTGTGAGACGTGATAGCAAGTTACTTAGACTCTGGGCCTCAGTTTTTTCATCTCTCAAATGAGAAAAATAGTTGTTTTTTGTTTTTGAGACTGGGTCTTGTTCTGCTGTCCAGGCTGACCTCCAGATCATGATCTTCCTGCCCCAACCTCCTAAGTAGTTGGGATTATAAGGATGAGCCATTGACCTGGCTCTAGGATACTAGTTCCTATATGAGTGAGAACAGCTGGACACGATGGCACATGCCTGTAATCTAAGTGACTTGGGAGGCTGAGGCAAGAGGTTAACAAATTAGAGGCCATACTCAGCAACTTAATGAGACTCTGTCTCAAAATAAAAAATAAAAAGGGCTGGGGATGTACCTCAGTGGTAGAGAGTCCCTGGGTTCAATGCCCAGTACTGCAGAAAAAGAACAAACAAACAAACAGCAAAGGAGATTTAGCAAGCACGAAGACAGAAGTAGGTGGTTTTTTTTTTTTTTTTTTTTAATTGAACCCAGGTGCACTCAAACACTGAGCTACATCCCTACAGAGTTATATCCCCACAGTCCTTTGTATTTTTTATTTTGAGATAGGGGCTTGCTAAACTGCTGAAGGTCTCACTAAGTTGCTGAGGCTGGCCTCACACTTGCCACCTCCTGCCTCCACCCCCCAAATTGCTGGGATTCCAGGCATCTTGTGGATGCTGCATTGGACAGTGGAAAGCCCTTCAGTCACTTGTTCACCAAATTTATATGACTGTGCCAGGCACTGCTCTAAGTGCTGGGGAAATAGCAATAACCAGAATGGACCCAATTTCTGGCTCCGTCAAAGCTTACATCTTAGTGGAAGAAGACTGGCACTAAATGAACACACAAGAAAATATGGAGGTGGAGATCAGTATTCTGAAAAATAAAAAGCTGGCCTAAGGGAGTGCATTAGGTTGGAAGTCAGGGGAGCACTTTTGGAGAAGGGGACATTCTGCTTCTGAAAACCTCTCAGGGAGAGGCATGCTGGCTGTAGAATAGCTGCTGCACAGGTTCTGAAGCAGGAATATGCTGGGCATGTTGGAGAAAAAGAAAGAAGGCCAGTATGGTGGAAGCACATGGAGCAGGGAGAGTTGCAGGAAGTAAGGTTGGATATATAGGAAAGAGCCTCAGGGGCCATGGGTGCAGATCCTCCAAGATGGCCTTGAATGACCCCTGCCTCTTGGTATTGACTCCTGTGTGGTTCTCTCCTCCATTAAGGAGGGCTATCTTGCGTCCAATAGGATATTGATCAAACGACTGTGTGACTTCTAAGAATAGATCATAAAAGACATTGAGGATTCTGCTTGGTTTTTCCTTTAAATCATTTATTCTAGGAGGAGCTAGCAGTCACGTCCTAAGGTCACTCAAGCAATTCTATGGAGCATCCATGTGATGAGGAACTGAGGCCTCCTGTCCACAGACATTATGAGTTCTTCAGGCATGTGAAAGGGACGCCTTGGGTCTTCCAGTCCTAGCCAAGCCTTCTGATGATTACAGCCCAGGCCAGCATCTTGACTGCAGCCTCATGGGAGACCCCAGGGCCAGAATCATGTAACTAAGCTGCCCCCAGATTTCTGACCCACACAAACTATCAGATAATACATATTTATTGTTCATAATCCACCAAGTTTTAGGGCAATTTGTTATGCAGCAATAGATAACTGATACATCATAAGAAGATTTTGAGATTTTAGTCTAAGTGTGATGGGAAGCCATTCAAGGAGTTCAAGTTGGGAGTGAGTATATGATCTGACTTCTGTGGTAAAAAGACCCCTCTGGTTCTTAGGTAGAGAAGGAGTATAGGAAGATACAGAAGCAGCTGATGTCTAGTAGATACCTAGTTAGGAGCTCCTGCTATAGTACAGCAGGTGTTGATAGTGGCCTGGACCATGCTGGGAGACTTGGAAATGACAGAAGAAGGCAATTGGGTTGTGGTTTGGAGTGAGAGCCCAGGGCACTAGCTGACAATTGAATACAGGGAGTGAGGAAAGGGACAGAATCAAAGCTTCTGATGGACAGCTTCCAGATAGCAGCTGTTGTACTGCAGTGCCATTCACTCCAAAGAGGACAGGATAAGCTCTGGCAGGGAAGAGGTTGGAGCGAGGTCTGGATGTATACGTCTGAACTGCTTATCAAGCTTCCAAGTGGAGGTGTCAAACAGAGAAGGGGAAGGCCCTTCCCGCTCCCATGTTAGGGGTCAATCAGTGGAGGAGTTAGCCAGGGTTGAGAAGGACAGCGGGAGGGAAGCAGAAGAAAGTCTTTCTGAGAGGAAGAATAAAGGGCCAAGGTAAGAGTTTATGTTCCAGGAGGCATGGCTGTCACCTTCCACAGTCCTAGCCGCCTCCTGTTTTAGTGTTTCCTGTTTTGACTAAGGTGTCTCTTGTGAGATGAGCCAACATTCCATACTAGGAGGAAGCAAGCTACCTCCACTAATTAGCAAGCATGCCTAGTAGGTAAGGCCAAACTGGCTTTGTTTTATTTATTTATGCAATGCTGGGGATTGAACCCAGGGCCTCGTGCATGCTAAATGAGGGCTCTACCACTGAGCTACATCCCCAGGCCTTTGTGACAGAGTCTCACGAGGTTGCCCAGGCTGGCCTTAAACTTGGGATCCTCCTTCCCGTTTCAGAGACCCCTGTGATAACTATACAAAGGTAACTTAAGGCAGGGGGTTGTCTTGGCTCCTTTGGAGCTAGACATTGTTATTTTAAACTCCATTCAAAATACTTCTCTGCAAGGTTTTCTGTTAAAGTAGTTGCTGGTTCC
This sequence comes from Sciurus vulgaris, assembly GCF_902686455.1. Lineage (NCBI taxonomy): Eukaryota > Metazoa > Chordata > Mammalia > Rodentia > Sciuridae > Sciurus > Sciurus vulgaris. The sequence continues at coordinate 5,943,282 of NC_136463.1, read as the reverse complement.
CAGTCAAATTGGTCACTTGAGGGATTCTCCCACAATCCCACTGTTCTAACAGCATGGACTGACATGTGAACAACATACCTGTTTCTTGCTTTCCGCTAAACCAACTACTTACTCAAAGACTCTATGTGGTTGCCTCTATAAAAGGTTTGGGAAGATGCAGGGATTTATGCAGTAGAAACATAAGCAGCAATAGAGACAGACTCAATGTCAAGGTATTTTTCCCCTAAAAATCATCTGCCATTTCCCTGAGTGAGGCTCCAGCTTCCCTCCACATCACTCAGCTTTCCTCTCCACTATTTCCACCTCTCCACTCTTTCTCTTCCAATTCCAAATTTTAGGACTACTTTTTAATGCAGAGTATTTGGGCTTATTCTCTTATTGCTTCGATGCAGTAAGAGAATGAAGACAATTTCTTCCCCAAGAGGAGTTTTGGTGCCACTGTTAGGACACAAAGGTATATATAAACAATCACTGTAAGGCAGGCTTGGTGGTACTCACCTGTAATCCCAGCTGCCCAGGAGACTAAGACTGGAGGATCACAAGTTCAAAGTTAACTTCAGCAATTTAGCAAGATAATGTCTCAATTTTTTTTTTTTTAAAGGAGCAGGTGTGGTGGTACACTCCTATAATCCCAGTGACTCGAAAGGCTGAGCAGATAGGAGACCAGACTCAGCAATTTAGTGAACCCTGTCTCAAGTTAAAAAAAAAAAAAAAAAAATGCTGGGGATGTAGCTCAGTGGTAAAGTGCACCTGGGTTAAATCCCTAGTACCTCCAAATTTTTTTTAAAACGTGGGGGAATGGGTGCTGAAGGTGTAGCTCAGTGGTATGGCACTTGCCTGCATAGCATGCACAAGATCCTTGGTTTGATGCCTGGCACTGGAAAAAAAAAAATTTTTTTTTAAAGTATTTTTTTTAGTTGTTGATGGACCTTTATTTTTATTTATTTATATGTGATGCTGAGAATCAAACCCAGTGCCTCATATATGCAAGGCGAGTGCTCTACCATTAAGCCACAACCCCAGCCTGAAAAAAAAAAAGTATAACGGAAACATGATTATAATGGCATATAATCTTCCATGTCTTGATTCAGATCATCTTCAGTGTATCTGTGCAATTCATTCATGTTGAGATGTGTGTCAGTAGTTCATTTATGTTTATTGCTGACTAGTTTTCCCTTGTTTGGGTATACCACCATCTGTTTGTCCCTTCTCCTGTTGATGGGTATTTGAGTTGTTTTTCACTTAGGGCTATTGTGAACAAATCTTAGGACGGCTGTTCATTGCTACCCAGAGACTGAGACTTTGCAGACTGTGACTGCAGTTTGGCAGTGCAGACTGTGACGTGGTCTGATGCTCCTATTGTGCTGGATAGTTGTGCCCCCGTTTCCAAAGTGTCAGAATTGCCTCGTTGGCAGTGTTTACAACAAAAGTTCCCCAGTAGGACCTCTTGACTGAATCACAGGGCCCAGGAAGAGGTCCTTACCTCTGAGACATCACTGTGACATGTTGCAGATATCCAAGGGGTGCCTTATGCTAAAAATAGTGCTCACAATTTAAGTCAAAATGCCCTTGCCAGGCTTATAGTTCCATGATAGAGTGCTTGCCTAGCGTGCTGGGGCTCTGGGTACAGTCTCCAGCCCCACGAAAATAAATAAATGACTCTTGCCAACAGAATATGCCAAACACAGGGACTGGTTACTTGAGAATGGACAGCTTGGATGATTTCAGCAGGCCTCACTTTCCAGGGGTCCTTATCACAACCCCTCATGTCAACACCTGTCACCAACTTCCCTTTTGCACGCTCTGGGCCATTTCCTTAGAGGGTCTCTCTCCACTGCATTTCCTTCAGATCTTTCCCTGGCCCTTCGGAAACCCTTTGCTTCTTTGTGGAGAAAATACCTACTTCAAGGTCTTCAGAGGATCTTCCTGCCACCTCCTTCCTTTTCCTGGAAAGTGGCTTTCCCACAAGAAGTCACTTCCTCTGCCACTGTTGGATGAAGGCAGCACTTGTCCCAAACTCAGCTACCTCAGGATTGTAAAGTAGAGCGTTTTTTTTGTTTGTTTGTTTGTTTTTTGTTTTTTTTTTTAATGTGGCTACTTCTGGACCATTCTGCCTCATTTCTCGTGAAAACTACCTCGTTTTTATTTTTAATTTTTCTGTTTGGTACCAAGCCCAGGGCCTCTACCACTGAACTACACCCTTACTCAAGACCCCCTCTTCTTTCAAGGTTCATGCCGTTTGGCAATAATCTGTAACTCTACAACTTATACTCTGCTCCAGGTCCTATTATTAGCCTGTATGGAGAACCTGTCTGATAGCTCAGCCACTAAGACTCTTTCTTTGATTTTTTTTTCTTAAGTTGTTGATGGACCTTTATTTTATTTATTTATATGTGGAGGTGAGACTTGAACCCAGTGCCTCACACATGCTAGGCAAGTGCTCTACCACTGAGCTACAATCCAAGCTCTCATTTTTGTTTTTGAGATAGGATCTCTCTCTGTTTCCCAGGTTGTTTCAAATTCCTGGGCTCAAGAGATCCTCCCACTTCATTCAGGTTCCTGAGTGCGGGGACTGCAGATGCCCAGAGAGATGTTTGACTTCTTCGATGCTAAGGATCCCTAATGTCAGTATTATTTCAGCCCCTGACTCCCATGGCCTCACCCTAGGTTTTGTCCTCACCTGAATACATAGATCAAAAAATCAAACACGTTTATGAGTTGGGACATAGCAAGCTCCTGCTTGAATTATAAGAGGGTATACTCCACTCTGCTGAGACATTCAAGGTATGGGTCAGTGAATCCTGCAAAAGGAGAAGCTGTGCTGGAAAACACAGGGTTCTAAATGAGTGTTCTAGTAAAGTTGAGAACTGTCCAGAGAAGTCACAGGTAGGGGCTGAATTATATTTCCAAGGCCTGGAGCAAAATCATTCAGAGCTTGCAGTGTCTATATCTATCTGCACACACTCACGCACACACACACATCCATGCACGCACACACACACAGACATGCCTGCACAAGTACTCATAAGTGGCATTTGGGGTAACGTTCCCTATGTCAAGCATTCCCTCAACTCCACATGCCTGTCTTAGACTAAGCAGCCCTTGACACCCTCTCACCACCCTCCCCTAACCCTCCCTTCTTTTCTTCTCTTTCTTTCTTCTGGTACCAGGGATTAAACCAAGGGGTGCTTTACCACTGAGTCACATCCCCAGTCCTTTTTATTTTTTAACTTTGAGATAGGGCCTTGCTAAGTTGCTGAAGCTGGCCTCAAACTTTTGATACTCTTGCCTCAGTCGCCAGAGTAGCTAGGATTATAGGAATGCGCCACCATGCCTGGCACCCCTGCCTTATTTTCTGAATATCACTTAGCATCTGACATATAAGTTATTTTAATTTGTTTCTAGTCCATTTTGACTCTCTCTAGACCAATTAAAATGTGAGCTCCATGAGGAAAGGAATTTCTATTGACTTATTCATTGCTATATCTAATATAACCCCCCACCACACACACACACCTGATACACAGAGCTTTCGAATTCTTTTCTAAAGTTGTATTACCATAAAAAGAGACAATCAGCAGGGCACTGTGGTGCAGGCCTGTAACTCCAGCAGCTCAGGAGACTGAGGCAGAGGATCACAAGTTCAAACCTGCTGCAGCAGTTTAGCAAGGCCCTAAGCAACTTAGCAACACCCTGTCTCAAAACATAAAAAGATAAAAAGGGCTGGGGATGTGGGGATGTGGCTCAGTGGTTAAGCACCCCTGGGTTCAATCCCCCATACCAAAAACAAAACAAAACAAAACAAAACAAAACAAAACAAAACAAAAAAAAAAAAAAAAAAAAAAAACTAAACAAAACAAAAAAGAAATTATTGAAGTGAGGCATGATGGTACATGCTTGCAATTCTGGCTACTTAAGAGACTGAGGCTGGAGAATCGCAAGACTGAGGCCAGCCTGGTCAATTTAATGGCCTGTCTCAAAACAAATTTTTAAAAAAGGGCCAGGGATATAGCTCAGTGATAAGGTACTTTCCTAGCATGTGTAAGGCTCTGGATTTAATCCAAATAATGAAAGCAAAAAGACAGAGGTGTGTGTCGGGGGGAGAGAATGATTAAGACAAAGAGTTTATCATTTCATGGTTTTTATTACCTGAGGTCTGAGTCCCCCCACAAAGATACTGTAACAACACACACTGTACAGTAATGTATAAACATGTTAATTTCACCAAGGCCTCTCATTATTAAATGCTATTCTTCTCTAAGTGAATAAGTGGGAAATATTTTCAATTTAATATTCTTGCTTATTAGTAAATCAAATCTTCTCCCCTAAAAAGCAATTCCTTATATTTGCTTTCCTCTTTGTGTCAACTGTCTGTTCTCCTCCTTTGATCTTTTGGTACATGCTTTCAAAGAGTCTGGAAGCATCTGAAACTTCAACTGCAACAACAGATAATGTATCAGCCATTTGCAGCATATGGATCCTGACCTTGTTTTTTCTGGCGAGGGATTATAATTCTAATTGTGGTTTAACTCAGTGGAGTTCAAAGAATTTTAGCTTAGAGGTTTTAAATGGTCACCATCTCCTCCAATCACCTTTAAAAAAATGACTTGCTGGAAAAGATGGTGCAATGACACAGGATGCTCTGGTGGGTGGTAGGAGGAGCTTGTTTCAGCTTGCAGGTGGCTCAGCACGATGCTCCTTGTTCAAAAAATGTGAATCAGGCCTGAATCACTTGTGCTTTCTGACTCACTTCTCCTATCTCTGTCTAGATGAAGTGTAGTCTTATGAACAAGAATGTTCTCCAGGGGGTGCATGTTCAGTGTTTTTCTTTTCCCTCTTTTTTTTTTTTTTGAGACTGGGGTCTTGCTCTATTGCTCAGACTAGCCTTGAACTAATGGGCTCAAGTGATCCTTCTGCTTCAGCTTCCAAAGTAGCTGGGACTACAGGCATGTGATACTGCATTGTTATCCAGTACTTTGCTTTGATCCTTTTCTGGGTACCTTGGAGCAGGACAGAGGTGGTTTTTGCCATTATAACTGAGATGACATGAGGTCCTTTCTCCTTAACACATAGGTCCAACAGACCTCTAGATTTTGCTTGTTCTACCTGCTCAAGAGCTGTTGGACATATCTACTTCTTGCTACTCAGACTGCTGCCACTTTAGCAAGGGACCCAGGTTGCTCAGCCTACTGCAGTCTCCTCTGGAGGTTCCTCAAAGTCACTCTTCCTTCTCTGCAATGCCTTTTCTACTCAGCAACCAGACTCAGTGTTTTTATAAATGCCAATCATAGTGTGGCCCTCTTTCACTTAAACTCTTCCTATTGTTTTTCAGTATCCTCAGAATGAAGTTCAAAGTCTTTGATGTGGTACCGGCCATCCTGCATGGCTGCCTCCTGACTTTTCCAGACGTCACTCTTTCCCTCAACTGCTTTGGTCATGTTGGAATACGCCTTAGTTCTTCAAGCCCATACCCTCTTTCCTTGAGACCTTTATGTTGCCCCCTCTGTCTGGAATGTTTTTTTCTCCTTCTTCACTGGGTGACTTATAGTCATCTTTCAGATTTCAACCTTAATTACTTCTTTGGGACAACTTGCCTTAGCCACCTAGCAAAACTAGACCACTAGACCACAATGCTGTTGTAGCTACTCCAGCTGCTCATTTGGAGCCCTTTGCACACTTGTGATGACATAATTAGATATTTGTTCAAGGGCTTATCTGCTCCAATGGGTTATCAGTGACTGGAGGGCAGGGATCCTCTAAGTTTTGTGCAATACCGAATGCCCAGCATGCAACCCCAAGTTGACACCACAAGGGCCTCAGTAAATACGTGGTGATTGGTGGATTAGCCAATTGAGGCATTGTGTAGTTGACTAGTTTTGAAAGAGTTTATTCCAAGCTATTAAAGGACATTTGAGAGATGTTCCTAAAGTCATGTGACACTGCATTTTTCAGCTGAATCACACAAATATTCCACAGGCTTATACAGGAAGCAATAGTTTACTGTAACAGCTGGGGTGAGGTTGCTGGGTGCTATTGCACTGGCTACAGACAGATCATTGAAGGGAATCCTCTTGTGGGTCAATTTGCTGGCTACTCACAAAGGAGTGGCAAATAGACTAAGGTGTCTAATGTTGAAGGTCCTCTCTTCTTCCTTCTCCGTCCTTCCTTTCTTTGGAAACATGAATGTTTATATAGCTGGGAATGGACAGGAAGATTCAATAGGATAAAACTAAAGATGTTAGAGCAAGGAGAAATGGGTACCAGTTTCTACACAGAATCATAAATGAAGAAACCTAAGTTGGAAACCAACTATAATTGCAAATCAACTTCAAATCTCATTGCAGTCTCTTAAGAAAAATGCCAAAGGGAGAGTTACCTAAATTATTTACAAGAAAGCTTAAAATCCTATATTTCATTTCTCTTGTCCTTCTGCTGCTGCTGAGGGGATTCTGTCTTTACCTGTTAGGTTCTCAAATTGTTTCATAGCAGCAGAATAAGGGGGAAAGGTATTTTATCTAATCAGTCAAAATATTCTAACTCTGCCCTAAAGCCTTTCTTTTCCCTCCCTCCAAACTTTCTCCAACTCTTCCCTATGCCAGACCTTCCTGCTTCTTCTTGCTTCCCTCTCTTAAAAGGCTTCCCTTCTTAGGCAAGTGCCTAAGAAGGCAGGTGCACATTTGTTTGAAGCTAGCCTGTGCAGTTTGACAAGACCTTGTCTCAAAATAAAACAAAAATGTAACAAAAGAGCGGATATGTAGGGTTCATTCCTAGTACCACCCCAAACCAGCTTCCTTTCTCATCTGCTGGCAGCGGCCCATCCCATCCTAGGCAAGTCAAATCACTCAAGGCTCCATTGCTCTCAGTCCTGCCCCTTGCTACTATTCTGATTCTGCCCAATGGTGGGAAGCCTCAAGGGATGACAGAATCCCCTGCCGCAATCAACAAGAGGGAAAGAGACTGCATATTCATGCATTATTAATATTCTATTCCTGTCAAATATATTAACAATGTGGAAAGCAAGGGATACATTATCCACAGGGAATTATGAAAAAAACAGAGTAGGAATGAGCCCACCTGATCTTAAAGGTTGATAAGGAGCCAATCAGAAAGTAAGGAGGTGAGAAGGGCATTTCTGACATAGGAAACAGCAGAGCTAAGGCCTCAAGATGGGAAATGGCATGTGAGGCTGCAGGGGAAGGGGCTGAGAACAGGGGGAAGGGAGGAGAGAGCTCTTCCTTGTAGGAATGTTAGGATGTAGATGAAGCAGATGTGAAATCTCTATCAGAAGGTCGTGGTCCTCTCACCAGAGTTATCTTCGTAGGGAGACACAGGAGGCTTCATAAAAAATGAAGAAGCATTGCATTGCTACCTGGGATTGCTAGACTCCAGAAAGACATGGTTAAAGGTTCAGAGTTGCAAAAAGATTAACCAGGATGCCTTTAGAGTGGGGGCATCAGCACCTCTGACTTGGGCAATTTGATTCACTCCTTCAGCAAAGCTTTATGGCTGAGGGGATGGACAGAAGGTGTGGTCAGAGGGTGAATCATAGCTCCTGAGACTGGCAGACACTCACCTCAAGTTCATCACGTGACATTCATAAAGTCCAATAGAGTAGACAGACGAATGTGACCAGAGGAGCCTAGGCACAATGTGGAGCAGGACAGGGGCAGGAAGCCTGTCCAGTGATCATTGATTTCCAAAAGGCACCATGAAACTTTCCTGGTATGAATAGGAAAGACCTAAGACACAGGCATTCAACCAGTTCAGTTCAACAAACAGTAAGGTGCTCTGGAAACTGCCAGGATAAACCAACTGCCTTTGGGGAGCTTTATGTCTCTCACAAATAACACTGCTGTACAAAGCATGGTTTTGTAAAGGTGGCAATGGAGACACTGCACTATGTAGATTCAATGAGCGTAGGTCAGGGAAGATGTGAGGGCAGTGTTTGAGATGAACCTTTAGGATCCACATGCACTTGAGCACTGACTTGTTAGGAAAGAACCTCAAATGTGTGGGGAGCCACTGGGCAAAGGAGCAGTGGTGGGAAGGTCTCCCACATGTTTAGGGATGGTGGTGAATCTGCCACTGCAGGAGTAGTTTGGCCTGTGTCCGGTTAGGCCTGGAAACATGTCCGAGTCAATTTATGAAGGGCTTTGAAGATCAGGTGGAGTGATTAAGACTTGTCTACTTTCAAAAATGAACTGCAGATATTTTTCTTTTCTTTTGATACTGAGGACTGAACCCAGGGGCACTCTATCACTGAGCAACATTGTTAGCCTTTTTTATTTTGAGACAGGCTCTTGCTAAATTGCCCAGACTGACCTTGAACTTGTGATCATCGTGCTTCAGCCTCCTGAGTGGCTAGCATTACAGATGTGCACCACCATGTCCGGTTAAACTGCAGATTTTGGTGTGGAGGAAAGTGACATGATTCTATGGGTGTTTAGGCAAAAGATTAACTGGTTTAAACACTTGATTAAGTAGTAATATATCAGCTTCTTGTCCAACTGAGGAAGAGGAATTTTAATTACATGATTACATTCATTAGTAGGGGGAAGGAAGGGACTCTTACTTCCCAGGGCCAGCGATGGTTCTGTTCTGATTTTATAAAGGGTTTTTTTTTTTTTTTAAAGACAAGTGTTCCAGACTTAGATCTCTGGGAAAACAAGTAATCACTGACACTGGCTTGCTTTGTTTTCCCAAGGGAGCTCTCCCAGGCGATTTCCCTAATTATCTAAAAAAAATTTAAACCTGTTTTTCCCTTTAGAATTTACCAGAGCTGAGGGGGAAACTGCAGTGTTGCCTTAGATTCTCCAGCTTTGGTTTGGACGCAGTATTAGTCCCGAGGGACTCACTCCAAAGTCTCTGTGCAAGGTGTTTCTAGGCATTTGTTCTGGTAACCGGGAGGGAGCTAGAACAAAGTAGGAGAAATGGGGCACTTCAGGATAATTCCGTGGGAAAACTAGTCCGGGTGAAGGTCGTGCTCTTGCCTCTGGTCAGGGCCTCCGGAGCAGAAGGAGCCGGGGAATTACGCCCAAGAAAGGACAGTGGCTCCGAGCTCTCCCGTGGGTATCACCTCGCACATAATTCCGCCAGGCTCCCAGAGGGGCGGTTGGAGCTACAGCCTAGCGCACCGCGCAGCCAATAGGAAGCCAGAAGTCCCCGCCTGTCTCGAATCTCCACCAATCGGCGTCCGGAACTTTAGCTTGTTGTCCAGAGCCTCGGTTGTCTCGGAAGGTAGGCAAGCCCCCCTAGAGTTGCCAGTAATGGACATGGCCGCGACCCCTGGAGGAGGGGACGTGAAGTGAGGAGGGGGCTGGGAGGGGAGAGGGGGAAAGGACGCGGGCGAGGAAGACGGGCCCCCGGCCCCCGGTAAGTACGGGAAGGCTCGCGGCCCGAAAGTGGGGAGCAAGGGGGCGTGGGACTCGGCCTTCCGCGTCCTCTGGATTCTTGGCCAAGGCGAGAGGAGTCTGGGGTCTGCACCAGGGAATGGTCTTGGGGCAGCCCTTCTTAAGGGGAGCTAAGGAACTGGCTCTCGCCTCCAGCTCTTGGCCATTTCCTTCTCCTGCGTCCTCGTACTCTTGCTGTCGGCCCTGGCTTGGCCCCATGGGGGTCCCTCGTCAGAAATAAAGCTTCTCTCCAACAAAGAATCCCTACCCAGGTTTGTCGTGGCTGGCCACGGGCCAGAGGGCGCCCAGCGCTGATGGCACCAGTATTATAGGCTCCGGGAGTCCCCATCCCCGGCCCAAATGAAGACCGTTGTGTCCCCGCGCGCGCGCGCGCGCTCCGCTGCTGACCCGGGCCCTCGTGCTGACCCCGTCCCTGTGCCCAGGCGGATGGAGGTGCGAGGGGCTTCTCGCAGCCGAGAGCTGCGGCGTTGCAGTTTGGAGCGTGCTCCCTGCTCCCCTTCCATTCCAGAATTGTTTTAAGACTCCTTAGAAACAACCATAGGATCACAGTACTTAGCCATCCTATACAGAGATTTCGGTGCTATGGCCTCGTCCCTCTGTCGCACACCCTAAAGCCCCGTTCTCACAGTCCTTTGCATGCTACGGTATGAGCCCCCCGCCGGTGCCGGGTGCCAAATGCAAGCAAAGCCCTGCTCTCCTTTCATTGGTGTGTAACCACGGCAGCGCTCTGGCTTGCTCATCGATTTGGTCACGTGCTCCTCCATCCCACCCTCTCTTCGGAGTTTTTCTGTGGCTCTTGGGGAAAAAGAGGAGGGAGCGGTACACTGAATTGTTTTCCTTCGGGTATGTGGTTTTATGCACTGGAGGGAATGATATTTTCTCACGCTCCAAGACGCTTAGCTTTACTGACATAGTTCAGTTACTCCGTGGTTACTCTTGAAGAGATGGAAGTGGGGAGGGGAGAGGCATAACATTTTTTTTCATTTTACAGATGTGGAGACAGAACTGGAGAGGCAGAGGGGCTTTACCAGGTTCCCTTTGAGCTGGACTGTAATCCGGAAATCTAGATTTTTGCGTTTTTCACTCACTAGAGCCATGCTGTCTAGCGCTTACCAGATTTCTTCTTCTTTTTGCGCACTGGTGATTGAATCCAAGGCCTTGCACATATTTGGCAAGTGCTCTACATCCCCATCCTACTTTCCAGATTCTTAGTGTACTTTTTCATCCATTAATCTTAATTCACAACCAGGTAGTTCACTGGTTCTTTCTTTTCTGCCTTTTATTACTGGGAATTGATCCAGGGGCCCTCTACCAATGAGCTGCATCCCCAGCCCTTTTTATTTTTTTAGTTTGAGTCGGTCTCACTACATTACCCAGTTTGGCTTTGATTTTGTGATCCTCCTATCTCAAACTCTCCAGTAGCTGGGATGACAAGGTCTGTACCATGGTCTGCTGATTTCTTATATTGATACTCAGTATTTATCTCTCAGTATTTAGGGGCATAATTATTTTAGTGGTTCTCAGTCAAGAGCCAGGTGAGCCTCTTGTATTTTGGGGAACCAAGGCAGCATCATTAAAAATGTCATTAATGGGAATGTGTCAGAAACAATAACAGCACAGAGGCAGAAAAACGTTGAGAATACTGAGGGAAGAAATACCACTGTAGTGTTTCTGCATGGTGTTCTTGGCAATAGAAAAATTGATCTTAGTATCCTGAAGAGGTAGTTTAAAAGTTTTATTAGAATGTAGACAGTTGTTAACCCTGCAGCAGGAGATAGCATATTCTGATATAATCTACAAATATACTTTGGTCTTATTTCAGCTACCCTGTTAGTTCTTCCTTGCTCACTGGTTCTGTCCGTAGGAGTTACAGAAGGGGAACCTGGCAGATCCTGGGGCAGTGCATAGGCCAGGGAAGTGAAGTACATACCATCCCCTTGATAAGCAGTCCCCATAAAATTGAGTGTTAACTGACTGATCACCCACTCCACCATATCCCTCTTTTATGTTGACCTGACAGAAAATTAGACCAGGAGAGGCAGAGCTGGGCAGAGAAATGGAAGAAAATAGAAAGCACTTCACATTTCTATTTTGAGAAGTTGCTAGGGAGTGCCAACTCCTAGTGTGGAGAATCAGCCCTTTGGAAATCTTAACTCTGTAGAACTAATGAGCAACTGAGGGCACAGTTCTTTGGTTCCTCCCTGCTTTTCCCCTAAATTGGGCTCAGGAAACAATTTCTATAGGGAGAAGGAGGAGAAGCAATGTATACTGCCTACACCCAAGGCTCTATTTAACCCAACCTGGTGAGTCAATTATGCACCCTTACCATAGCAGTGCAGGCTGGGAAGAGCCTAGGTCCGTCCACTCCTGGTGTTCAAGTGAGAAGGCTCCGGGTCAGGCTTGGCAGTCACTGGTAAATGTGTGTCAGTGTTTTTTTTTTTTTTTTAATCTTGTTATTTTCACTGTGGTGTCTTTCCTTGCTGAAAATTTATTCTTGGCTCCGTTAAAAATATTGTTTAAACTCCAATTTCCGAGCAGACTGGGGTTTGTTTACAGCAGCACAGGTGAACTAAAGGTTAGGTCATGACTGAAACAGGAATGTTTTTCTCGGAGGAGACCCGCCAGCAAGAATGTGATCAGGGGTTTGGTGATCAGGGGTTTGTATAATAATCAGCTTTGCCTAGGGCTGCTGAGACAGTAGTAAACATTATGGTCACGTGGTATGGCTAGTGGGGTAAGGGCCAGATTTCCACCCAACCCTCATGCCTGTGTACAGCTGGGGTGAGGGGTGCCTGAAGGACTGAGAGTAGAATTTGGGAAACCAGAAATTTTAGCATAATTATATGATCCTAGTTTTCATAATTTTAGGATTCTCTTGAGTCCTTCTTGATACCAGCTTTCCTTCCTGCTATCAGGAGGTAAACAGAAAACTACTGGAAAGGGAGAGACTTAAGGTAGACTTCAAAAGCGTACGCATTCCTCAGGCAGACAGGGAACCCCAGAGGCCACATTGCTGGGTGACAGTAGGCAGAACCTCTTGCAAAGTCAGAATCAGAAGATGCTGATTTTTTTGTGGTGGTGGTGGTAAAATATACATGGCATAAAGTGGACCAGTTCTATAGTGTTAAGTACATTTGCACTGTTATGCAACCATCACCACCATCCATTTCCAGAACTTTCTTACTTTCCCTAACTGAAACTGTGTCCCTATTAAACACCACGTCCCTATTCACTCCTGCTATATCTCCTGGCAACCACCATTTTGCTACCTGTCTCAGCGACTTTGAATACTTTGACTCTGAATCCTCTAGAAACCCCGAGGGGAGGGATCATCCAGTGTCAATGCCTTTCTGCCAGCTTATTTTACTTAGGATGTTGCCTTCAAGGTCCATCCATGTTGCAGTGGGCATCAGAATGCCCTTCCTCTTTAAGACCACACTGTATTCCATTGTAGGGATGTATTACATTTTGTTTATCCATTTTTCTGTCCGTGGACACTTGGGTTGCTTCTGACTTTGAGCTATCATGAATGAATTATGCTGTTATGAACATGGGTGAGAAAATGTTTCAATCTCAATTTTTACTTCTTTTGCATATACCAGGAAGTGAGAAGTTACTGATCTTTAAAGATACATTTGAACTGGGCGTGGTGGTACATGCCTGTAATCCCAACTACTTGGGAGACTGAAGCAGGAGGGTTCCAAGTTCAAAATCAACCTGAGCAATTTAGTGAGACCCCCGTCTCTAAATAAAATATAAAAAGGGCTGGGTAGGTAGCTTGGTGGTGAAATGCCCCTGGGTTAAATCCCTGGTACCTGCCCCACCCCCCCAAAAAAGATACATTTGATACATTCGCATGGTTTGAAAATCAAAAGGAAAAAAATAAAAAAATATGAAAGTATACACAGTAAAAATTTCTCTCCTACTCTTATCCCCATTCAGTTACCACTTACCCATTTTTTCTTTTGTAGACTATGCTTTTGTTGAATCCAGGAAATCCAACCTAAGGTTATAAAGATTTTATCCTATCTCTTCTAGAAGTTTTATAGTTTTACATTTAGGTCTGTGATTCATTTCGAGTTAATTTTTGTATATGGTGCAAGTTATATTTCAAAGTTAAATTTTTTTTTTTTTTTTTGCCTCTGAATAGTCAATTGTTCCAGCACCATTTGTTGAAAAGACTTTCCTTTCTCCACCAAATTGTCTTGGCACTTTTTTCAAAAATCGATTGTCTATATATGTCTGGATCTATTTCTAGACTCTCAAATGCCAACCCCAAACCACACTGCCTTGATTACCATGGCTTTACAGCCTTGAAGCAGGTGGTGAAAGTTTCTTTGTTCTCATGAGGAAATCGAATTTGAATGTCTCTTTTATGAGTGGACTTGGTCTTTTTATATCTAGAATATACTGGATTTCTTGCTTCCATAGTCTCTCAGGGTTAGAAGAGACCATAAGAAGTCATCTCTCTCCTAATGTCTACCAGTGGTGTTAATTATCTCCATAATTTCTCAGCCTCTGCTTGCTTCTCTTTAGTGACGGGGAACTTTTGCCTCCTGGGGCAGCCCATTCCATTTTTTAATACAGTTCTAATTATGTAAAAAAATATTGCCCATGTTGAGTCCCCGTCGGCCTCTTCCAGCCTCCTGCCTGTGGTCCTCCTCCCTGATTCAGGGCCTCCCAGAGCAAGCCTGGCTGTCCCTCCCATTGCAGCCAGCCACACCTGCCTAGCTCTCCCTGCTCTGTGCTTTTGGTATCCTGGCTAAACCTATTTAGTTTTTTCCACCATTTCTCATGTCACAGTTTGGGTTTTATTTTTTATTTTCATTTTTTTTTTTTAATGTTTTTAGTACTGGGATTTGAACTCAGGGGTGCTATACCACTGAATTATATCCCCAGTCCTTTAAAGTTAAGTCATTTATCTATTTATTCATTTGGGGTGTCAGGGATTGAACCCAGGGCTGCTTAACCACTGAGTCACATCCCCAGCCCTTTTTATTTTGAGATATGGTCTCACTAAGTTGCTTAGGGCCTCACTCAATTGCTGAGGTTGGCCTCCAATCTGCAGTCCTCCTGCCTCAGCCTCCAGAGTTGCGCATCAGAGTTTCTGCAGCCTGGTTACTACTCTCTGGAAGCCTTCCAGTTTGGTAGGTGTCCTTCTTTAAATGTGTGAGGTGCAACTAACAAAATATTCTAGATATGCTCTGATATGTAGAGAAACCAAACTTACCCTGCTCTTGCTGGGGACTTGGTAAATCTGTTAATGCACCCTAAATGTGAATGAACTCTGAGTGACCATGCTCATTTATGTGGCAATTGAGTTAACATCCATGGTAGTTTTATACAGTAGGTTTTGAACCTGGGCTCAGGGCTTAATATTTTTTCCTAGTTAAATTGAGCCTGTTGGGTTTGGCTCATCATTTCAGTCCATTCAGATCTCCTTGGATTTTGATGTTTATCCCCTTTCCAGGTTTATGCTATCCAAGAATTTGATTAGCATACCATCTGTTTTCTCACCCAAGTCATTGATAAAAATATTGACTAGAATGCCACCAAGGATGGAGGGTGGTGGCCTGCTATTCAATACCTCCCTTCAGCTTAGCATTGGTGTATCAGTTAGTTCCCTTGGGCACAGCTATTCAGCTGAGTACAAGGCCACCAGATTGTGTACTGGTGAGTTGGGAGAGGTTCGAATGCAAACTCAGCTACTGCAGATTGAGCTAGAAGGGATCTGAAGGGCAGCCAACTCCCTCCTCACCCTCCATAGGAGCCCTGGGCCCCGCCTGTCTTTTTTTGACTTTGGTTCTGTGCTTGGCAGCAGGAAATATCTGGGCTCTGTTTCCATGGCTCCCGTTGCCATCTTTGCCTGGCTACTCACCTTAGCAAACCAGAGTTATCCTAATTTCATTCTAACACTCTGCTCATCGTTTCTTTCCTCTCTCCCTCTGATCCACTCACTAACCTCTTCAGATGCTGGACCTACTCAGAAACCTTCAGGGCCTCTTTGGTCTGGCCTTCTTGCTCTCTCCCTGTTGGCCCCGGATTCCTCTCCTGGGTGGTCTGACGTTTCTTCCCTCATCTTCCTCAGGCCTTCTGCTGCTTCGTCCAGGAGTACTGCCTCTCAGTGCACCCTGGTTGTTTGTGTAATTCCTGTTTAGTATTTCAATGTCCAATTTGAGTTTTAGTTCCTTTTTTATAACAGCCCCCTAATAAGCCATATTTGAAATCTCTTTGGGGAAAGACTGTCTTATACTTTGAAAACAGAACCATTCCTTGCACTTCTTTATGCATATGCAGTTGCCTAGTGTCGGTCAGTTTTCTGTTGCTCTAACCAGGTCCTGAGACCATAAGTTTAAAAGGAAGAAAGGTCTATTTTGGCTCAGTTCCAGTCTATGGTCTATGGGCCACGTGGCTTTGGCAGCAGAGTACACCATGGCAGAAGCATGTGGTGGAGGAGGCTGCTCACTTCCTGGCAGCTGGAAAGCAAAGAGACAGGCGGGAGCCAGGGTCACAGTGTCCCCTTTACAGTCATGCCTCCAGTGATCTAGCTTCCTTCCACTAGTCCCTACCTCCTAAAGGTTCTGCCACTTCTTAATGGTGCCATAGGCTGGTGACCAAGCCTTTTATCCGTGAACCACTGAGGGACACTTCAAGTTCAAACTGTAGCCTCCCCAGCACACTGTAGGTACTTGATAATGTTTGCTTCCTTTATTGTCCCTTTTCCCCCTTAGATCCCCCAAATCTTGCACGTGCTAGGCATTTTAGAAGTTGGTTGAGCTTCTTTAGTTCCATCCCAGATTCTCCCTTGCTTTTTGAAAATCACCTCTGTGCAGCAAAATTAAAAAAAAAAAAAAAAATTATTTTTACAGACTACATTTTGATTCATTGTACATAAATGGGATACAACTTTTATTTCGATGGTTATACACAATGTAGATTCACACCATTCATTTAATCATACATATACATAGGGTAATACTGTCTCATTCTACTATCTTTCTGTCCCCCACCTCCTCCCACCCCTTTTTCCTCTACACCATCCAAAGTTCCTTCATTCTTCTCTTCCCCCCGCCACACCCCCATCCTATATTGTCATGCACTTATCAGAGGAAAACCTTCGACCTTTGGTTTTTTGGGCTTGGCCTATTTCACTTAGCATGATATTTTCCAACTTCATGCATTTACCAGCAAATGCCATGATTTTTCTTCTTTTTGGCTGAGTAATATTCCATTGTGTATATACACCACAATTTCTTTATCCATTTGTCAATTGAGGGCATCTAGGTTGGGTTCCACAATCTAGCTACTGTGAATTGAGCTGTGGCAGCACAATTTATACACAGTTGAAGGCACCTATTTAAGTGTACAGTTCACAGAATTTTGACAAATGTACACACAGATGTGAATGCCATCTACAACCCAGAGACAGTGCCAAAGGGTCCTTAGGCACTTTGTAGTCACTCCCTGCCCACTATGGCCTCTGATCTGTATGTAGGTTAGTTTTGCCTGTTCTAAAGTTTGTGTACATGGACTCTTGTGTCTAACTCCTTTCACTCAGCAAATCTTTTTTTTTTTTTTTTTTTTTTTTTTTTGTGGTGCTGGGGATCAAACCCAGGGCCTTATGCTTACAAAGCAAGCACTCTACCAACTGAGCTATATCCCCAGCCCTCAGCAAATCTTTTGGAGATTTATTCATACCATTTTGTATATTAGATTATACTTCATTTTATTGTATTGCAAGGTAGAGTTCCACTACATGGATAGACCACAGTTTATTCATCCATTTCCATTTCCCTATGAATGGATATTTGGTCTGTTTCCAGTTTGGGGCTGTTTTGAATAAAACTGTTAACAACATTTGCATACAGTTCAAGTACGTATGTTTTCATTGCTGGGTCACATACTAATTGTGTATAGCACTTAACTTTAAGGAACTGCCAAACTGTTTTCAAAGTGGTTGCACCGTCTGGCACGGTGACTCATGCCTGTAATTCCAATGACTCTGGAGGGTGAGACAGGAGGATCTCAAGTTTGAGACCAGTCTCAGGAAATTAGTGAGACTCTAGCTCAGAATAAAAATTAAGAAGGGCTGGGGATGTGGCACAATGGTAAAGCACCCCTAAGTTCAATCCCCAATACCAATTTTTTGTACCTACTGTCTACCAGTATCATACTAGGCCCCTTGCCTGTACTATTTTACACAGTTTTTGGAGCATCTTTGTGAAATACATATTGTTGTTTTCATTCTGAGAAAAGGACACACAAGCTCAGAGGGACAAATATGCCGAGATCATCTGGCATTTGATACATGTCAGAGCTGGGATTTGAACCCAGGAACATTTGACTTTGGAGCCTGTGCTTTTTTTTTTTTTTTAACGGTCCAGCAAAACTGACCGTTTAAGGGGACTGTTCCTGGTTTCAGGTCAGACCATTAAGAACAGTCTCTCCCAGAATCTCACGGATGGAATGCTGGGAAAACAGACTGTTAGGAAAATGTCTTGTTCCTGGCTGCCCTCTGCGCTGCCATGGTTCCAGCTGGCTGCAGAGTTACTTCACTCTTGCAGTGTTGGTGGGAGAAGTTAACAGGCACAGTCCCCATTTGGCTCCTGGTGTCTTTCCCTATGTGGCCACTACCTCATCCAGCCTGCTGGGATGGAGTATCTGGGGACCTCAGCCGTCATTGCCTGAATCAGAGTGTGGCCCTGGGGAGGAGGGATTCGGCCTCTCAGGATCTCATTTCAGTTGGCTGCCAGGGACCAGATGTCACTGCCTCGCGAAGCTGCTTCCAGCGTCACGATCTGTTGGACCCTGTGGGGCCGGCTGGGCTTTGAAAGTCCTGGCTGAAAGGAAGGGGTAGGGAGAAACTTGGCAGCGTGGCCAGTGACATCAGCGCTAATGCCATCAGCACTGATGTCGCCTGAGAAATTGGGTGGGATTTTGGAGTGGAGTTGGTGGCTGCA
This sequence comes from Sciurus vulgaris, assembly GCF_902686455.1. Taxonomy (NCBI): domain Eukaryota; kingdom Metazoa; phylum Chordata; class Mammalia; order Rodentia; family Sciuridae; genus Sciurus; species Sciurus vulgaris. Next base: position 5,924,912 of record NC_136463.1, on the reverse strand, counting down.
GAAACTGGGCTTCCTGGCTGGCCCTCTGGACACAGCTTCCTTGTTTCCCCGCAGCTCTTTTATGGGTCAGTTCTCCTGTGCCTCTGATTGGTTCCTCTGCCGGAAGCTTGCTGCAAGTCCCAGAAAGAACTGCCTTCAGCAGCAGGTTAGTGCTTCTGCCAAGAGGAGTCACCTGGCACCAAGCTAGATCTCCTAGTGTCACGCTTCACCCAAACATGCCCTGATCCGAGGCCCTGAAAGGCCCTGCTGGGCATGGTGCCACACCTGTGACCCCAGCAACGTGGCGGAGCTGAGGCAGGAGAACTGCAGGTTCAAGACTAGCCTCGGCAACTTAGCCAGACCCTGTCTCAAGATGAAAATGAAACGGGCTGGAGTTGTGGCTCAGTGGAAGGTTGAGGGTCAAGCTTGTGTGGGGCAGGTGCTGGATGAGTGGAGAGGTCAAGCGTCAAGCTAATTTTTTTTTTCTTTTTTTTTTTTTGGTGGTGCTGGGCATCAAACGCAGGGTCTCCTGAATGCTAAACACATGCTCTCACACCCTAACCCCTGGGCTAATCTGATTTTTCCAGACAACTAGTCAGCTTTTGCCAGACTGGTTGTCAGATTGGCCTGCCTGTCCTTGCGGACCTCTGCCTGAGTGCCTGTCAGACACTGCCGTCACCTGCATGAGAAGCTCAGGGGCCTGTAGGCATGTGTGTGCTGGCAAGTGTGGCACACGTTTCCCAGCAAACAGAAAGAGAAGGCGCCTGCTCCTGGTAGCAGCAGCTGTTCCCTCATTGTCGGAGTTGTATCTAGATTCCACATGAGCCCCTCATGTGGCGTCCCCTCTTGAGTCCTTCCCTCCTGGCCTCAGAGAGTGGAAATTGTCCAAAACTGCTTGGAGCTGCTGTACAGCAGCTACTACTAGCTGCTGTAGTAGGACAGGGCTGATGGGGCCCTGGTGGTCAGTGGGACTAGTCCTTTCCTCTGTACCACCCTGTGGCTTTGATGAGACTTGTGTTACATAGTAGTCACCTAGTCCTACAACCTGACCTACATGGTTTCTTTCTTCTTTTTCCCCAGATGCTGCGACTGGGACAGACTCTGGGGTTTGTCCATGCTGGCGAGGAGTCCTCCTTCCAGGTGTGACTGCCTTCATCTGGGCATGCCTACAGTACCCTGGGCCCATGGACCTGAAGGAGAAGCATCTGGTGGGCCCTGCTCTGTTGCCCTGTGGCTGTTGTTGGGGTGCCTCTGTTGGCCTCCCCACCTGGGTTTGCTGGGAAGTCCTCATTTAGGGGCTTTATAGTGAAAGGAGAGAGGGGTCATGGCTCTGAGGCTTGAGAGCTGTGACCATGACCGCTCTGAGATGGCAGCAGTGCTTGGCGGGATGAAGAGTGAAGGGCAGACCAGTTAACACAACTGCACAGCAGTGGGGTTTCTGATTTGGGTTGGCCCCAAGCCCGTTTTCCACTCCTTGCCCAGAGGTGTATGATTTAGTTTGTTTGCTCTTTGCTATGCTATGCCCCAACCTGCTGAGCCATGTTGAGGACTGTTGGGCACCCTGTCTGTGGTTAGGGATCAGCTCCCCATCAGACTCCAAACACAGCTGCTTAATCAGCTGGGGTGGGGTAGCTGGGAGGCGGGAGAAGGGAGCAGCCAGGCGGTCCAGGCTGTCTGTAAGATCAGCCCAGTCTCCAGGTGCACCATCTTTGAATGGAGGTGTAGATTCGTCAATCAGAATACTCCTCTCCCAGGGCTGGGAATGTAGCTTAATGGTAGAGTGTTTGCCTAACCTGTCTGAAGCCCTGGGTTCAATCCTTGGTACCATAAAGAGAAGAATAAACAGAATCTTCCTTTCCCATGACAAAGACTGCCCTAGAGGAAGTCCTGTGTCTCTTGCCTGGCTCCTGCCCACCCTCCTAATATAGGTGTCCTCTCTGTCTCTGCTCACTAGCCTCCATCTACGTGGTGCTAAAAACTGGCGCACCTACTAAGATCTTAAGGCATGCACATTCTGCTCCTGCCCATCAGTGTCCTTCCTTGCCTTGGCTGTTCCTCTAGTTAGGCTGAATGCTTCACAGTTTGGACACAGACACCATGTGGAGATCATGCCCTCTGAAGTGACCTTGTCCTCTTTCCTAGCAGAATCCTTCTACCCTTTCTTCCAGACCCAGTGTAGACCTCATCCTTTGCACATTCGTCCCTCTTCCCCTCATGAGGCCCCTGCCTTCAGTATTCATGGTACCTTTCCCATCGTGTTCGTTACACTCTATGGATGTCATCTCTTTCTTCTGCTGTATCTTACTTTCCCTGGGTCTCAGCACACAGCCTGGCATGTAGCAAGGGCTTAGCAAATATTTGTTAACTTAAGAGCTTGGGGTGGTGTGGAGAAGGGAACTGTGGGTTCACTCCCCAGGCTTTTGGCAGCACTTGGCTGACTGCTGCCTGTTCAGCTCAGGCTTCTTGTGCCTCTGGACCAGTTATGCATCAGGCTCATGGACTTGAACAAGGTTCAGCTTCTTGTTTGCAGCCACCTCTGGCTGCCCTGCAGGTCCATCCCAGCAGTGATTGGCACTGAGGGAAGGTCACACCCTGACTCCTAGCCAGGGTGCAAGATTGCTGCAGATGCTGTGCACTGCTCAGCTCCAGGGAGCGCCCCTGGAGACTCTGATGTCAGGTAAATGATGGTCCTCTCAGTGGGGCTCAGTGCCCCCCAGAGGACAGTATTTTCCTCTGGTTCCAGCTTATTGCCGAAACACCAGTGCCCGGTGTATAGAGGAAACAAAGTTGAGGGGCTGGCTTTGAGGGAGAAGCCATTTTTCCTAGGGGATTTCTGTGTCCTCTTGCTCCATAGATGAGCCATGAATTAGAAAACCTCATGACCAGCAGCAGCAGACTGTTGGGATGCTGACTTTAGATTGGTAAAGCGCTAGGTGCTGGGGAGGTGGCCTCTGGCTTGCAGAGGCTTATTGTCTAATTGAGTAATCAATAGCACAGGTGATTCAGTTAGGACCTGACAGGTTTTCTACCTACGCGAGTACCTTTCAAGTTGTGTACTGGAGTTTTAAAGATGATCCATAGCCCAGGGCAGTCAGAAAGCATCTTGGAGAGGTAGGATTGGAAGGAGTTGGCACGATCAGCTGGTAGTCAGGTGGTCTATAGGTGCCGGGCTCAGCCCAGGGTCAGTTGGTAGTTGCTGGGTGATTTTTGGCGCCCTGCCCCTCCTTCAGACCTACCAGTTCTCAGTCTCCTCCTCAAGCCCATGGTGGGTGTGCTGCAGCAGCGACAGCGGTGCAGGCCTCCCCTTTCCCGTGGCTGAGGTGCGCAGTGCGGGAAGTGGAGGAGAGGGAGAGGCTGCAGTGGGGCCTGCATAACACCTGCTGTAGCCCCTGTGCTGTCCCCTCTAGGGCTTGCCACAGAGAAGGGCGAGCATTGGCTGACTTGTGGTTCCCCCGAGCGGTGGCTCCAGGAGCAAGGGACAGGGAAACAGGAGTCTTTCTTCTTGACTGTGGCCCATGGTCCTCACAGTGGCTGGCACGGAAGCTGACCCCGCCCACCTTGCTTTCCTGCCCTACATGGAGACTTCCTGCCCTTAACCTCTGGACTGCCCAGCCCCTCCTTTCTGTCCCCATTCAGCTCTCTGTTTGGCAGGGGCCCCGCAGGGAGCCATGCTAGCTCATGAAGGGGGAGGGGAGAGGCCAGCTCGTGCAGCTCTTTCCTCCCTGGAGCTCTAGGAGACAGGGCCCTGGAGGAATGCAGTCAGCCTCCAGCCTGCCCTCCAGCTAGGGGACCTGTTAAGCTGTCTCCTCTCCCTGGGGTGTTGTGGCCCCAATCTAAGGATGGCAGAGAAGTGTCTCAGCCCCTCCCGTGCCTCAGCTGCTCCTTCACCCAGGGGCCTGTGCTGAGAGCTTCCTTTATGTCAGGGTTGGTTCCAGCACCATATTTCTGGAGCCCCCACTCTCTCAGGCCCTGCTTGATGCTCTGGGAGGTGCTGAAGTGGGAGCCCCTGCTAAATGGCCTCCTCTTCTGTCCAGGAGATGAGGGCCTGGGGTACCCAGGCAGCCCTAGTCCTAGCAGCTTTTGACTGGTGTGTCAATGCCTCCGAGCTTCTCCCCATTGATTAGCTGATAGGAAGGTGTTGGAATGCCTCCTTTTGGCTGGCTCTGCCTCCTGCTGCTGGAGTCTTCCTTCTACCAGCGCCTTGGCCCTCTGCTTAGCCCTCCTGGGCGGCTGCTGGAGCCTTCTCAATGGCCAGCCCTCACCCTCTGTACAGGAGGCGCTGGTGCTAATGATGCACAAGTCCTCTTCACTCTTTGCTGCAGCTCTGTGGAAGAGCTGCTGTTACCAGCAGGGAGCCTCTGAGTGGTCTGGGGAGCTCTCCGCGAATGTTCTCACTCACGATAGAGCTCCTAACCTTGTCCAGCGACAGGGACAGAGACAGGTAGTCTGGGAAAGAAAGCTGGTATTTATATACCCCAGGGTTCTCCTGGATATCAGCTGTTCCCCTCAAGGCCCCAGGCCCTTGGCAGCTTTTCTTTCTGTCTGTCTACCCGACCCTCTGTCTGTCTGTCTATTATCTGCCTGCACATCTTTCCTCTGCGTACCCTGCAGGGTGGGGTCCTCCCCTGAAGAACAGGCCAAGCTCCTGGACAGCTGGCAGAGCATCGGACAAACTTTCTTCTCAGCCCTCCTTTCCCCTCCCTCCTTCCACTCTTTCTCCCTCCCTCCCAGGGCTGCTGTTGCAGCCTGCCGCCACCTCCTCCTCCTCCTCCCTCCTCCCTGAATCTGCAGCGTGACTGGAAATAGGCTGAATTAATCAGCAGATTGAAGCTCTGCTCCGCTCTGCTGCGCCTGATTCTCTGCAGCACTGGCTCCTCGCTCACGCCTGCACCAGCCCTCTGCCCTCTTCTTGCTCTCTGTTCTGCCTCTCCTTCTCTTGGAAGGCAGCTAACGCTCTGCCCCATGCTCTTTAAGCAGGCAGAGCTGTGGATGCCCCATCGGGGCAAGCACAGCACAGTGAGTATTACCAGCTTGGCTCCTCTTTTTTCTCGCCCATAACCTGTTCCCTGTTTAGTGAGGGAGTCTGGGTTAGTGGTTGCCAAAGGAGTCCTGGAGCTACAGAATGGGAGGAAGCTAGAAGGAGCATTAGTAACCAGGACCTTGGGAGGAGATTGGGCATGAGATCCAGAATGCCAGCATGTCAGGTGCCTAAGTCAGCCAGAGCCCCAGACTGGGACCCGGCCTCCCAGGGGGCATCCTGCCAAGGGATACCAGGAGCAGGTCTCAATGCACAGGTGGCCTGCATGTCAGTCCTTCTTGGGGCCAGGGAAGGGGATTTTTTTTTTTTTTTTTTTTTTTTTTTTTTTTTGCTGGACTACATGTTTGACAGTCCGGAGCCATCAGGGCAAAGATGATTTCTTCCTGGGTTTTGGTGGCTTGCAGGAGGTGGGGGAGATAGGTGAAAAGTGTTAAGGTCTGGTGAGTGGAGGAGCGAGAAGAGGAGGAAGCAGCTCTGTTCTGCCTTTGATTTTCCCAGTTGCAAGCAAGTCCAGCTGTGTCTGGCCAAACTCAGAATCAAGGGTACTGACCAGCTCTGCCTCAGTGACCTAGACATTGCATGGAGTCCAGCTATGGGCCCCATCTCTGCCTGCACTAACAAGGTTGTGACTGGGGACCCAGAGAAGGGGCCCCAGCCCGTTGTAACTGGTGGTTATCTTTGTCGAGGCCTCAGGTCAATGTCTAAATTTATAACCTGCCTACTGGAGCCTGGAGTCTTGATTCTGTTGCTCCTGAAACACATGGAGTAGGAAGGAAAACAGATGATGAGCCGAGAGGACTTTGGAGGGACTTCGCAAGGATAGGGGCTGGGGGCTGGGAGCTTCTGACTATGTCACCTGAGAAACCTGGCCGAGGTGGGTGCAGGAGAGCGCAGAGGTGTCAGTTCTTAGAAGGCTTGTTAGACTGACTGATGCTCAGCTTTGCATCTTGATAGTCAGTCTTGCTCAGTCAGCCGATTCCTGTGGTTATGATTTGGTGGACAGAGTTCTTTCACCCACCTGAGGCTCCCCCAAATCCCTACACTCTGACAGCAGTCCTCCTGGACAGCAGAACAGAGAGAACGAGGCCAGCTTGTGGTAGGGCGCCAGTCTCTCCTGAGTTGGGACTTCCTTCCAACCTTGAGTTATTCTGTCTGATGCTCCAGTTGAATCTGAGAACTAACAGTGCCATGGGCTGGGTCTACATGAAAAGCTTTAGTTTCCTCCCATCCTGGTCCCTCTGGGATAGAGAGATTGCTCTTGGCCCCAGGAACATCTCGAGGTGCCTGCAGTGGGGTAGGGTGGGAATTTTTTAGCATCTGGGAATCAGGGTTACTTTCGAAACCTTGGGGTACTTATGACTGGGTCAGATTTTTCATTACCCTTACTGGCCCCAGTAGGCAAGAAAAGCAGACCTCAGACTGTATTGACTTAGGTTCTTATTTCTCATATAACAGGAACTTGCTGCAGTCCTCCCCAGAGTTCCCTGGCACATGGGTTACCCCACCTAACTCCATGCGGGAAGGGCCATTATTAATCTCCTTCAGGAAGTGTGACAATTTTTCCACCAAGCTCCTTAACTCTGGGTCTTCTGTCGTGTGGGGAAAAGCTGAGAGGCACGATGAGGGAAAGCAGTGACTTGACTCCTAGCTTGGGCCCTCCTGCCACAGAGGGGTGAGCTGCACAGGCTTGGCAGTTGAATCAGCTCAGTTAAGGCAGTGGAAGGCAGGCGGGCTCAGGAGGCCAAGTCCTCGCCACAGGGCCAGCCTGTGCGGGCAGGCGCTTCCTTCGGGTGGCGTGTAATTACAGAATGGCTTATTTGCCTTCTGTTGCGCTGTCTTTAATCCCCAGTCCTGGAGTTTGGTGCCCTTGGCCAGACACAACATGTGGGGGCAGATGCATGCAGACAACTCTGCAGGCAGCCTGGCCTAGGAGCATCTGCCACCCTCCAGTCCACGCCTCCCTACCTGGAGAGCATCAGGGTACTTGGGATGGGAAGAGGGCAAGAGAACAGCTGGGCAGATCAGGAGATCCTGGAAATGGGCCTACCTGGAAGGAGGAACAGATGTCAGGACAGCCATTTGCAGCTCAGGGGAGTCAGTATCCTTGAGTGGCCTAGTCCTGTAGGCCTGGCTAGTGGAGAGACTCCTCCCTGGCTCTCTGGCTGCCCTGCTGAGCTTTTTCTCTGCCCTGCTGGAAACTCTTCCTTCCTGGGCATGTGGTCCTTGCTCCAGGATGAGCAGTGTCCCAGGTGGTCCTGCAGCCCTGTGTGACCTGCCCACCGTTCCTTTCTTTCCCCCTCACAGTCCCCCTCCCTTGGGGCGTGCAGCCCTTACTTCTGCCGACCAGCCCCTTCCTGCCTCCTGCATATTTTCTCACTTGGTCATTTCTGGAGGTGTGGCCAGTACATCCACCCTGTCCATCCTGGGGACTCTATCATCTTGCTGTAGAGGGGAATCCCTGAAGCCTAGTCCTAGGAGGAAGGGACAGTGTGAGGGAAGGTGCTAGGGGCCAGGGCGTCTTACCAGGCCCCAGGTCCTCTTCTTCCCTTTTGGGAAGGAACAGGCATTGCTGTACTGGCCCAGCCCTGTACATGTGATAAGGCCCGTTGGCTCCTCTTCCCTTGTGTCTTCCTCCCTTAAGAGACCCCTGAGGGCCTTTTTCCTTCCATGTCAGGGCCTCTAGGAGGTTGCTGAACAGATCTTGGCCTCACCTGTGCATTGATTTGTCCTGGACCTGGCCTCCTGGGAGGCTTAGGATCCTGCAGAAGGAGGTGGGTGCTCTGGAGCACAGTGTTTACCCCTGCCCAAAGGCCATTTCTTCCTGAACTGAAATACCAGTTTATCCCCTCTGGGAAGAAGCAGCTCTGTCTCCATGATCTACCAAAGCCCCTGTGGAGTGGGATTAGGTGAAATTTAGGCAAGGGAGCCTCTTAGAAGCCCTGGTGCAGGGCCCGCTCAGCTGAGACAGCTGGGAGTCGACAGTGGGAGCGCCAATCAGGTGCCTCCTGTGAGCCAGGAGCATGGTACCGGGATGCTGCCTGTTAGGCCAGCCGCCCCTTGATGTGGAGGAGTGTGCCCTATGAGGGCTTGGGCCACGTTGCCAAGGAAGGGTGCCCGTGGAACTGGGCAGGAAAGAGGAAGTACAGAAGGCTGGCCAATAAGCCAGATGGCTCCTGGGTCATGGAAGGGCAGGGGGAGGCAGGGACTCAAAACAGCCTGGGCAGCCCCGCCCCAAGTCTCTGTCCTGATGCCTCTAGTCTAGGGATTCACTGCTCTTGCTTAGGAACTTCTGATGGAAACACACATGAAGGCTCTTTGGGTCCCAGGGAGAGACACACTGTTCAGGCACTGCCTTTCCTGGGGCCAGTCTTTGTCTTAGAACCCTATAGCCAGAGACCTGTGTAGCCAATTCAGCCTGGCAGTGGCTTCGCCCACAGAGGTTTCTGTTTAGTAGGTCCAGGGTGGGCACGTTTTTAAAAGCCTCAGGTACTGCTGCTGTGGATTTCAGGTGGACAGATTCTGCCTGTGGTGTCACTGGAATCAGCGATGCTGCTTGTGCACTCATTGATTCACACATTCAGGCAGCAGATGGTCACTGAGTTTGTATGTGCCATCTTCCGCAGTTTGGTAGGAAGGCATGTTCAGAGGGGGGAATTCAGAACCTGTCAAGGAATTTGCAGTCTAGTGGGAGAGCCAGACAGGTCACTGTATAATCACAGTTCTGTCAGACAGGCTGAGAGCCAGGCTGCCTTGGTGCCATCAGAAATTGAAGTACAATTTCCCTTTGGGAAAAAGTCTCAGAGGAGATGACATTTGAACTGTCTTGAAGAAGCAAGAATCATCTGGGGTCACAAGTGTGTCCTTGGCCAGAAAGTACATAAAAGTGTTTGCCTGTGTTCTGGAGAGTCGAGGCCTGCAGAAGGAACAACTGGGTGGGATTGGGGGTAGGGGCTGGGAGGTCATAGTCCCCAAGAGACTCAAAGAGTAGGCACAGGGATCTGGATTGGGATTTTAAAGGTAGAGGGGGGCAGTCGATGAGGCACACGCTTGCCCTGACTGGGATATGGCAGTGGGTTTGGAAAAGGTAGAGACATGGGGTGGGAAGGGCAGGCTGAATGGAGGGAGGGGAAGGTCAGAGTCTGTGATATCTTAGAGGCCACTGGGTAGGCAGTAGTATGGGTGGATAGGAGAGGGCTGGGGTACGAGTTCAAGGTTTTGGATATACTGACTCTGCACCCTGTGAACAGCTGTGAGGCAGGTCCGTAGATGGATCTACACTGAGGGTTAAATGCAGGGGTTGTAGGCACACTGGTGGCAGGCAAGTCCATGACTGTGACTGAGGATGCCCTGGAAATACACAAGAGTTGGCAAGCCGCCCAGGATGGTCTGTGGTGTGGACACAGGGAAAAGAACAACCAGTATCCAAGGATGGGGAAATAGGGACAGGCAGGTGTCAACAAGGAGTGACTTAGCTGTGAGGGCTCTCGGGACATGTCTGGTCCTCATGTTCTCTAGGACCAGCTTGGTCTGCTGCATTCCAGTCAGCCGTGGTGACAGGAGCATGGTAGAATCTCCACACTGTTGTGGAGGCTGGCCACCCTGGGGATGGCTGGCTATTTTTTTCCCTGAGATTATGTCCTGCCTAATGTTGAGTGTTGCAAGACCCTCTCTTACAAAATAGTGCTACTAGAAGTGGTAGGTTTTTTTCTTCATGCTATTCCTAGGCACAATGAAAAACTGGCATCTCTAGTTTAGTTCTCCCCCATTAAAAATATATATTTTCTGGCTATGAAATCTAAAAGACTGGCATCCTGATATAAACTGGGAGGTGGACACCAAGAACATTCTTAGTGGGGCAGGGAGACCACACGTGGCCGTGGGTTGAGGATCCAGGAAAAAGTGAGTTAGAAAACACTGACTAGGGCCCCGCGAGGTGGCGCATACCAGTAATCCCAACAACTCTGGAGGCTGAGGCAGGAGGACCGCAAGTTCGAGGCGGAAGTTCAGGAACTTAGATCCTGTCTCAAAATAAAAAAAAGTGGTAGAGCCCCCTGGGTTTGATGCTTGTTACCAACCAAGCAAAACAAAACAGCAAACGTTGAGTAGAGGAAGTTTTTGTTTTGTTTTTGTCTTGTTTCGTTTTGCTAGCCAGGCTTTAAAGAGTAGAAACCTGTGCTCCTGAACATTTTAAAATTTGGTGGCAATTTGGCTATGGTTACACCTTGAGGGGCAAGAGCTGATAGAGGAAAGGAAGTGAGGGTCAGGAGGAGGAGGGATAGTGAGAGGGGACAAGTCCATCTGGGCAGGGAGCAGGGGCCTTGGAGGTGCTGAGTGCCTCCTGTTTTCTGACAGGGCGAGCCCCCCGTGGCCCTGGGCCTCTCCACATGGAAGGCCCTGAGTGTCCTGAAGGAGCAGCTGGAGGCTGTGTTGGAGGGACACCTCAAAGAGCGGGAAGAAATACCTAACATGGAAAGGTGAAGCTTCTTCACGGGTGACTCAGATCCTGGGCGGGATAACAGATAAGGTGGCGGGAGCCCGTCTCGGGGTCCTGATGCACCCTGACCGCCTGGCATCAGCGGGGAGGAGACCACCCAACAGAGGCCTCATGAAAAATCAGAAGTGCTGATTGCGGGGGGGTCCCTCTCAGCCCTGTCCTGACGCCACTTGCTGTAGGAGCTGACTGAGGTCAAGTGAGTCAGACCAAGGTGGCCTTGGGGACCACAGGGGCTGGGCAGGGAGAAGCAGTCAGATTGCAGCTGGGTGGCCACTCATGCCCAGCCGCTGTGGCTCCCTAGGAGACCTGGAGAAGCAGCTTCCTGCACCACAGTAACCGCTGCTCCTGCTTCCACTGGCCGGGCGCCTCACTTATGCTGCTGGCTGTGCTGTTGCTGTTGAGCTGCTGTGGGGGCCAGCCGGCCGGGAGGTAAGTAGGGGCCCAGAGACCTCTACACCTGTCCCTCTCCACCCCCTAGCATGCCCAGGGCTCCGAGGGGACTGTCACTCTTCCACTGCTCCTATAGAATCTCCTTGGTCTCTTAACTGGGGCCAGAGGCTTCACTGGAATCAAGAACCACATGAGACCTTCTTTCCAGAAAGGACTGGGTGGAAAGGGGCATCTTGGGCTCTGGGGGTGTCTGGGGGGCCCTTACTGGAAATACACTGTACCCTCTGCATCCTCGACACCAGCCACGGAGTGGAGCTGGTGAAACGCCTCTGCGCTATTTCTGCTGCTGCTTCTCAATCTGGTCCTCATTGGCGGCAAAGATCGGCTGAAGCGCAGAGAGGTGGAGCGCAGGCTTCGGGGGATCATCGACCAAATTCAAGGTGAAGCCAGGAGTCAGCCATGTCATTGGGAAAGATACCCCAGGATGTGTCCAAGCCTAAGAGCTCTCCTAGGGTGGACTGTTGTCAGCTTCCTAGGAGCTGCCATCTCTGGAGTTAGAGGATGCCCCACCCTCTCTTTTGCAGGGAGGTGAGGGTCCTGGGAGCTGTGGGCCCCCAGGCAGTGCCCTTGGCAGTCTGGAAGCTGAGGTGGTACCCTGGGTTTACAGGCTTGTTAACATTGGGGGACTGACAGAAAAGACCCTAACTCTTAGAGGAGGGCAGTTGAGATGTTTGTTCCTACCTGGTAGAACTGGGCCAGGGGAGGTGGGAAGGTGGACCAGGGACACCAAGATGCCCACAGGGATCAGGGTTGGTGCAGGGAGGCAGCAGCCTGAAGTGAGCAGCCCAGTTCCTAAAGGAGAGGGGCTTTGTTTGTGTCCTTCTGTCCTTCTGGAGTTTAAGCTCCAGCTGTAGATTGAGGGTTCCATTAGGCTCTGTGGCGAGTCCATGCTTTATGATCTCCAGGGGCCCATGGTGTCAGAGAAGCAGCCTCTGCTATCAGGAGGCGTTTCTCTGACAGTTTGGGCTGGGTGAGAATTTGTTTATTCATTCTGAAGCGATTAATTGATTACAGCCATGTCGTGTGTTGTACCCTCAGGGTACAACAATGACTGTGAAAGACAGGCCCTTTCCTCCAGGGGCTTAGTTTTGCTAGGAACCACCAGTGGCTCCCTCTTACTCCTCCAAGCCGTCACAGATGCTGCATGTGGCTTCTGTGCCTCTGCCGCGGGCTCTGCCCTTCCTGTCCAGCTTTTCCCCTTCCTTCTCTTCCTCCCATTAACACCACTCACCCCTCCCAGCCCCCTGTGTGCTGACCTGTTATGTGCCTCTGCCCTGCTTTTCTCTGGTGAGCGTCTCCCTCACTCATTTTCAACTGACAGAGTTCCTTCGTTCTTCCTCTTCTTGGAATCCATTGCCCATCGGCCTGGCAGATAGGTTTTCTCCCTCTTTCATGCTCTGGAGGGGCTGGCATCTTTGTCAACAGCACTCAGCATGCATTTGCCTGCTTTGCAGTTCTTTACCCAAGTTTCCTTGTCCCTCACAGGCCCTCAGCAAAGTCTGCAAGGTGTACTTGAATGGAGAGAGGGTATAAAGAACCAGAGTTCCAGGTGTGTGCAGGGGCTGGTCAAAGGGTGAGAAGGTTATTTTCCTCCTTCTATTCTCCTTAGATGCCCTCAGGGATGGCAAGGAAATCAAGTGGCCAAATGCCCTATATCCAGACCTCCACATGCCCTTTGCCCCATCCTGGTCTCTGCACTGGGCCTACAGAGATGGACACCTCGTCAACCTGCCTGTTAGCCTGTTGGTGGAAGGTGACATCATAGCCCTGAGGCCTGGCCAGGAATCCTTCGCTTCTCTGAGGGGAATCAAGGTAGCTGGAGGCTGGGCTCCTTAACCGAGAGTTGCCACGGGCACGTCTATAGGCACTTGGATCCCAGAGCTCAACCCGCAGGCTTCACAGCTGGCTCAGAGGCTTTGCAAAGGCTCTGAGTCAGAGCTGAACCTCCTCTTCCTTCTCGTCATGTTCTTCCTCTCCCCAGTCCTTAGATCAGGGAGCCCAGCCCCTCAGGCCACAACCTCAACAGGCTCTTTGCTAGTGGACAGTCCCTGACCTTGCAAGCCATTTAGCTGGCCTTGTCCAGGAAGAGTGGCATCTTTGAGAGCCCTTTCATTACCCGCCTCCTTGTGCTGCTGGCAGGATGATGAGCACATTGTTCTGGAGCCAGGAGACCTGTTCCCTCCCTTCTCTCCACCGCCCTCACCCCGTGGAGAAGTGAAGAAAGGGCCACAGAACCCCCAGCAGCACCGGCTCTTCCGTGTCCTGGAGACCCCTGTGATTGACAACATCAGGTAAGTGTGCCTCTTCTGCCCATGCTGTCCTCTCCCCAGTGCCTCCTGTGACAATAAGTGAGGCTCGCCCATTCTGAGGCCTTCCTGAGAGCTCCTGTCTCCTCAGGCTCCTCCCCTTGGTCTCTTGTAAGAATTCTCAGACTCAGTGGTGGCCCATTCTATTCTAAGGGAACAGCTCTGGAGGCAGCCACTGGGCCCTCTCCCAGGGGGGTCGCTTGGGGCCAGGGCAGAGTAGGGAACCAAAGGACTCACTGGTGCTCAGGGAAGCCCTGTCTGGTTGAGAGGCCCAGAATCCTCTCAGGGTGCAGGTATCTGGCCTCTCCCTTCAGTGGGGCTGAGGTCACCTCTTTCTGCAGATGGTGCCTGGACATGGCCCTGTCCCGCCCAGTCACTGCTCTGGACAACGAGAGGTTCACAGTGCAGTCAGCAATGCTGCACTATGCCGTGCCTGTGGTCCTGGTGTGTGAGGCGGGGCTGTGGGCAGGGGAGGGCTGGACACGGGGATCCCTGGGCCAGACCCAGGTGAGCGTGAGTGCAGGCAGAGGGGCCCAGTGTGAGCCTGTGGTGTGAGTGAGGAAGGCAGGGAGCCAGAGCCGGCTGGTCCCCAGGGCCGAGGGCTAAGCCACAGCCCTCCTGTCCCCTCAGGCTGGCTTTCTCATCACCAATGCCCTGCGCTGCATGTTCAGTGCCCCCGGGGTCACCTCCTGGCAGTACACTCTCCTCCAGCTCCAGGCAAGGACGGCCCTTTCTTCTCTGTTGTGCTTCTGTGCTGTGGGGCCCAGTTCCCTCATGAGGCCCTGCCTGCCCCTCCCTCTCTGCAGCCCAGTTTCCTCAGGCTTTAGCTTAAGAATTTTTCCTTCCCCTCCTTCCCTTCCCATCCCCTGGACAGCTGTCCTTTCTACCCAAGGAATGGCCATGTGGCAGGGCAGCCCTCCCTTCTTCCTCCCTCTGGCCAGCAGCTTTTTGGGAGCCTCGGTGTGGTCCACTCCTTCCCAGGTGAATGGCATGCTGCCCATCCTCCCACTGCTTTTCCCAGTCCTCTGGGTCCTGGCGACTGCCTGTGGTGAAGCCCGCGTCTTGGCCCAGATGAGCAAGGCCTCGCCCAGCTCCCTGGTAGGTTGTTGCTAGGCATTTGGGGACAGTGGGAGGCAAAAGAGAGGGAATTGACTGTAGCAGAGAAGTGGGGGCAGAAGTCCAGCCTCACCTTGGGCTCAGTGTGTTGGAGTCTCTGGGCAGTAGCCTGGGGCTCAGCCCTTTCATTACAGAAGAAGCTCCAGGCCAGGCCCCAGGGTGCAGGTGACCTCCCTCCTGACTCCCACCAGTGGAGAGTCAGGACTGCCTGGATGCCTCTTACCAAAGGAGTTGTCATGAGTGTGGGTCCCCACCCTGCCTGCATGGAGGCCTGTGCAAAGATGGCTTTTTCTCCACTGAGGCTTGCCCCCTCCCTGTGCAGCTGGCCAAGTTCTCAGAGGACACTCTCAGCAGCTACACAGAAGCCGTCTCCTCGCAGGTACACTGACCACAATGTTTGGCCCCAGGCCCCTGCAGCCACAAGCCCTCAGGCTCTTTCCTGGAACCCTGGGACTCTATGGCCTTGAGCCTCCAGCTGGGCTCTTGGAGCTCCTCCATCCCATCCACCTGCTGCATGCAGACATTACCCAGGCCTGGTCCCGTGACATCCACATTTGTCCTAGACTCCAAGTTCCTGATGCTCCCCCCAACTCATCCAGATTGGGGTCTTACAGGCCATCTCCACGGAAACAAGACTGAGCCCCATGTAGCCTTGCAGACTTTCTCTCTCCCACCAGGAAATGCTGCGCTGCATTTGGGGCCATTTTCTGAGGGTGATTCAAGGGACATCGCCAACCCTGAGCCACAGTGCCAGCCTGCTGCACAGCCTGGGCTCTGTCACGGTGAGGGTGACCCTGGAGGGAGGAGGCACCTGTCCTACCAGGTCTGCTGTCTGGCTGGGTCTGGACCAACTGCCAGTTGTGTGGCCCCATGGGGGCTGGGCTGATGCCAAGTTCCTTTGCAGTGCTGGCCTCTCTCCCTGCAGGTTCTATGCTGTGTAGACAAACAGGGGATCCTGTCATGGCCAAATCCTAGCCCAGAGACTGTGCTCTTCTTCAGTGGGAAGGTCGAGCCCCCTCACAGCAGCCACGAGGATCTTACAGATGACCTGTCCACCCGCTCCTTCTGCCATCCCGAGGTAGAGGAAGAGGTATGGCTGGCTCCCACAGGCCTGGCTGGGCTGGGCTGCTTAGCCATGGAGCCTGGCCAATGGCTTTGGGAGGATGAGGAGTAAGAGGGAGAAGCTGGGTTCAGGATCTCTGGAAGCTGCTTCCAGGTGGTTAAGGTGAAGTCACAGGACAAAGCAGTGAGGGACCCAGAACTGTCCTGCCTCCGTGGGAGCCACCAGGACCTTGGTCCTAGGCCTGTGCTCCTGTTCTTCTCAGCCCCATGAACGAGATGCCCTCCTGGCTGGCTCCCTGAACAACACCCTGCACCTTTCCAATGAGCAGGAGCGTGGCGACTGGCCTGGAGATGGTCCAAAGCCCCCCGAGGCCCACTCTCACCACAAAGCACATGGCCGCAACAAACACCCGTCTGGCTCCAATGTGAGCTTCAGCAGGGACACTGAGGGTGGCGAGGAAGATCCTGGAAAGGTGAGGAGGGACACAGAGTGGGGAGACCACCTCATCTGCCATAGGCTTTCCCAGTCTCTCCTGCCAAAGGGGCATAGCCTATCTTGGACAGTCAGGGTCTGAAAGAATTCAGAAGTTGCATACAGCCCCCTGTCTAAGGGTCCCCCGCTTAGACAGCAGGATGACCTCCTGAGGCCTGACCCAAGTCTCTTCTGTGGATTCCTCTTCCAGTTCTCTCTGATGGTCACCAGCCTTCTAATCAAACCTTCCAAACACACAAAGCCATGGTATCCTCTTGGGTGTTGTCCCATGACTAAAAAAGATCTCTGATCATTTCCTCCCTGTTCGGCTGTCCCTCTGCAGTACTGCCAGTGTATCAAGTATAGAGACTAGAGGCAAACTGGAACCCGAGTACAGGGAGAGGGTCTCAGGAGGGACAGGAGAGCGTTGGCCTGAGAATGTGCCTTCTTGCAGGGCCAACCTTGAGCAGGGCCCACCCCTATTCCCTGCCTGAGGCTCCCCTTCTTCATTTCCTACAG
The DNA here is from genome assembly GCF_902686455.1 of Sciurus vulgaris. Taxonomy (NCBI): domain Eukaryota; kingdom Metazoa; phylum Chordata; class Mammalia; order Rodentia; family Sciuridae; genus Sciurus; species Sciurus vulgaris. The sequence goes on along the minus strand of NC_136463.1, from coordinate 5,908,476 downwards.
GCCCACCCTGGGCCAGAGGCTGAGCCCTATGAAGCAGAGGACTTTGTGTGTGACTACCACTTGGAGATGCTGAGCCTGTCCCAGGACCAGCAGAATCCCTCCTGCATCCAGTTTGATGACTCCAACTGGCAGCTCCACCTCACTTCCCTCAAGCCCCTGGGTCTCAACGTGCTGCTGAACCTGTGTAATGCCAGTGTCACTGAGCGCCTGTGCCGCTTCTCAGACCACCTGTGTCATGTTGCCCTTCAGGAGAGCCACCGCACTGTGCTGCCTGTGCACGTGCCCTGGGGCCTCTGCGAGCTGGCCCGCCTCATTGGTATGGCCCACAGTGGGGGCAGTGGGGTGGGGCTGGCCAGGTGGCCGCTAGCCTTTCCAAACTGGCTTGGCATAGGCTTTGTATAGATCAGTTGTCAGAATGGCATGTGCTTGCCATGTACAGCTGATCCTTTAGCCTCTGATGGTCCCAGCCTCACCAGACAGCAGTGTGAGACAGAGCTCCCTGGCTTGGGAAGAGAGCTGACTGTTGGGATGAAGAGGCTGCAGGACTGACTAGATTGTCTGCTGGGAGTGAGCCTCTGCCCCGGGCCCTGAGTCCCGTCATTGTCCCCACAGGCTTCACTCCAGGGGCCAAGGAGCTCTTCAAGCAGGAGAACCACCTGGCGCTCTACCGCCTCCCCAGTGCCGAGACTGTGAAGGAGACCTTGCTGGGACGGCCATCCTGTGTCACCAAGCGGCGCCCCCCCCCTCAGCCACATGATCAGCCTCTTCATCAAGGACACTGCCACCAGTGAGCCTCATGTCAGCTCAACTGGCATCTGGTTGAAAATTCCAGAGCTTGGCGGGTGGAGTTTTCTGCCCTGCTGTGTCCATTTCTAGGGAGGGCTGGGATGGTAGACCACTTCCTGAGTTCTCTAGCATGGCAGAGACTGGGACTGGAGACCTGGGCCAAAAGACTGGAAGCATAGCCGTATTACCAGCTCAGTGGTGTTCCATAGCAGCTTGCTGTCCAAGTGGTCTGGGGAATTCCCTCCTCTGTGTGGGCTCCTTGGCACCCTTCTCAAAGATGGCAGCATGCTACTTGTTGGTTTGGATGGAGCAGGGGCTGGTTTGGGGCCTTCATGTTTTGATCTTTTTGCCCTACCCTTAGGCACAGAGCAGATGCTATCCCATGGCACTGCTGATGTGGTCTTGGAGGCCTGCACGGACTTCTGGGATGGAGCTGACATCTACCCGCTTTCAGGATCTGACAGGTGGGTGAGGAGCTTTGCCAGTCTATCCGCCCATCTCATAGACATGGGGCATCTCAGGACCACTCACCTCACTTCCACTCTGCTTCCCTGGCAGAAAGAAAGTGCTGGATTTCTACCAGCGAGCCTGCCTGTCTGGTTATTGCTCTGCCTTCGCCTACAAGCCCATGAACTGTGCCCTATCCTCTCAGCTCAATGGCAAGTGCATTGAGCTGGTGCAGGTGCCTGGCCAGAGCAGCATCTTCACCATGTGTGAGCTGCCCAGCACCATCCCCATCAAGCAGAATGCCCGCCGCAACAGCTGGAGCTCCGACGGTACCACGCGCCTCCATCCCAGTGGGGTGGGCACTGGGGCTTCTGGTGGTAGGGGAGGGCCTCTGGAGGGCCATGGCATTGCTTGCAGCACCAAGGGCTGTGGGCACTGTATAGTAGGAGCTGGGGTGCCAGTGTGGTACTCACTAGCTGGTGACATGGGGATCCCCTCCGTTTTCTGTCTACCCTCCTCCTAGGTTTGATTTCAGGGGGGTTACTATATACAAAAGCACTTTTTTTTGAAAGTTATGAAACTTTCCAAAAAAGTGTGGATTATAGTGTTAGCCTTATTAGAAACAGACAAAAGCCCAGGTCGCAAACCCTGCTGGAACCGAGGAACTCAGAACTCAACCTTCTACCCCCAAATACACACTTATGGGGTCTTAGAAACCCAGGAGGCCATGTGCTGAAGCAGTAGCTAAGGGTGGGCCAGCCCCATCCCTGGAGCTGGGCTGTGCAGGAGCTGAGCCATGTTCTGCCTGGCTCTCGGGATGGCCACCTGACTGATGAGTACTTTTCATTGTCTTTTCTCCTGTCTGTTGGCGCCTTGTGTGTCTTGGCTGTGTGTGTGGTCCCCTGGGGCCCACCTGCTCATTGATTTGGGTGTGGCATCTGTGCGTGTGGCTGCCTCCTGGAATCTGCTGGTTCCTGGGTGTCCTGATTGGGCTGTGTTCCGGGCATCCTGCTGCGTGTTTGCTGGTTTTGTATCTTGTTCCTGCCTGAAGAAGGGATCGGGGAGGTGCTGGAGAAGGAAGACTGCATGCAGGCCCTCAGCGGCCAGATCTTCATGGGCATGGTGTCCTCCCAGTACCAGGCCCGACTGGACATCGTACGCCTTATTGATGGGCTGGTCAATGCCTGTATCCGCTTCGTCTACTTCTCTTTGGAGGATGAGCTCAAAAGCAAGGTGGGGAGAGATCGCCCCCTCTGCTGCCACTGATTCTTTTCCCCATGGGCTTCCTCTGTTCATTGTCATCTTCCTTACAGGTGTTTGCAGAAAAGATGGGCCTGGAGACAGGCTGGAACTGCCACATCTCCCTCACGCCCAATGGTGACATGCCTGGCTCCGAGATCCCTCCTTCTAGCCCCAGCCATGCAGGCTCCCTGCATGATGACCTGAATCAGGGTGAGGGTAAAGCATGTGGTGGGGTGGGTGGGGGTGGGAGGCTTCCCTCCTAGGAGCCACAGCCAGGAATAGCCTCCGTAGATCTCTTCCGATAAGTATGCTCCCTCGGAAAATGACCCCGTTATCCCTGCAGGCAACAGCAGTGGGAGGGGAAGAGTGGAGACCTGGAGTCAGGAAGTTGTGTCCCATCTGCAGGGCAGGGAAAGGCCCCCAGAAGGCTGGCCCAAGATGAAGGACAGACTTTCATCCCCCATAGTGTCCCGAGATGATGCGGAAGGGCTCCTTCTCATGGAGGAGGAGGGTCACTCCGACCTCATCAGCTTCCAGCCTACAGACAGCGACATCCCTAGCTTCCTGGAGGACTGCAACCGGGTAAGAGAGCAGGCCCTACCCCACCCTACCCCGTGTCCTCTGAACTGGCTTCGTGGCTGGTCCAGGGGAGAGAAGGGCTGGCAGGTGAAGTGAAGGCATCTTGCTCCCCATCCTGAGGCTACTGGCCTCTTTGCTTCCTCTAGGCCAAGCTGCCCCGGGGCATCCACCAGGTGCGGCCCCACCTGCAGAACATTGACAATGTGCCCTTGCTGGTGCCCCTCTTCACTGACTGTACCCCTGAGAGTGAGTGCTGTGGCCCCTGCTGATGAGTTCTGCCAGAGCTGAGCACCCCATGGGCTTCAGAGGGGCTGTGGGTTTCTCATGTGGGCTGGGATTGCTGGGGAATCTAGTGGGCTGGCACTGGTTTGACCATTCCAGGAAGCCAGAAGTGACAGTGTGCATATGATCATCCTGCTGGGATGGGGTTGTTCCAGAGAGGGGCCCACTACCCATTGTTTCCTGCCCTTCTGGCCTGTGGGTCTCTGCTGGCACCTGCACAGGGCTCCACCTGCCTGAATCTTGTGCATCCCACCTGTCCCCCAGCCATGTGTGAGATGATAAAGATCATGCAGGAGTATGGGGAGGTGACCTGCTGCCTGGGCAGCTCTGCCAACCTGAGGAACAGCTGCCTCTTCCTCCAGAGCGATGTCAGGTCAGGGCAAGACCCTGGGCTGGTGGGCCAGCCTCTGCCTCTCAGACCTGGGACAGGCCTGCATGGGAGTTGGGTTATATCCTGTGGTTGATCTTGCCTTGGCTGGGACCCAGGCACTGGGTGTGGTGGGAGAAGAGGGATGGGACGCTCATCCTGGGGGGTAGGGGATCTTCACGAAATGCAGCTCATGGGTGGGCTTTTCCTACACTGTAGCATTGCCCTGGATCCCCTGTACCCATCCCGCTGCTCCTGGGAGACCTTTGGCTACGCCACCAGCACCAGCATGGCTCTGGCCTCCGATGGCCTTTCTCCCCTGCAGCTGTCAGGGCAGCTCAATAGCCTGCCCTGCTCCCTGACCTTTCGCCAGGAGGAAACCATCAGCATCATCAGGCTTATTGAGCAGGTGGGGGCTCAGACAGGTGCAAGGGGTAGGCGTACAGGCCCACTGGGTGCAGCCTGCGGGGAGGAGTTGCAACAGAATACTTCAGGCCCCCTGGCCTCACTCTCAGCTCTCGAGGAAACTCCCCCAGGCAGTTAAATTCGTCTCTGTTCCTTCTTTGCAGGAGCATCATGGCTTTTGATGTAAGTTTGTCAGTTGTAGGGCCTGAGAGGTCAGGCCGACTCCGGCCACAGTCTTTCCTTCTCCATCCCTAGGCTCGGCATGCCACCTACGGCATCCGTAAGTGCTTCCTCTTCCTGCTGCAGTGCCAGCTGACCCTCGTGGTCATCCAGGTGAGCTGGGGCCAGCACAGACTTGCCCCTTCCCCACCTGCTCCTTTGTGCAAAGGCCAGTTGGGAATCAGAGGAGGGAGGCTGGGGTGCAGCACAGGTGAAGGGTCCCCAGAGCCTTGTGAAGCCCTTGGGCATTTGGAGTTGACTCTGCTGGCAGAAAAGTCTGCTCTCCAGCCAGTTCCCCTTGGCCAGGCCACGAACAGAGGCTGGGCTGGGCAAGGCAGTCCTGGGCTCCTCAGCTCTTACTGTGGCTCCTGGGTTCTTTACTGGTCTAGTTCCTTTCGTGCCTGGTCCAGCTGCCGCCACTTCTGAGTACCACAGACATCCTGTGGCTGTCCTGCTTTTGCTACCCTCTGCTCAGGTGAGAGGCCTCGCCACCCCTCTGTGCCCATCCAGGTAGGGCCAGGATGTCATGGGCATCCTGAGGAGCACAGGGCGTCTCAGAGCTCGCCTCCTCTGGTGCAGGAGGCACTGCTCCTTTGCCTTTGTCCACCTCCTTACCAGACTTGACCTCACTCTCAAGACTCCCTAACGGCTTTCCCTGTGAAAACTGGGAGACAGAGGTGGCAGTCACTGCCCCATTACTACTCTTGCTTTCCAGCATCTCTCTGCTGGGGAAGCCACCCCATAGCTCCATCATGTCCATGGCTACAGGGAAAAACCTCCAGTCCATTCCTAAGAAGGTAAGCAAGGCAGACCTGACAAGCTGGGACCTGTCATGGAGGAAAGCAAGTGGCATGGAGTGGGCTGAAGGTTGGGGTCCAGGAGAGGGCCAAACCAGAGGCTCTGAGATTGGGAGACTCGGAGAGTCAGTGCCTGGCCAGGAGTGGTAGTGGGAGCTGAGAAAGATCCTAGTTGGGGGTGTGGACCCCGCTACTTCTCTCCCCGCTTGTCCATTTGCTAAGAGCCTGATGAATGTGTGAGTCCATCGTGTGCTGGACCCACTGTGTGGCCAGCAGAGGGGCCATCCACCACGGAAGTGACCAGCCTCCCTTCTCCTGCAGACACAGCACTACTTCCTGCTCTGCTTCTTGCTCAAATTCAGCCTCACCATCAGCTCGTGTCTCATCTGCTTTGGTTTCACGCTGCAGAGCTTCTGTGACAGTGCCCAGGCCCGTAACCTCACCAACTGCTCCTCTGTCATGCTGCGCAGGTGGGTCTGTGGGGCTTCCTCCCTCCCCACTCCAGCCCACTTCCCCGGGGCCCCACATGAGGCTGAGCCCTTGTCTTGCTTTGGCAGTAACGATGAAAGGGCTCCAGCCTGGTTTGAGGACTTTGCCAATGGACTGCTGTCAGCTCAGAAGCTCACGGCTGCTCTAATTGTCCTGCACACTGGTGAGGGCCCAGTTTAAGAGGGACTGCTGACTGCTGGTGGGGATGCCCGGACATGGGGGACAAGGCCTTGGACTAATGGGGAGGCTGACCCTCCACTGGCCCCATTTTCTCCAGTCTTCATCTCCGTCACCCACGTGCATCGCACCAAGCCTCTGTGGAGAAAGAGCCCCTTGACAAACCTTTGGTGGGCCATGACCGTGCCTGTGGTGTGAGTAGTGCTGGAAGGAGGGGCCCTGGGGCCAGGGAGGGGCTTCTGCAGGGCCTTGAGCACCTCAGGCAGGTAGGGAAGGAAGCAGACAGCCTGCCTCCTCCTCCCACAGGCTGCTGGGTCAGGTGGTGCAGACGGCTGTGGACCTGCAACTGTGGACACACAGGGACAGCCGCATCCACTTTGGTCTGGAGGATGTGCCCCTGCTGACGTGGCTCCTGGGCTGCCTGTCCCTAGTGCTTGTGGTGGTCACCAATGAGATTGTAAAGCTGCATGAGATTCGGTGAGCTGTCAGGAGGGCACCTCCCTTGGGGCGCCAGCATGTTCCCTAAACCTGTCTCTCACCCTCTTGTCTGCATCCTCCCCTCCCTCCCTCTTCTGGGGTCCTGTCCCATCCCCTGGTCTGAGGATCTACAGTAACCAGCATTTCAATCTCCTGCCCCACCAGGGTCCGCGTCCGCTACCAGAAGCGACAGAAGCTACAGTTTGAAACCAAGCTGGGCATGAACTCTCCCTTCTGAGCCATTGGCCATGGCAGCCACAGTTGTCCTGGTCCCTGGGGTGAAAGCCAGACCCATCCCGAGTCTGAGGAATTGGGGTCAGAGGCCCAGCTCTCATCATTGGAGGCCCTGTGGTCTTCCTGACCCTGGGCTTACTGAGCAGAAGTCAAGGAGTGGCGGCCTTGACCAGACGGGACCACCCTGGCTCTCCCCTGGCCTTGCTAGGGGCACTCTTGAATGTATGACCTCAGGCGCTTGGCAGAGGGACTGTCAGTCCCCACCCCTGGTGGGATGCCCTGCTTCAGGGTCCCCTATTCCAGCGCCCCCTGCTCTTGCACCTGTGGCACAGCTTCAGAGCCATGGGCAAGGGCCTTAGCCTTTTTTGGAAGAGCAATGGCTGCTGCCTTCAGAAATGCCACATCCTCCCTGCCTCCCCACATCCTGTCTTCCTGGGGTAAGGGCCTGGCTGTGGCCCTGAGGACCTCTCCTCCCTCTGGAGGGGATTCTCGGGCTTAGGCCTGAAGATGCAGAAGGGCCCCCACCTTGCCTGGAGCCTCTTCCTGTGCCTGCACTCAGCTGACTCGGTCTTCGGGGATGTGGCCCAGGTTTCCTGTAGCCCCTGCCCTTGTTCTCCTGGGAGAAGTTTTTACTGGTGTATATTTTTTACTGGAAATGAGCCTTTTAGGAATGAATATAGGCTGGTTTATATTAAAACTTGTAAATTGCTTAAGAAAAACCTGTGGCTGGTCCATGAGGCAGCTACAAAAGGGTAGTCTTAAGGGGGCCATCCCCAGGCTGCAGGCACTGAGGGGAGCCCTGAAGGCAAGGACTCAGGCCTTCTCCCTTCCACACAGGCAGGTGCCCCTAGGGCCAGCTCAGGGAAGACCCTGGACTCAGGTCCATGGCACAGATCCAGACAGACAGCCCAGTCATGTGGAATGACACTTTCATTGGTGTTAGTTGGGGAAAGGTTAATGGTTACAGAGCCAGGGCCTGGGTCAACTGGGCTGGGCCTCCGGCCCTGAGGTGGGCAGCTGTGCTCCTGCTGTGGAAGGCCCTCCCCCGCTGCGTCCTCTCAGGCAGTTAATAGATAGAATAAATTCCATTTAAAATATATGCATTTTTTCTCTGCTTAAAAAATAACATTTACAGTTGAAAAAGTTTGGACACTGGGGATCTGTTAATCCCATTGCTTCCTAACCCTGCTAACACCGTCTCCCAGTGAGGGATGGCAGGAGCAAGGATAGGAGCTGGCTGGGCCATGCCCCGTTGGGTATTTACATGTCCTATGTACACTGGCAGGGAGGGGCCCAGCCAGGCACACTGCCTCCCCTAGTTCCTCAGAGCCAGGGCAGCACGGTGGGTGGTCACAGACATTCCCTTATTACAGGAACTTGAAGCATGGGGTGGGGGTGTAAAGGCAGCACCCCAAAAGCTCTGCCGCCACCTCCTCCTTGAGGAGAAAGCTCTTTCTAGGGTTCTTGTCCAGGTGCCAGGGCTGTCCGGTCAGATTATACATGGGAGGAGGCTCTGCTAAGATGCAGCAGAGACCCTTCAGCTAGTCAGGTTCTGAAAAGTCCCCCTGCCCCTCTGCAGGGCTGCCCCACAGCACTAAGGGCTGTACTTGGAGCAGTAGGGAGAGGCTCAACTGGGGCAGGGTACTCCAGCCTGACCAGCCCTGGGCCTGTGCCCAAGGTGGTCGGCCCTTTTCCATGCTGGGTCAAAGGAAGTGGATATGACAGGTCACAGTGGGCACCACTGGAGGACCACAGGCAGGTCTTGCTCAATCCAGCATGGCATCCAGCTGGTCGGCCAGGGCATCAAACATGGTGCTGATGTCATCCAGAATGTGCTTGGTGGAGGTCACTGGGGGACTGCAGCAAGGGGAAGGGCTGGATCAGAGGGGCCAGAGGCCTGCAGCCCACTGGCCCTGGGGAAGGAGCTGTCACTGAGCTACGACTGGGTGCCAGGCACTTAGCGTGCATCACCTCTTAATGCTCTCAACATCCTGGGTAGCAGGTGAGTTTTCTGAGGCTGGGGGTGGGGGACTTGCCCACACTCACATCCCTCTAAAGAGGCAGTCACCAGGAATCCTTGCAGGTCAGATCTGGGTGACTTCAAAACCTGGGGTCCTGCCATCCCACTGGAGGCCTCCCCAGCCTGAGGCTCTGCCTGCAGTGTCCCCCTCCGATAGTCCCAGAACCCGTGTCCTACACCCACCTTCTCTCCCTCCTCCTCTGGCACCCAGCACCCTTACCCTTCTGGCTCCTCAGCACTGATGCTCTTCTCTGCGGCCCGCAGTGCAGCTGCCAGAGATGAGCTGGTCTGCTCCAGTCTCTGCTGGGCCCGGCCTGGGCCCACAGCTCCAGTGCTCTCAGGCCTTGGTGGGGGCACTGGGCGGGGGCCCAGGCGGGGAGCCAGCTTTGGGCCAGAAAATGCCAGCTGGGTGCAGGCCACAGACACAGGCTTGGGGGCTGTTCCTGCAGAGAAAAAAGTTGGCAGTGACTCTGGGTTGGATGTCCCCCGTACACAGCACACCACCCCTACAGGCCTCAGCTTCCTACCTGCTCCAGGCACCTTGAGGAGGGCAGCTGGGACAGTGGGGGGCTCCATCTCCGCATTCGGCCTACTGCCTGCTGAATTTTCCAGACCAGGCCCAGGGCAGGGCACCGGGGGCACCGGGGGCTGCATCACGGGGCTTGGCGGAGTGGCTGGAGCGTCTTGATGTGAAAGGCTGCTGGGGTCAGGCCGTGAAGGGTTGGAGGAGGCAGAGGTGGAGGACTCACTGGGAGCCTGGGAGGGCACGGAAGCAGAGGGGCTCGGGGTGGCTCCTGCCACCCCAAAGGCCAGCAGTGCCGTTTGCAGTGGCTCTCTTTCCCTGCATTTGGGCCTCCGCTTGACAGTGTCTGACTCCGTGAGGTTGAAATCGAGGCCAGGGGGCACGGGTGTTTCCCGGGGTGGGGGGCCAGCTGGCTTTGGCCGCTGCTTGATAGTAAGATTCCCCTCCTCTGCAAATGGCAGCCCTTCCCCTGAGCTGCCCCGAGACGGGGGTGTCCCCTCAGGGCCAGGCTCCTCTTCCTCTGTGTCCGATGCAGGGCCAGACGGGGCAGGCAGACCAGGGGGCTCAGAGGGGCCGGCTGGCTCACTCAGGGTCCGCCTCCGGGGCCCCGCAGCACTCTCCTTGGGTCCTGTGCTCCCGTCTAGTGAAGGTGGCTCCGAGGGGCCGGAGACCGAGCTGAGGCGCTTGGGGGGCGGGGGTGGAGGGCCTTTGCGACGGGCACGCAGGGCAAAGGACTGGCTGCGGGGAGCCCCTCGAGTTGGGGCTGGGGTAGGACTGGTCCGGGTGAGGGTGCTGCGTCCTGGTCGCCGCGTAAGAGTGGCATAACTGCCCAAGGTGCTGCCCACTGGCCCTTCAGCCTCCCCCTCTGCCTCCCCCTCTGCAGGGCCAGGGCGGCTCAGGCTGTGGGACCTGCGCTTGGGCCGAGGTGGGTCTGGAGGAGCGGCAGGGGGGCCGGCCAAGTAGGAGAAGGCTCGGGGTGCACCAGGAGGTGGCCCTGTAGCCGGGCTAGAGGGCGAGCCCTGGGGGTACATAAAAACGTAAGGGGCAGGTCCTTGGCCAGGAAGTGGGGAGCAGAGCTTAGAGGGCCGCTCTGTGCCCTCCGGAAGGTTCCTCTCCTGGAGGGTACTAGGGTCTCCACCACTGGGCTGAGTAGCAGGCTGTTCCTGTGAGTGACCAGACCCCCGTGAGCGTGCACCAATGCTCTCCTGGCTGGGGGAGCGGGCAGGGGGCAAGGGGAGTGGCTCAGGACCACCGCCTGCCATGGCTGCTTGTAGCTCTGGGCTCAGCTCACTACCCTGAAAAGTGAGGAGGCGTGGGCCCGCCACAGCTGGACCCTCCCCATTCTCTAGCCCCTCAATGGCCATCAGCTCTGGACCCCTGGCCAGCCGTCGCCCACCCTCACCCAGAGCCTCCCCCTGCAGCAGGCCCCGCCGAAGCTCTGCCAGCCGCTTCACACCCAGCATAAGCTTCTTCTGATGCCCTGGGAAGGGTGGACAGAAGGAGTGAGGTTAGCTAGGTCTAGGACGGGTCACTCCTACCCCCCAGACCCCGTTCTGTCCTCTTAGAGACGCTGGAGGCACAGGCCCTACCAGAAGGCCTCAGAGCAATTCTCACCTAGCTTGTTGACGCCAATCTCCTGTAGCTCCTCCCAGGTGAGATCGGCCACCAGCCCCATGGAGTCGTAGCCACTGCTTACCAGCTGCTTGTGGTACTGCGGCAGCCCCAGTGCACACAGCCACTCCAGCAGGTCCGTCTGGAAGAGCACTGTCATAAGATCTTGCTGCCCACCAAAGGCAAAAAGGAAGGGGCGCCATAAAACCACAGCCTGACGTGACAGCCCGAGCACCCCAGCCCAGCCGCCGGCTCACCGGGATGTAGTTGGGCAGCCACTCAGCAATGCTGAGCTGGGCGATCTCTGAGGCGATTTTCTTCCTATGCCCGGGCTTGGTCACCCCTATGGCAGTCAGATCCTGCCACACAGGACATGGGTATCAGGCCCCTCCTCTGTCTGCCGGGCCCTCCCTTACCCGGCTGTAGCACCCACCTCAGGTGTCATGCGACTAATGGTTGGCACATCGTAGCCAGCTTGCAGGAAGTGGGCTGTGTAGCCCTCCAGCTGGAACTCACTCAGCCAGTTATGAATGGCCTGTGCGTCCTGTGGAGGCGGGGGAGGGGAACGGAGCGGGAGCGGCTCAGCCTCCCCAGGGGCTTGGCCGAGTGGGACTTAAATCCATACTGAGGCCCCCCATGCCCCCCACCCATGCCCTCAGGCCTGCAGTGTACCCCAGGGGAGGTCTCACCTTCCCCTCTAGCAGCTGTTCTGGCCTCACATCTTGGGTGAAGATCTCCCCAGAGTGGTAGCTGGCCAGAGGGAGGTGGCTCAGGTTGTCTTTGAAAGGGGAGAGAAATGGCATCAGAGGTGGCTGGAGGAAGGGGTGGCCAGCACTTAGCCTCCTCACCTGCATCTCTCTAGCCAGCCCTGGTCCCATCAGTCAAGCTTTCCTACCTGCCAGGGACGGGGCGTGCAGTCCTGGCAGCACCTGGTCCTCCCCTGCAGAGGGCAGTGGCTGGAGACAGGGAAAGAGCCCACTCAGGGTGTGGGGGGCCACAGCGGGGCTAGGCCCTGCCCTGGTCCCAGCACCCTCCCTCCTACCTGGGCATTCTCAATAAGAAGGCTGGTGCCATGGCCGTTGGTACCCTCAGAACTCTGCCCGCTGCCAGCACTGCGGATACTGCCCACACTGCCCTCGCTGCCCACACTATTCCTGTCACCTGCTGCAAGGGCAGAAGGACATGGGGTCAGAGCCCCAGCTGGTACTGCTAGCAGTTGACTGGCAACTTGCCCCCACCAGTGCCTGGGAGAATGTACCTGGGCTGTCTGGGCTGAGGCCCACCCGAGGAAGCTGGCCATAGGTAAGAGGGTGTAGGGGGTCATCGGCAGGAGGCTGCATTGTCCGAGAGAAGCCTGGGCGCAGTGGGGCAGGTGCAGAGGGGAGACGGGGCACAGGGATGCCCACCCGTTTGCTGACCACTTCCACGATGCCTGGGGGAAAGTAGCCCACACGGTCCGTGCCCCTTTGGCTCTCATGGATATGGCCCTTCCAGCGGCCATCAGGATGCTGTTCAAGCACCTGTGACAGGTTGTAGGGGGAAGGGATGGTGACTCCCCACACCAAGCAAGTGATAGGCATCTATTTTTGCAGCCACGGTCCAGCAGCCCAGGTCCAGCTCTTCCCCTGCTCTCAGGACACTCACCTCTGATGCCCAAGGTGGCCCGAGTCTGGCTCCTGCCTCCAGCAGACAGCTTAATGCCCTTGTGCCACAAAGCACACAGATAGGGGCCTAGAGACAGCTTGTGCTCTACTCCTAGCTTGCTGCTTGCCAGCTATGCGGCTCTGGGGAAGTCACTTTATCTAAGCCTCAGTTTTGCTATCTCTAAAAAAGAAATGACGATGGGGTCTGCCCTCCCTAGATTTAGAAAGAAAGACGTGAGAGAGCAGACGGAGACCTAACACAGCCTGATAACACAGCAGGTGCCCATGTAAGTCAGAGCAATCATTCACATTCTCAAAAGGAACGCGCGTGTGGGCCCTCACCGTGATGACATCCCCTGCCCGGACATTGAGAGCAGTGGGATCGTGGAGGTTCCAGAAATCCTTGAGTGCTCGGACCTTCAGGATCCCTGAGGCCTCTAAGAGAAAGGGGAGGGCAGGCATCATCCAAGGGTCCTTTGGCCATCTCCCCACCACCCCACCCTGTTCACAGTCTCCCCCAGGGACACCAGCTCCTCTTCCACATCCTGGTACCTACTGAATGGCTCCGGCCCTTGGCTGGGTCTTCTCCCCACACTCACCCCGCAGTAGCTGCTTGATCTCCCGGCTGGCCTGAGAAGTGGTGAACTGATTCACAATGTCCAGTGCCGTCTGGTTATACGTGTTCCGGATGTTCACGTCCACACCTCCCTGGGTAAATAGTGCCGGGTGAGCTCATACTAACCGCTCTGTCATCTCTGCCCTCATCCTCACCCAGCATACCCTCATCTATCACCCAGGAGGTGGGTGCTGTTCCTATTTTCAGATCTTACAGGTGAGGAAGGAGAATTTCAGAGATCAGGTCAGTAATGAGCTAGCAAGAAGCATGCCTGGGTTTCAACCAGGCGGAGCTGCTCTTGGGTCTCAGGGTCACTCAAAGGAAGCTGGGCCTCTTCCCTGCCACCCAAGCAAAGCAAAACAGTCTGCCTCCCCAGCTGGTCTTGGCACATGGCAGAGGCTCCCCAGAGGCTCCACTCCACATCCGTGGAGTACCCACCTCCAGGAGCAGGCGAACCACCTCGGTCTTGCCGTACAGCGCAGCCTCATGGAGTGCAGTGCCGGTCTTGGTCTGGCGGTTGATCTCAATCCCGGCTCTCAAAAGCTGCCTGTGGTGGGCAGAGGGAATACAGGTGTGGCGGGGCAGGGAGAAAGCCAACTGCCGGAAACTGGGAGATGGAGCATGGGTAAAGATGGCAGTAGGGAGGCATGGAAAGGGCACCAGAGGTGCCACAGGAAGGGGGGATTCACTGTGGGTACCTGATGACTTCTCTGTGGCCATTCTTGGCAGCCAAGTGCAGGGGTGTAGTGTAGTTGGGGTCGCAGGGGTCCTTGGCCTCACCCTCCAGCAGTGCCACACATAAGTGGCTGTTCAGTAGCAGCTGGGCCACCTGCAGTGTGCAGTACCCAGTTGGGAGCCTCTCCTGAGACCCACAGACACCAGGCACTCAGAGCCCCCAGGGCTGTAGGCCTTACCTTGAGCCGCCCGAATTCACAGGCCAGGTCCAGGGGCGTCTTCTTGGCCTTGTTGACCAGGCACGGGTTGGACTGATGCTGGAGGAGCATTTCTGACTAGGGTGGGGAAAGCCAAGTGAGGGGACCTTGGCCTGCCTGGCCCCCGACTTCTAGCCTCCCCATGCCAGCGCCCTCACCGGCAGGCTCACGTACCACCTCATAGTGTCCATATTGCGCGGCCAGGTGCAGAGGGATTTGCCCATCCAACGAGGCGGCATTAACAGCCGCAGAGGCACGCAGCAGCAGCCGCACGGGCTCCAGCCGGCCCTGCCAGGCCGCATAGTGCAGTGGACGCATGCCTGGAGGGAGGAAGGTCCTGAGGGAGGTCCCAGGATGGCACTGGGGGTGGAAGGACTTAAGCAGATTATGGAGCCACCCAGCTGGGAGGGAAAACAGCCCAAGAGACACTGGCTTAACCCAGGTTTGGTCAGGAAGAAGTCCAGCTGTATGGGGCCCAAGCCGGAGTCCACCATGTCCACTACAGGTAATCTGAGCACCAAGACATGAGCACCACTCACTACCCCCAGAAGGCTGTTTAGAGGGAAAGGCATTTGCAAGCCCAGAGAAGCTTTGGGAACGCCTCTTAGCATTGCTATGTCCTAACAGGAGCAAGCTCTGGTCATAAGTCTGCCTTGGGCCTCTACCTTCACCAGGCAGGGGACACACTGCGGTCTCACCATTGCTGTCCTTGATGTCAACAGTGGCCTGAGCCTCCAGCAACAAGGCTATGAGCTCTAGGCTACCTCCCAAGGCGGCATGGTGGAGAGCGGAGAATCTGGCATGGGGGCGGACACAAAGTAGGGGGTGTCAGTGAGCAGTCTTCCACCCCCAAATCCTGGTCTTCCACACCCAAACTCATCCTGAGGGCTGGCAGGGATGGGTTACTTGCACCCCACCCCCGCCAGCCCTGCCATGGGAGCGCACAGCAGCCGGGCCATAGCATGAAAGGGCTCAGTGTCTGGGCTGAGTGGCCTATTTGTCTGGCATCCCCCCCAGCCAGTTCAGGGGAGGGGGCTTGGGAGCAGGAGCCCGAGGACTCCTACCCTCCAGGGAGAAAAGGGCCCAGGAGGAATCTGACCCAAGGAAGCCCCTCAGAGAGGCCCCCAAGCACCTACTGGAGGGTGGGTGGGCAGGACCCCCTCCCTGTGGCCCTACACAGGCGGGACCCAGAGCTCTCAGCAAATATGCTTCAAGGTCAAGTTTAAGAAGAGAAGGGATTCTGAGCTCCAGGACCTCTGCCTTCCGACCCTCCCGTCCCCCAGCATCTCTCACTCACCCGTCAGCATCCTGGTAGTTGACGTTGAGCCTCTTTGTGGAGCCAAGGAGCTCTGGGGGTCAGGGCAGGGGCATCAGGACACAGGCAACCGTCTGACCTCACCCATACCTCACCCAATACTCCCTCCACCCCAACTCCCAAGCCCCACTGACCTCTTGGTGTGCAGGAAAGCACTTGTCCCATGGCCCTTTACTGGTTCTGGCCCTGTGGCTCCCCACCCTGGCCCACGAGCTGACAGCTTGAAGGCATCAAGTGCAGGGAGCCACCACAACGGTGGCCTGACCTCCCAGGGCCCCAGCCCAGCTTGTTATAGACCCAAAGGGGGTGGGAGGGGACACTGGCATGATGTGCCCTCAACAGGCAAGCCCACGGAGCGCATGGTTAGCATTCCTGCCTGAATGGGCTAGGGAGCTAGTCACATTGTCCTGCTGGGCAGAGAGGGATAGGCGGGGAAAGAAAGGAGAGGGCTGCTAGGTATTGAGGGGAGAAGAAAGGCCAGGCAAGGGCCCAAGGGATATAATGTCCAGCCCCATGGCATCCCTAGGTAGAGCGTGGTCGGGAAGGCAGCCTCCCCTGCCCTGTACTAGCCCTGCTCTGCCACAAGCTAGCTGTGAGACTGGGCAGTCATTTAACCCCTCAGGCTCAGTGTCTTCCTCTATAAAATGGATCGATCATAGAACCTGCCATTACTAGCACCATGTTATCCTCCAGCAAGAGCTGGCACCATCTCTGGACTGTCCCCTGGATCTCGGAGGGTTCTCTGCCAGCCTGGGTGGCACCTGCTGATTTGGGTCCCTCAAGCTCTTGACTGAGCTGTCTAGCCCCAGGCAGAAGGGCCGGGACACTGCCTCCCTAGAGCAGGACACGTGCAGGTGAGGACCTCAGGCAGCCAGGACACAGTAGTGGGGGTGGTCCTTGAAGCTTTGGGGAGGGAAAGAGAAAGGCCTGTCACAGGAGGCCCGAGCCTCCTGTAGGAACCTACCCCTGCTGCAAAGGAGGGGGCCTGGCCCAACCCAGGCTGGGCAGAGTGCCAAGCATGCTGGTCCAGGCCTGCCCCCCAGGCCCTGGTGGGCCCCTGAATACCCCAGCAGCCTGGGCAAGGCAGGGCCTCATTCCAAAAGGGAGGGACCAATCCTACAGTGGGAAGCAGGAGATGGGGAGGGAGGGGACAGTCACATGGAGTGCTGAGCTGAAGGACTGCACCAAAAGGTAAATACAGAGCAAGGAGTGACAGTGCAGAGGTGGGGGCCGCTGGAAGAAAACACAGGCCTTTCAGTTTTTCTCTAGTCCCTTTGCAAAGATCTTGTCAAACAGAACCATTTGGGGCAAGGAAAAGACAATGGCTTGAGAAGCAGCAAGTGCAGGACTCACACGCTCACTCTGCCTCTGCCTGGCTGTGGGACCCTGGCCAGTCATGATGCCTCTCTGAGTCTCAATGAGGGCAGCAAGGAAGAGACTGTCCTTTGGCCCACACACCCTTCCACCAGCCTGCCAGTCTGGACAATCTGGGATGGGCAGCTGGGTGGCGGGATGTGGTCCCTCCAGGGAGGGGCAGGACAATGTGACAGGAGGGACACAGGAACAGGGGTAGGGCCAGGCTGGGTGGCTCTGTTCTTTTCAGAACAATGGCCGGAAAGGTGGTGGGGGAGAGGCTCAAAATGACTGGGCTAGGGGCTCTGGCAGGAGGGTGGAGGGTCCTGGTTCCTGGCAGCGGCTCAGGCACTTCCGTTGCCGCACGGCCTTCTTCCCCAGCCCGGCTCAGGGTGGAGGGGTTGCTCCTGACTTACGCTCAAGCAAAGGATGTGAGCTCAGTCAGCTTCGCCAGCCCACTGTTTCCTCTGGCCAGAGAAGGAGATGTCAGAAAATGAGGCAGGGAGGGATGGGGCAAGGCCAGGGCAACTGCACCCTCTCCTCCCAGCCACCTGCCACCTGAAGAGCACCTGGGTGGGGAAGGAATGCAGACCAGACAGCAGATGGAGAAGGCGGAGGGAGCACGTCTCTTCTGCTCTCTTTTGGTAGCCAGAAAACTCTAGCCACCCCCACAGGAGGGAAAAAGGGAGCGCGGCCGCTGCCCTTCCTGGAGTGGCAGTCTAGTGAGCCTCTCTGTGGCACGGAACAGGAGTTTCCCCTCCCCCCTTCTTAGAAGCGTATTAGAATCCCCTGGAGAACTTTCTGATCTGCACAGTCCTAGGCCTTTTCTGGTGATTTCAATGGGGGTGGGATGTCCAGGGAATCTGCACTTTTAGAACAATCCCCATGGAATGCTGGTAAGCACAGAAATCAGCCATCGGTGGGGGAGCCTGGGGTGACAGAGCATGGGACTCAGCACAGGCTTGGCACAGGTTTATCTCAGATCCATCTCAGATCTGCCCCACAATGGCTATGTGACCTTGGGCAAGTCACCAACCTCTGAGTATCACTTTCCTTACCTGTAGAACGGATATAGAAATATAGCTCACAGGGAAGTGAGAGGACTACAATATTTCATGAACTGGAAGGTCTGCCAAGGTCACTTTATGATCTCACTTTGTCACCAGCTTCTCCGACTTCTCAGAGGCCAGGGAATGCAGGCACGTTGCCAGGACTTCCCAAGGAATTCCAGGCCCCTGTTACCTGTGCCCACACCTGCACCTGTAGATTTCCTCTTTGGACTGAGCAAAGGGACCTCTTCTCCCACACACGTTTCCCACTGGGCACAGGGAGCCCAGGAGCCTGGCTTTGAAGTTCCCACCACCTGTCCCTGGACACCCGCCATGGGCCTCACTTTTAGGACCCAGGGATGTGAGGTCAGCAAGAGTCCAAGGCCCCACTGAGCAGGTCGCCCAAAACAACACAGAGGGAGGGGAAGAAGGGGAGTGGCTCCCACTCTTGGGTCACCCAGGGACCTCCACAGCCCCTTCCTTCTATCACATTCACTCTGCCCACTCCCCAGGGCACAAGGACCACCACCCACTGCTGCACGGCTCCCTGCCTGGCCTCCACCCTGCTGTGCAGGTCCGTGCTAGTAAAGTCCTTTCTTGTGGCTCTCACACTCCGAGGTGCAGGTGAGGATGGTAAGACATCTTAGGCCCAGGAATTCCTTCCTGTGCACAGGACCCAGGCGTGTCTTGGGCTAGAGCCCCAGCACTTCAAAGGAGGCTCCCCTCCTGAACTCCACCTCCAGACCAGTCTGGTGGCAGGAACCACGAGCTGTCCCTGCTCATCTAGGATCTCTAGGACACAAGTCCAGGGACCTCCTGGGGATGGCCCAGAGAGCTCACCCTAAAGCCCAGAGGTCTATTCTCCTTGGGGGTGTCACTACAGAGGGACCCAAGAGATGGTGCTCAGGTGTGGCCACCCAGGTCTCAAGCCCCCACAGCCCTGTCAGAAGCAGAGCCTCCAGACCACTGAGACCTCTAGAAAATCAACTGCATGCTCTCAGGGGACACAGGCAAATGAATTAGCGGGAAAGAGGTTCAGTAAGTGGTCAGACTGTGTTGAAATCAAGGGAAAACCCCCATGAAACTCTTTTTTAAAATTCAGACATAAACACAGAGAGGTTCTAGTTGAAGCGTGTGTATGGAGAGAACACCTGGAGCTCGACCCACTCAGTCTTTCCCAACCTGTACCCAGAAGCCCCATGGTGCCAAAGAACACATCCAAAAGCCACCAGCTAGCAGGCAACACCACAAGGGCTGGAAGTTTGGTCTGTTTTGTTCACTGCTCTGGCCCAGGGCTCATAACAGAGCCTGACACACAATAGGCACTCAATAAAAATTTAAGTGAATGGACTTCAATCTTTTTACTTGGCAAGCAAGGAAACCGGCCCAGAGAAGTTAAGTGACTCACCTAGGAACACACAGCAAAGGGGACCCCAATTCCTCTAGCTCTCCCAGAGGCGCTTCTTGTCCAGAATAGGTCTGTCCTCCTTCCTAAAGTCCACAGACCACAGTGACCACCCCACTCCCTATCCTCTCTCTGTAGCTCCAGTACTCAAGGGAGGGTCTCAGCTGGATGATCATCCCACCAAGTACTCACTTGTCTTTGCAGCCTTAACCTTGGCCACCAGTTTCTGCACACCAGTCACATCTCCGTTCTTGACAGCAAGGATTAGGTCCTGTTCACGACCCATCCTGGTCCTCAGGCTGGGCTCTAGGCTCAGGAGTCCAGGGCAAAGACTGGGAAATTTGTCCAAGCCAAGTGTCAGTGTGCCATGCCTCAGCCCCTTGAAGGGCTCCCAGTCCTGGGGCACGTCTGGTGTCCCAGGCAGTGGGCTCCTTGTCAGGCGCTGAAGGATGCTCCCTCAATGTGCTCTTCGAGCTGCCACCACAAGCAGGAAAGCCAGTCTTGGAGGGGGTGGCGGCTGTGTTGAAATCTGCACAGATATCAGCCTGCAGCCTCTGACAGCCCTAGGACGGGCTGGCACTGGGCATGCCGATCTTCCCAGCTTGGCTCGGGAGCACCAGTGCTGACCCAGAGAGCAGCCAGCATTCCCTCAAGCCTCAGGCAACAGTGGTGGACAGGTCTTGGGGGTCTGAAAAAGGTGAAGTGCCTCTGCTGAAGGTCGGGCCGGAGCCTGCAAGTGAGAAACAGGGCACAAGGATGACCAAGATGACTTCTAGGGAGCCCCCAAACCACCCTGGTTGCTCCTGCGAGTCAAGGAGTCTCTCAAAGGAGAGCGGGAGCTGCCATGCCTGAGAGGAGTACGTACAGAGGGGAGATGGTATCCTGTGAGGGGGAGGCTGAGTCACTGGGGCCCCAGGGCACTAGGCAGCACCTCAACCTTGGGCAGGAGGGGCCCTGGCAGCAGGACACACTGGAGCAGGCCAGGCTAGCAGCCCGTTCTCCACAGCCCCAGGCTCTGACACCCACAGACAACTGGCGGGCCAGGAGGTGGGGCCTGGGAGGGTGGCACAGGCAGACGGGCAGGGGTCACTCCCTGTCCAAGGCGCCTGCCCCCAGACTCCTCCCTACCTAGGCTTCACTTTAATAGCTGGATGCCTTATCCCTCGGGCTCTTTATGAACCGAGGGGGTGGAATGGGGAGCTTATGGCCCCCCTTTCTGGGGGCATCTACTTGCTGGACAGGGAAGCTCTTACAGCACCTGTTGCTGACCCTTCCTATGTGGGGTGAGGAAGGGTCAGTTGGGAAAGAAGAGAGACAGAGCTGGGGCACCGATGGCCAACAGCCCCCCAAGACAGAACCTGAAGCCAGACCCTCGACTTCACTGCAAAAAGGCTTACGTCAGTTCCTCGGTGGCGGCGAATTTTTGCCAGAGTCTTGTGGCATTAGACCCGAGCAGGCCTGGGGCCCTGGCTGGGTACCACTCACTCCCCAAATGTCTCAAGCCCAACTCAGAGGGCACTCCCCCGACACAGGGCCCGCGGCCGATACTGGGGGAGGGCGCCCCTGGCAGTGCCTGGGGTCGGGCCGGCTCCCCCGCCCCTCGGAATGCCCTTCCAGCGCCGCGCAACCCCCAGCCGAGCCCAGCCCAGGCCGACCCAGGGAACAAAGCGGCGGGAGGGACCGGGAGGGCCAAGCGCCGGAGGGATAAATGCGGGAGGACGAAAAAGGGGGCGCGAGGAGGACGGAAGGAACGGAGAGATGGAGGCTCCCGCAGATCCCGCAAGAAAAGTTAGTTTGAGCCGGCTCTCAGGGTGCTGGCCCCCAGCTCAGGCCCCGCAGTCTCACCTCTCCCGGGCGCCCCGCCGGGGTCCGGCTGGCTCTGCTCCGTCTCTGGCACTCCGGACGCTGGCTCCTGCTGCCCCCCCGCACCGCAACCCTTTCTCCTCCTTCTTTTCCAAGGCCGGCTCTGCACCTCCCGCAGGAAATCCCGCCCCTCCCCCCTCCCTCCGCCGGATCGGGAGAGAGGACCGTCCCGGCCGCGCAGTCGGGCTGTCAGTCAGCGCCCTCGACCCCGCCCCCACGCGCGCCAAGCCCCGCCCCCATTCGCGCCCGTCCAGACCCTGGGCACTGGCCAGATCAGCGCATGCGCGCAGGTGAAACGAAGCAGGGGCGTGATGGGGGAGGCTGGGGGTCTCGGGCAATAGTTCGCGCTGCTAGGTGCGCGTTGTGGATTCCGGGCGAGCTAGGATCTAGAGTCTAGACAGAAGGATGAGATACCCTGGATATGACTCGGTGAGAGACGTGACGTGAAGGGGTTTGGCAAGACCCGGGGAACCCACTTGGAGAGCCCCCTTCCTCTTTGTCCCACCCCTCCAGAGACTCCTGGCGACCTCGGCCCGCGACCTGAGTCAGCTAGCCACCGGACTCTGCTGGTCGGAGCAATGATGACATCTAGCGGACGGTGCCAGGACGGCCCCGGTGGCGACGGCGGGGACCCCAGCCTCGAGGAGGTGCTGTTGGAGGGCTGGGGTGGCGCTTCAGCACCAGCGGGAGCCGGACAGCGCCTCCCACCCCCAGGCCCTCCAAACCCAGCTTTGGAGCTCCTCGGAAGGGACACAATGGCAGACCCTGAAGGAATTCAGAACTTCTCTGGGCCGCTCCCGACAGACCCAGGAGGCCTCCAGTTAGCAAAGCTGCAATTCGAGAACCCACCGTTCTCCCCTCTCTAAGCCCCTCTTCCCTCCTTGCCCAGCCTGGCGGAGAGAAGGGTCACACGTCTGTCTGTTCATACTACACTTCCCGACGCCAGTTCAAGTTTTCCAAGAGAGGGTCCCGGAAGAGGACTGGGGACAGGGCAGGAAAGCTGCACATCCAGAAACCTGCAAGCTAAACTCAATCCCCGGAATCGAGGTACACGTGTGTGGGCCGGCGCTAGGACCTAGGACAACCAGGAAGGTGGAAAACCAGCGGGTTAGCAGGGGTGCTGGAGGAGCCTGGTCGGATCCGCCGGCGCTAGGGCGGCGCGGAGTTCCGGCGGTGGGCGGGGCGCGGGCGGGGCCTGGGTGGCGCGCGCGCTTCCGCGGACCGAGGCCCGATGGAGCCCGAGCGAGAGCACGCGGCCGTGGAGGTGCCCGCGGGGCGCGTGCTCAGGTGCCGCGCGGGGGTCCTGGGGCAGCGTGGGGGGCGCGGGGTGAGTGGCGGGTAGTGAGAGGGGTCCGGGCCCAGCAGGGTGGCCTCGA